>NC_090735.1:61586558-61786558 GCF_036898095.1 Palaemon carinicauda
AGTCAAAGCAGTCTCGAGTGGACACTGTACGTCCTCACACACCTGTTGTGGTTGACAGTTCAGTTGTTGACAGTTCACAGACTGTCAAGCAGTTACATGACGTTGCCTTCTGGTCTGCTACTTATGCACCAGTGAGAGACTCACTGAGGTAACCTAGCTTTTATCGGACAAGGTTCCTGTGGATGAGGAAGTTGCTGTTCTCCCTCCTACTGATATTCCCTTGAGGACTCTGTCAGATGGAGAGGAGCCTTAAGCTGCTTAGCCTCCTATGGACTTTAATTAAATCATGATGATTTTTTTTAAGGATCTTTGTCCGGATCTTGTAACTGCTGCTCCTCGTTCGCCTAAACGTCAGAACTTACACTAGGCCTAGCTACTTCGAAGCCGTTGTTTTTAAGCTAGTGCTCTCTCGCTCTCCTAGAGAGCGTTACGTTGGCTAGGCGACTGGTTTTTGCAACAGGAGGAGTTTTTAGGGACTCAGCCTTTGATTTCCCTTCTTTTAAACTGGCTTATAGAGCGAGAGTCTGATATGACACGAGAGAAGTTCTCGGCTTGGGAGTTCATGCCTATGCCCAGATAGACTTCTCAATTCTGGTAGACTCGCCCTGGCGCCTAGCCAGGAGACGCTCCAAGTTGTTTACAGGACAACTTATCAGCTTTTGTCAAGCCTTTGAAGTTTTGCTGTACTATTATGTCACACATAACAAGGCTTTCAGGGATGGTAAACGGTTCCGCCTCAGTCGCTAACCCCGTCTGTTGCCACACCCTGCTCCCGTAGACCCTAAATGGGCTTTGCTGCAAGCCATGCAGTCCAAGCTTGCGTCTTTGATAGAGGACTTAAATGCGGAGAAGAACCTTCTGGCCAACAACCTTCCAACCGGTCGGTTGTGCGCCCTGTTGACGCTGAGGTAACCTACTCGCGTCTGCCAGTTGAGGTGGTTCCTCCTTCTGGCCAACAACCTTCCAACCGGTCGGTTGTGCGCCCTGTTGACGCTGAGAGTAACCTACTCGCGTCTGCCAGTTGAGGTGGTTCCTCCTTCTGGCCAACAACCTTCCAACCGGTCGGTTGTGCGCCCTGTTGACGCTGAGGTAACCTACTCGCGTCTGCCAGTTGAGGTGGTTCCTCCACCGATGCGACCCAGTGTGGGTTGCCAGTCGCACGTTGACGTTAAGCGACGCTCGGAGGTGGTTGTTGACGTTCAGGACGTTCAACAACCAGCAGAGGTGACTTGTTGTGACTCAGTGCGTCAACCTCAGCAACCCGGTAGGGTGTTGACTGCACAACCCAGACGGTCTAGACAGTTTCGGGTTGACGCTGTACTTCCTCGCGCACCCATGGTTGTTGACAGTTCACAGACTGTGCAGCAGTTCCATGATTTTGCGTCCGGCTCCGTCACGCATCCACCAGTGCGACCGGATTCAGCGAGTCAGACGTTGCCCACTCCTTTGCCGTTTCCTCATCAGTTTCGGATGAGGAACCCTCTGATGAGGACGTTGCTGAACAAGACGATCAGCCCCCAGCCCTGCTATCCATCCAGAAGATGCTGAAGAAGGAACGCTGCTCAGTCAGGCTGTGGATGAGTCTGGTAGGGACACTGTCATACGTGGATCAATTTGTGTCACTAGGAAGACTACACCTCCGTCCTCTTCTATACCATCTAGCTTTTCACTGGAAAAAGGACAAGACGCTAGAAGCGGTCTCGATCCCGGTTTCCGGAAAGATAAAGTCTTGTCTGACTTGGTGAAAGGACTATATCAACCTTAGAGAGGGTCTTCCCCTAACTGTTCAGACTCCCAACCACGTTCTCTTCTCGGACGCATCGGACGTAGGCTGGGGTGCGACATTAGACGGTCGGGAATGCTCGGGATTATGGAACTCGAGTCAAAGGACAATGCATTTCAACTGCAAGGAGCTTCTGGCAGTATGTCTGACCTGGAAAAGCTTCAGGTCTCTCCTTCAAGGCAAAGTGGTGGAGGTGAACTCGGACAACACCACGGCTTTGGCGTACATCTCCAAGCAAGGAGGGACCTACTCTCTGACGTTGTACGAGATCGCAAGGGACCTCCTCACCTGGTCAAAAGGTCTAGACATATCACTAGTAACGAGGTTCATCCAAGGCAACTTGAATGTCATGGCAGATTGTCTCAGTCGGAAGGGACAAATAATTCCAACAGAATGGACCCTCCACAAGGATGTATGCAAGAGACTTTGGGCCACCTGGGGCCAGCCAACCATAGATCTCTTCGCAACCTCGATGACCAAGAGGCTCCCAATATTTTGCTCACCAATCCCGGACCCAGCAGCAGTTCATATAGATGCCTTTCTACTAGATTGGTCACATCTAGATCTATATGCATTCCCTCCGTTCAAGATTGTCAACAAGGTACAGTGATACCTCGGTACTCGACCATAATCCGTTCGAGATCCGTGTTCGACCTCCGATTTGTTCGAGTACCGAATTTTTTTTCCCCATAAGAAATAATGGTATATATTCTATTCCGTTCCCAAGCACTCGAACAGGCCCAAAATATTAATAAAACGTGTACCTAAACAACAATAATTATCTAAATGTGTATGAAATTGGTCAGAAAATCCTATAAAACAATTTTAAACCATTTACTGTACTAAAATAAAACAATTTTAAACCATTTTCTGTACTGTAGTGAACATACCTTTGAGCAGCGGTTCGATGGCATTACAGGGATGGATGTGGAGAGGATGGAAGGGGGAGGTTACTGCTTGGAAGGAGAGTCCCCTTCCATGATGTGGCGGGGTAGTTCTCCTTCAGGAGTTGTTTCTCTCTCCAATGAAAGGGTGGGCAGATCTATTTCAGGGGTTTCTTCTCTTCTTTGTCTCTTCTTTGGAGGAGAAACAGGCTTTGATGTAGCAGCTTTCTTTTCTTTTGTGAAAAACTGGTCTATTGTTAATTGTTTCTTCCTCCTCTGCAGTATTCTTCGAAAATGATACATGACACTATCATTAAACATATGCACTGCCCGGTTTGCTACTGCAATTTCTGGGTGGTATTTTTCAGCAAAAGCCTGCACATCTGCCCACTTGGAACAAATTTCATTGATGAGAGAACTTGGAACATCCTCCCTTACCTCATCCTCTTCTGAAGATTCCTGCTCCACAATCAGATCCTGCTGCTGTTGTTGTTGCAGGTGCAACAATTCCTCCACAGTCAACTCGGTAGAATGGCTTTCTACAAGCTCATCAATATCATCCTTGTCGACCTCAAGCCCCAAACTCCTGCCCATGACAACAATTTCCTCAACGACATCAGTGTCATCAGAAATTACAGGGGTAGCAGTGCTTGGACCCGCCTCTGGTTGGAAACCTTCAAACTCCCTCTCTGTGACACATGATGGCCACAGCTTACGCCAGGCAGCGTTCAATGTCCTATAGGTCACACCTCGCCAAGCTTGGTCAATCATGTAACAGAGTTGAGGATGCTGAAGTGTTCCTTCCAGAATTCCTTTAGGGTCAACTTCGTGTCACTGGTCACTTCAAAACACTTTCTGAAAAGGGCCTTGGTATAGAGTTTTTTGAAGTTTGAAATGACCTGTTGGTCCATGGGCTGGAGTATGGGAGTAGTATTGGGGGGCAAGAATTTGATTTTGATAAAGCTGTATTCTTCTTTCAAGTCATCCTCGAGACCTGGAGGATGTGCAGGAGCATTGTCCATAACCAGAAGACATTTCATTGGCAAGCTCTTTTCAATGAGGTAAGCCTTAACCTGGGGGGCAAACACTTCGTTTATCCACTCAGTAAAGAATTGTCTTGTGACCCAAGATTTAGTGTTCGAGCGCCACATAACTGGTAGTGCACTTTTACAAATATTATTTCGTTTGAACACCCGGGGGTTGTCCGAGTGGTACACTAACAAGGGTTTGATCTTGCAATCGCCACTTGCATTTGCACACAGCAACAATGTTAGCCTATCTTTCATTGGCTTGTGACCTGGCATCTTCGTCTCGTCCTTGGTAATGTACGTATTGGCTGGCATTTTCTTCCAAAATAACCCAGTCTCATCACAATTAAAGACTTGTTGTGCGATCAAATTTTGTTCATTTATGTACCGATCGAATTCCCCCACGTATTTTATCGGCTGCAATTTGATCCGAACTAGCTGCCTCCCCATGCCTAGTAACACGATGAATACCTGTTCTATTACGAAACTTTTCAAACCAACCCCTGCTCGCTTTAAATGTAAATGAATCACTTTCACTGGTACTCGGACTTTTCTTCACTAATTCTTCATAGATATGCAACGCTTTTTCACAAATGAACGCTTCACTAACACTTTCCCCGGCCAACTGTTTTTCTTTAATAAATATTAAAAGCAACTTTTCCATCTCCTCAATCACTTGTGGCCTTTGCTTAGTTACCGCCGTAACTCCCGTTGCAACATTCGCCTTCTTAATCATTTCTTTATGCTTTAAAAACGTAGAAATGGTCGACTTCGCCATTCCGTATTCTACCGCTAAATCGGACACTCGTACACCATTCTCATATTTCGCTATAATTTCCTTCTTCAACTCGATCGTTGTTCGCACTGTTTTCCTCTTCTCCTTCCCCTTAACACTCATTACTTTCTTGGGACTCATTATGAAAGCTAAAAAAGCAATTAAAAGCACTGAAAATCACTAAATCACAACGAATGCTGATCGCGCGTTGTCTGAGTGACGCTCTCGAGAGAACTGATGCTTCCCGAACAAGCGAGAGTGGCCGAGATGGCGCGATCATCACAAAGCCCATGCGGTCGTCACGTGTTCGGCTGGTCGAGTACCGAATTTTTGGTCGAGCACCGCAGCAAAAATTTCTCGAAAATTTTGGTCGAACTCCGAATTGTTCGAGTATAGAGTCGTTCGACTACCGAGGTATCACTGTACTGCAGAAGTTCGCCGCTCACGAAGGGACAAGGTTGACGCTAGTTGCTTCCCTCTGGCCCGCGAGAGAATGGTTCACCGAGGTACTTCGATGGCTAGTAGACGTTCCCAGAACACTTCCCCTAAGGGTGGACCTTCTACATCAGCCACGCGTAAAGAAGGTACACCAAGGCCTCCACGCTCTTCGTCTGACTGCCTTCAGACTATCGAAAGACTCTCGAGAGCTAGAGACTTTTCGAAGGAGGCAGCCAGAGCGATTGCTAGAGCAAGGAGCACATCCACCCTTAGAGTCTACCAATCGAAGTGGGAAATCTTCCGAAGCTGGTGCAAGTCAGTATCCGTATCCTCGACCAGTACCCCTGTAACTCAAATAGCTGACTTCCTCTTATATCTGAGGAAAGAACGATCTCTTTCAGCTCCCACTATCAAGGGTTACAGAAGCATGTTGGCATCAGTCTTCCATCACAGAGGCTTAGATCTTTCCAACATAAAGATCTACAGGACCTCCTCAAGTCTTTTGAGACCACGAAGGAGCGTCGTTTGGTTACACCTGGTTGGAATTTAGACGTGGTACTAAGATTCCTTATGTCAGACAGGTTCGAAACGCTACAATCAGCCTCCCTGAAAGATCTCACCTTAAAGACTCTTTTCCTGGTATGCTTAGCCACAGCTAAAAGAGTCAGTGAGATTCATGCCTTCAGCAAGAACATCAGATTCTCATCCGAAACGGCTACATGTTCTACAACTTGGTTTTCTAGCCAAAAATGAGCTGCCTTCTCGGCCTTGGCCAATATCGTTCGATATTCCAAACTTATCGTATGGTTGGAAATGAACTAGAAAGAGTCTTATGTCCTGTAAGAGCTCTTAAGTTCTATTTAAAACGAACTAAACCTTTACGAGGCCCGTCTGAAGCTTTATGGTGTTCAGTTAAGAAACCATCTTTGCCTATGTCAAAGAATGCTTTATCCTATTTTATCAGACTGTTAATACGAGAAGCTCATTCCCATCTGAATGAGGAAGACCAAGCTTTGCTGAATGTAAGGACACACGAAGTAGAGCTGTCGCAACTTCCGTGGCCTTTAAACAAAATAGATCTCTGCAAAGTATAATCGACGCAACCTATTGGAAAAGCAAGTCAGTGTTCGCGTCTTTTTATCTTAAGAATGTCCAGTCTCTTTACGAGAACTGCTACACTCTGGGACCATTCGTAGCAACGAGTGCAGTAGTGGGTGAGGGCTCAACCACTACAATTCCCTAATTCCATAACCTTTTTAATCTTTCTCTTGAAATGTTTTATTATTGTTTTTGGGTTGTCCGGAAGGCTAAGAAGCCTTTCGCATCCTACTTGATTTGGCGGGTGGTCAAAGTCATTTCTTGAGAAGCGCCTAGATTAGAGGTTTTGATGAGGTCCTGTTGTATGGGTTGCAACCCTTGATACTTCAGATCCTAGGGGTCGCTCAGCATCCTAAGAGGATCGCGAGGCTCCGTAAGGAAGACGTACTTAAAAAGGCAGAGTAATTGTTCAAGTCGACTTCCTTACCAGGTACTTATTTATTTTATGTTTGTTATTTTGAATAACTGCTAAAATGAAATACAAAATACTTAGCTCATAATAATGTAAACAAGTAATGCTGGTCTCTACCCACCCCCCTGGGTGTGAATCAGCTTATATAATCACTGGCTAAGTTTAATATTGAAAAATGTTATTTTTATTAATAAAATAAATTTTTGAATATACTTACCCGGTGATTATATATTAAAGGACCCTCCCTTCCTCCCCAATAGAGACCCAGTGGACCGAGGAGAAAATTGGTTCTGTGTTTACATTGAGTACTGAGTACCTGCTCGACAGATGGCGCTGTTGATGTACACCCCCTACCTGCATAGCGATCGCTGGCGTATTTTGAACGTAGAGTTTTTCTGTCGGGCAGCAGAGCTGCAGCTTATATAATCACCGGGTAAGTATATTCAAAAATTTATTTTATTAATAAAAATAACATATCAGGGATGGCTCCAATAATCTGACAGCCACGTTCTCTGCAGGAACAAGTCTATCAGGGATGGCTCCAATGATCTGGCAGCCACGTTCACTGCAGGAGTACGTAAGAGGCAAGTGCGCTCAATGTGTTCATTGTCAAGACAAACTTCACGATGAAGTCTACCAGGCTGTCTTGACAGCATTAATGGAAGGCGACTGGATGGTCTCTCTCGACCTTCAGGATGCATACTTCCACATTCCTATACACACGGATTCCCAACCGTTTCTGAGGTTTGTTTACAGGAATGTGGGGGTACCAGTTTCGAGCCCTGTGCTTTGGCCTCAGTCCTGCTCCTCTCGTGTTTACGAGGCTCATGAGGAATGTGGCAAAATTCCTCCATCTATCGGGAATCCGAGCCTCCCTGTACTTGGACGACTGGCTTCTCAGAGCATCGTCCAGTCTTCGCTGTCTGCAGGATCTACATTGGACGTTGAGTCTGGCCAGGGAGTTGGGACTTTTGGTCAACCTAGAAAAGTCCCAACTGATCCCATCTCAGATTATTCTATATTTGGGGATGGAGATTCGCAGTCCAGTTTTTCGGGCTTTTCCGTCTGCCACCCCGAATAGAACAAGCCCTGCTCAAATTCCAACTAATGCTGAAAAGAGAACGTTTGTTCAGTCAGGAGTTGGAACAGTCTCGTAGGGACTCTCTCATCCCTGGAGCAGTTTGTCTCGCTAGGGAGACTACACCTTCGGCCTCTCCAGTTCCATCTAGCCTCTCACTGGAACAAGGACAAGACGTTAGAGACGGTATCATTCCCAGTCTCCGAACCAGTAAAGGCATGCCTGAAATGGTGGGACAGCAATATCAGTCTGAGAGGGGGACTATCCCTAGCAGTCAAGAACCCAAACCACGTGTTGTTCTCAGACGCGTCGGGTTGGGGTGCGACCCTGGACGGTCGGGAATGCTCGGGTCTGTGGACCTCAAGTCAGAAGAGCATGCACATCAACGGCAAGGAGCTACAGTAGGGTCCCGAATTAAGCGTGTTCGAATTACACGATTCCCCTTTTCCGCGATCGCTATTTTTCAAAAATAAATTTTCTGTATCTGCGAGGCTGTTCAAAGTTCGCGAGTCAAGCACTACAAAATGTATCAAATCTATTGTCTTTTTAAGTATATTGATAGCCCTAAATACGGTGATTTATAATAAATGTTACAAAACAATATCAACATTACATTTCATTAACATAATTTCATAATGAATAGCCTATTTAAGGATAAAATTCCACATCAACAATGAAATCAACTGTTAACTGTGCGAGTCCAGCTGACAAAATGTAAACAGAAATGTGGTTACGTTCTCGGCAATCTTTATCTTTCTCCAACCTTACGATAATTGTAATGGTAGTGTTAATGATGGTATATTAAAGCATTATTTTTGTTTAGTACAGTATATTTAAAAGCCTTATTTTTCCCTCTGGGCGTTCAAGGTTTTCACGAGTAGACTGGGTTCGTTTATCGGCAGTGAATAGCCTAAACTTCGGTAACGAGTCGTCAATATTTTGTCATATTTTAAACAGTATACATTTGATTTGCAAACATTGGTTTTGTAGAGTAGACGGTAAAATAAAATCTAGAGAGAGAGAGAGAGAGAGAGAGAGAGAGAGAGAGATTTGATGGCAGAAATCTCTCTCTCTCTCTCTCTCTCTCTCTCTCTCTCTCTCTCTCTCTCTCTCTTAGATTTTATTTTACCGTCTACTCTACAAAACCAATGTTTGCAAATCAAATGTATACTGTTTAAAATATGACAAAATATTGACGACTCGTTACCGAAGTTTAGGCTATTCACTGCCGATAAACGATAACAAACCCTTTAATGCAAACTAACTGTATCCTTTGATATTCCTCTATATTTATCACGAATTCCTTCTATACCTCCTCAGACACTCTTATTTCAAATATCTAAATTATTCTTATCACAACTAACACCATCTAGTCATTTTCATTCCATTATATCTATTATTCCTCTGGATCTTATTCCCTTTCCTTATTCTGTTTATTCGATGGGATTCGTTTTTCCCTTTACCGTCTTTCAGAATCTATTTTTAGCCACTGGCAACCAAATCCCCCCTTCCCCCGTCTCCTACCGTCTCCCCTGCGAGTCCACCCAGCCTATCTCATCACTCCCCCCACCTTCATCCTCCCCTGTTCTAGGTCTGTAACCTTCTGCGTCATAATATCTCTCTCTCTCTCTCTCTCTCTCTCTCTCTCTCTCTCTCTCTCGTTATACAATACTTACAAATAGATGAAGAAACCAAAATCGGTTTTCTTGAAGTGTCAATTAAATACAAAACGAAAAAATTATACCGTGTATACATCCATTTCAATCATAGCTTAAAATACGGTAACCGATTTCGTCCGCAAACCACTATTTTTTAGGAAACACCATTCTATTCCAGAAAATTTTTACTCTTTAAATGTCAATTGCGCTATAATAAAACATGTACTTATGTTGTTAAATTTCGGGTGTGTTTTAAAAATCGAGTATTGCTAACTTATTTTTGTTTTACTTTTGGCTGTGATCACATCAGCTGATGTCTAGCTTCCGCGCGAATACAATAACAAAGAATTGTTTACACCATTTCTTAACTTATTCAAACCATCTATACAGTTAATATTACATAAACACCAATGTGTTATAACCTATCATATTTATTGTTTAGTACTTTAAAACCATCTCTCTCTCTCTCTCTCTCTCTCTCTCTCTCTCTCTCTCTCTCTCTCTCTCTCTCTCTCTCTCTCTCTCTCTCTCTCTCTCTCTCTCTCTCTCTCTCTCTCTCTCTCTCTCACACATCGAACGTTATAGCGGTAACCTAATTGTTCGGTGACTTTAAAAATAGGCCTAGTACTTTCTTCTTTTACCTTTTTTGCATATGGATCCATAATTGAGGTGGGTACAAGTTGACTTATAACTGAAGTTAGGAAAAGTATTTTGGATATGGAAAGGACAATTATCTTTCGTAACAGTTTAGAATTATCGTAAGTTATCACTCTGTCATTAGCGGCAGTTTGCTATTGTGGATTAAACACATAAGGAAAAAAAAATTTCCAGCTTTGCTACGAATTTAGGAATTTATATGGATACGGTAAGTAAAATATTTGTAATAACATAATGTTTACTAAATGTTTGTAATATCATTAGTTATGACTTAGATCATGTGTGTTTAATGCATTCGTTTGTTTATGATCGAAGATGGAGCGTAAACAAATGGAAGGTTTCCGTTTCAGGCGGCATCATAAAGAAAAACATTTCATAAATGGCATTCATTTCATTTATTTGAAAGTTCTAATAAAAAATAATTAGAACATTGGTAATAACAAATTCAACATATAATCTATACTTGGTAAAATTGCTGTCAATTCAAAAACACAGATGTATAAATGCGTCTGTTTCTTCGTTGTGATCAGAGATAAACGTAAACAAAACATTGGTTGTCGTTTTCTATTGTGCTTTTTAGCGTGTTTAGGAAACGCATGATATAAAATCGCCTTTATTTTGATAATTCTGGATTTTCAATCATACAACAAGCTAGTCTATAGAGTGATGGTTTTGCTATTCACCAGTTGTATTATACAATAGATATGACAAACATTAAAATTTGTCTGTATTTTGGGTTGTGTTATAACAGGAAATATATGGTGTTTACACCTATCCTGGTTGTAATTTTAACCATTTTTCAAGTTATTAGAACTTTAAAGTATATTAAATGTTTTATTTATTTACAAGAACAATTTGATATTATAAAGAAATACAGTATAGTACAAAGAAAGTATTGGAAATGGGTAGTAAACACATTTGAATAGGCAAATTGCTGGTTGCCATGGCCGCAATGGAATTATTTCTGTTAGTTGTGTGTTTCGAAATTCGCGATTTTCCATTTACACGAGGTCATTAATCGACCAAATTCTCGCATAATTCGGGACCCTACTGTATTAGCAGTCCACTTGGCCTTGATGAAATTCGAAAGCTTTCTTCGAAACAAAGTGGTAGAGGTCAACTCAGACAATACTACAGCTTTGGCGTACATCTCCAAGCAAGGAGGCACACACTCCCTCACGCTGTACGAGATCGCAAGGGACCTTCTCATATGGTCAAGAAATCGAGGCATCTCCCTGTTGACGAGATTCATCCAGGGGGACTTGAACGTCTTGGCAGACTGTCTCAGTCGGAGGGGTCAGGTGATACCCACGGAATGGACCCTCCACAAGGACGTGGGCAAGAGTCTTTGGGCTACTTGGGGTCAACCCACCATAGACCTCTTTGCCACCTTGTTGACCAAAAGGTTACCAATCTATTGCTCACCAGTCCTAGATCCAGAAGCAATCCACATAGACGCGTTTCTACTGGATTGGTCTCATCTGGACTTATATGCATTCCCACCATTCAAGATAGTCAACAAGGTACTGCAGAAGTTCGCCTCTCACGAAGGGACAAGGTTGACGTTGGTTGCTACCCTCTGGCCCGCGAGAGAGTGGTTCACCGAGGTACTTCAATGGCTGGTAGACATTCCAAGAAGTCTTCCTCTAAGGGTAGATCTCTTACGTCAGCCCCACGTAAAGAATGTTCATCAAAGCCTCCCCGCGCTTCGTCTGACTGCCTTCAGACTATCGAGAGACTCTCAAGAGCTCGAGGCTTTTCGAAGGAGGCAGCCAGTGCGATTGCGAGAGCTAGGAGAGCTTCTACCATCAGAGTATACCAGTCGAAGTGGGAAGTCTTTCGAGACTGGTGTAAGCCAGCATCTGTGTCCTCTTCCAGTACCTCTGTAGCCCAAATCGGAGTTTTTCTTTTCCATCTGAGAAATGTTCGCTCCCTCTCAGCTCCCACGATTAAGGGCTACAGGAGCATGTTGGCTTCGGTCTTTCGTCATAGAGGCTTAGATCTTTCCAACAATAAAGATCTCCAAGATCTCCTTAAGTCTTTCGAGACCTCTAAGGAACGTCGTTTGGCAACTCCTGGATGGAACTTAGACGTGGTCCTAAGGTTCCTCATGTCAGACAGGTTTGAGCCATTACATTCAGCCTCCCTGATGGATCTCACCCTCAAGACGCTTTTCCTAGTGTGCTTGGCTTCGGCTAAAAGGGTCAGTGAAATTCATGCCTTCAGTAAGAACATCGGCTTTTCTACAGAAAAAGCCACATGTTCACTTCAACTTGGTTTCCTGGCCAAAAAATGAACTGCCTTCTCGTCCTTGGCCTAAGTCATTTGATATACCTTGCCTGTCAGAGATCGTAGGCAACGAACTTGAAAGAGTGCTGTGTCCAGTTAGAGCTCTTAAGTTCTACTTAGCTCGTAATAAGTCCTTACGAGGTGGATCTGAGGCATTATGGTGCTCAGTTAAGAAACCATCATTGCCTATGTCAAAGAATGCTTTGTCATATTTTATCAGATTTTTAATACGAGAGGCTCATTCTCATTTGTCATATTTTATCAGATTTTTAATACGAGAGGCTCATTCTCACTTGAATGAAAAAGACCGATGCTTGCTTAAGGTTAAGACGCACGAAGTAAGAGCTATAGCAACTTCCGTGGCCTTTAAGCAAAATAGATCTCTGCAAAGTATTATGGACGCGACCGTTTGGAGAAGCAAGTCGGTATTCGCGTCATTTTACTTAAAAGATGTCCAGACTCTTTACGAGGACTGCTACACACAGGGTCCATTCGTTACAGCGAGTGCAGTAGTGGGTAAGGGTTCTACCACTACATTCCCTTAATTCCAATATCCTTTTGATCTGCTCTTGAAATGTTTTTTAATTGGGTTGTACGGAAGGCTAAGAAGCCTTTCGCATCCTTTTTTGATTTGGCGGGTGGTCAAATGTCATTTCTTGAGAGCGCCCAGATTAGGGGTTTGATGAGGTCCTGTTGTATGGGTTGCAGCCCTTGATACTTCAGCTCCTGGGAGTCTTTCAGCATCCTAAGAGGATCGCTTCGTGAGGAAGACAGACTAACAAGGCAGAGTAATCGTCTAAGTCAACTTCCTTACCAGGTACCTATATTTATTTGGGTTTTGTTATGATATAACTGTCAAAAACTCTAAGCATATACGCTGTAAACTTAATTAACTCTGGTCTCTACCCACCACCATGGGTGTGAATCAGCTATTATATATTCACCGGCTAAGTTGAATATTTAAAAATGATATTTTAATTATAAAATAAATTTTTGAATATACCCGGTGAATATATAAATTAAAGGCCCCCCCTTCCTCCCCGATAGAGACCCAGTGGGATGAGAAGAATTGGGTCTGTTTACATGTATATGCGGTATCTGGCCGATAGTTGGCGCTAGTGGGCACACCCGCAACCTTCATAGCGATCGCTCGCGAGTTTTTGTGTTTTTCTGTTGAGCCGCCGGAGGCTCAGCTATTATATATTCACCGGGTAAGTATATTCAAAAATTTATTTTATAATTAAAATATCATTTTTATTTTGGCTCGGCAGAGAGCAGATGTGCCATCTCTCTCTCTTCCGTTAATCCTATTATAGGAATTTATACAAACTGCCTTCATTTCTTTGAATCTTTTTCTTTTCAGAAGTGTTTATATCTTGAGGTTTCCACGGCACGGATTTGTCCTAGCATGGAAGGTCACCCTTGCACCACCTTCATGTCAGCCATGGAGATAGATCCTCACGCCCTTTGTCCTGCTTGCAGGGGCCATTCGTGCTCACAGGTGTTTCCTTGTAACAAATGTCGGGCGTGGTCATCCTCCTAGTGGGTACAGTTTAGTAGGCAATGGAGGAAGTCCAAAATGGGATTTTTCTCGTTCAGGGTCTTCCTCAAAGGCAAAGAAGTTCCAACTTCTTAATCTAATGCCTCATTCCATCCCTGTTGACTCTGCTCAATCATTCTCCTTGGGGATGGTCGAGTAAGACCCCTTTACAACCCCTAGGTTCTAAGGATTCCACCACTTTCTCTAGCAAAGTGACACCGTTAGCTGAGAAAGACATCAGCTTTGGCCTTCCTTGGGGATCCTGGGTTCCCCTCTAAGGCTGGGCTCACACATCTGCAACTAGCTATGATTTTAGAAAATGGCCGTATTTTTCATTATTGCCATTCTACAACGAATCAGCCTTCAATATATGCAGAATACCTCGGGAAGGTTGCTTGACCTGTCGCGCCCCCATGCAAGGCCTTACACTCAGTTGGCCCAGGCGCTGCCATGCTGCGAAATTTTGCAGCAAAGCCCAAAATGAACTGTACCTAACCACAACTTGGCAACGGTTCCTTTGCAACAATCATAGATATGTATGATGAACTCGTAGTATCTAGTGAGTCTATGGAGTATGCAACATGGCAACACAGCATTTGGACCACGTAACATATCCCACTCACCTAAAAGCAGTGACCGAGAGGTGCTCTGCCACAGATTGCGGCTCACTCTACTACATCGCCATCACCACAAGAAGAATAATGCTCAATAAATGAATATAATGTTGTTAAATCATTATTAATGACTTAGATAGAAAATAAACATTTTAAATGAATGTAAAGATGTTAAATGATCACTACGAATGAAGTCAATAAAGAAAACAAACATAAATAAATAAAATGTTAAATCATTTTAAATAGAAATAATTATGAATATATAAAAAGCATCTCTGTGAATGAAGTGGATAAAAAAGACATGAATAAATAAAATGTGAATTCCATGTAAATAAGAACGTGATCAAAATTGTCACGTTTAATTAAAAGAACTTAGAAGATTAGTATGAATGAACAATTTGAATAATTAAAAAGAATTTAGGCATCTGTTTTTATTTCTTTAGGCATTCAGACACTTAAGTACATTACAAAATATCCGGAAACGCTCGTTGTGCACTCATTGCCAAGTCGAGTGGTCATCAAGTGGTATACTAAAGTCCTTGCAATAAATCTCATAAGAATTCGCACTAGTCAAAATTATTCGCGGGCTTAATAACCGTGTTGAACGCAGTAGGCGGGGACTCACGTTAGACTCTATAACACACTCCCTCCAACAATCACCTAGGTCCAAGACATAAAACAGCAAAACAATCTCCATCAATAGCTAGACTTTCTGCCATTTCTTGGATAAAAAGGAATCACAAAGCTTAGTTGCAGATGTGTGACCCCAACCTAAGGAATGGCTTTTGGAGGTTCTACAGCTGGGGACACAGCACATTTGCCTCTCCAGGGCTTGACTACAGTCATAGGCCTTGAGACTGCAGGGGTTGACCCACCAGAGCTTCTTGTGCCCTTACCTGCGGCAATCCCCACTTCTCTTCCACGCTTTGTTTGCAGTGCTTCAGCATACGAACGAGAACAGTTGCAGAATAGTACCCATTGGGTTTACCAGTTGGGAGATCCTTTTGAAATGAACCCAGAAGCTGACATAGGTCAGTGTTCTCAGCTCCCAGATTACACAGTGCACCCCCAGACTGCGCTTGCTTAGAGTGCTGAGGGCTTGCAGGGTATTAAGCACTGAGCTTCGCCACCTGGTGATGGTGATGAGCACCCTTCTCATTCGTCATCAAGCCCCTCTTCGTCTGAGCTTTGGGAAATGAATGCTGGATTCGACCGTGCCTCGTTCCAGCTCTTTGGAGCAAGATGACAATGGAGTACGAAGACTGTTTACAGTCCCTGCTCCTTGCCATTATACAAAACGCCCCGCATTTTGTGAGGCCAGATCCAAGACCTTCGGGACCTGCCCCTCAGGTTTTTCACTCACAATGAAGAACCTGCTGCGAGCCAGTGCGTAGTTAGGTATTTCAGCTCAGCCTTGCTCACCACCATTTGGGTGAGCGCCTCCTCCTGTAGGAGTGCTCAAGGATACTCACCATCCTCCTGCTGGCCGAAGGTAGGCCAGAGCACCAGCCACCCATTAAGAGACTACCGCGAGAGAGGTATTGAGTCCTTTGACTGGCCAGAAAGGACTACATTGGATCCCTCTCTCTAGTTATTGCTCATTTTTACTTAGCCTACACATACACCAAATAGTCTGGCCTATTTTATCCACATTCTTCTCTATCCTCATACTCTTAACAACACTGAGATTACCAAACAATTCCTCTTTTCTCAAGTGGTTAATTGCTGCACTGTAATAGCTCAGTGGCTACTTTCCTCTAGGGAATGGTAGAAGAGAGACTTTAGCTATGGGAAGTAACTCTTATAGGGGAAGGACACTCCAAAATCAGAGCATTGTGCTCTAATCTTGGGTAGTGCCATAGCCTCTGTACCATTGTCTTCCACTGTCTTGAGGTAGATTTCTCTTGCTTGAGGGTACACTATTTTATCATATTTTGTCTTCCTCATGTTATTTTGAAGTTTTTATATTTATACTGTATATGAAATATTCATTTTAATGTTACTATTCTTAAACATCTCTTGTACTGTAGTTTATTTCCTTTCCTCACTGGGCTATTTTCCCTGTTGGAGCCCTTGAGCTTATAGCCTCCTGTTTTTCCACCTGGGGTTGTAGGTTAGCAATTAATGATAATGATAATAATGGAGTAATGACAAAGAGTGCTTTCTCCCACATTACTTAGGATCATGGGTACACAGACCCTAGTCACGCGAGAGAGTTTTACGCAATGTTGCGCATCCAACCACTGAGTTTTGGCGAGGTGGCCGGGCAAGCTCCTTTTGCTGATGAAGGTCTGCACGTAATCTCAGTCACTTGCTTGCGAACACACAGCGAGTTTTCAACACATGCTCTGCCTTGGCAGCACTAGAATACCCACGGGTGTGTGCCACCTTGATTACACACACCACTACGGTTGCTCGCTAACGTTCTACTTGCCATACTATGGATCAACAGTCGCACTCATCAGTGTGTGCCACTTCGGTGACGCACCTTCCTGTACTTATTCGCGCTACCTCCGTTGTTGGTGAGATTGCACCCGTTCACGATTCTTCCTTGACGCATACGCACCCTCCTTTAGAGCAAGTGAAGCTTGCTAGCAAGCAAAACAGGTCATCTGGTTGCACTCTCCCTTTCCTGTTCATTATTATTATTATTATTATTATTACTTGCTAAGTTACAACCTTAGTTGGAAAAGCAGTAGGCTATAACAAAGAAAATAGCCCAGTGAGGAAAGGAAACAAGGAAAAATAAAATATTTTAAGAACAGTAACAACATTGAAAAAAATATCTCCTATATAAATTATAAAAACTTTAATAAGACAACAGGAAGAGAAAGAAGATAGAATTGTGTGCCCGAGTGTACCCTCAAGCAAGAGAACTTTAACCCAAGACAGTGGAAGACCATGGTACAGAGGCTATGGCACTACCCAAGACTAGAGCATAATGGTCTGATTTTGGAGTGTCCTAGAAGAGCTGCTTACCATAGCTATAGAGTGTCTTCAAGACTTACCAGGGAAAAGTGGCCACCAAACAATTAGTGCAGTAACCCCTTGGGTGAAGAAGAATTGTTTAGTACTCTCAGCGTCGTCAGGTACTGTATATGAGGACAAAGGAGAATATGTAAAGAATAGTCCAGACCACAGTATTCAGTATGTGTAAGCTAAGGAAAAATGAACCATAACCAGAGAGAAGGATCCAATGTAGCACACACACATTCTCTCTCTCTCTCTCTCTCTCTCTCTCTCTCTCTCTCTCTCTCTCTCTCTCTCTCTCTCTCTCTCTCTCTCTCTCTCTCTCTCTCTCTCTCATAGACAGCCAACATGGATTTTGACAAAAGAGATCATGTGTGACAAATCTTTTGAAAATTTTCCACAATATTTTTAGCATATATGACAAAAGCATGGCAATAGACATCATATACCTAGACTTTCAAAAGGCTTTTGAGAAAGTTCCTCATAAAAAATTAATGGTCAAAATTAAAGTACTAGGCACTACTGACAAGCCAGCTGAATGGATTGAAGATTGGCTAACAAACAGAAAACAGAGAGTTGTAATCAATGGAAAAGCTTCAAGAGTGGGCAGCTGATACAAGCGGAGTACCTCAAAGATCCGTTCTTGGCTCATTGCTATTTCTTATCTCCCGATTTGCTGACGATACTAAATTAGGCATAAATGCTGCGAACTCAGAAGATGTAGAAGCCTTAATGAAGCTAGGAGAATGGTCCAGGAAATGGCAAATGCCTTTCAACTGTGGGAAATGCAGTCATGCACATAGGTTATAGTAACCCACAATCAGATTACTCACTGCTAGGTAATGAAATAGAAAGTGTGGACCAGAAGGAAGATCTCGGTATTATTATCAGCAAGGATTTGAAGTTCACCAAACAAAGCATAAAAGCTGAAAAGAAAGCACAAAAACTAACAGGTTACATAAAGAGACAATTTAAATAGGAAAACAAAGACACTGTACTACAGCTGTACACATCACTAGTAAGACAACATCTAGAATACGGAGTCCAATTCTGGGCTCCAAGTATTCAGAAGGATATAGATAGAATAGAAGCAGTATAAGCTAGGGCCACCAAACTAGTTCCAACACTAAGGCAGTTTGGATATAGACGGAGGATGGAAAGTTTGAACTTATTTTATCTACAAACTCGACAACTAAGGGGACAGTCAATAGAGTCATTCAAAATCTCAAAGGAATAACAAATGTAGATTACAACAATCTATTCATGCTTAGCACAAATTAGTCCAGAGGTAACGGATATAAACTGGAATTGAAAAGATACACCTCTCAATGTGGCAATTTCTTTACAATAGCAAATACTTGGAATAGACGAATAGCAGATGTAGTAAACAGTAACACGGTAAGCGAGTTCAGGGATAAGTTGGACAAGATCATAAGAACTCTCTTAATGTTTAAAGTAAATCACTCTACCCAAGTGCAAGTGGATCAGTAACAACTCCTACCTTTTAAATGGCTAATGGTGATTAAATGAAGAGTTAATCATGATATAAACTTTAATGTCCTGAGACTTGTGCGTGGAGAGAACAGCTGATCGCATGTATAATATTATTGTTTTGGTTTGGCTTATGGACGAGAGATGGCAGGAGCTATATGTGTTTCCCAGTGACTGCCTTTATTCGAGAAGGTGTTAAAGAAAACGGCGGGTAATATGAAACGTTTTTTGAGCGACTTTGAAAAAATGTGACACGATACCAAAAGAGAATATTTCTCCAGCGCAAAAATTTCATTTTTGAGGATACCGACTCCAACACCTCTAGTCCATAAATTGGCCTCGACTCCAACTCCGACTCCTCGACTCCGACTCCTCTAGTCCATAAATTGGCCTCGACTCTGACTATGACTCCGACTCCCCAGCCATGTAAAATAATGTCTAGGTTAAGTTAGCAGAGTACAACTCCAAGTATACATACCTGGCCATGTTTAGTTCTCACACAATCACACATTGTACAGGCAGTTAGCTCTCACACATTTGCGAGTTAACAAGGTGTTAGGGTGTCTGTTCAGCTCAGGCGCAGCACACTCATATCCAGGATAAAAAACCAGCTGGTTAGTTAAGGATTTCCACCCACCTAAAGGCAGATCTCTACTGTAAAGAGGAAAATGTTTTGTGTTAGGTATGGGAACAAATGACAAATTTGGAAATAATTTGTATTTTTCCTAACTATACAAACCTTGAGCTCTTTACACATACTTGTCCCGCCATCACCTATCTCCATACAAGTCCTGTCAGCTATAAAAAATGATGTCATATTACCTGTGAGTGTGTGAGCGAGGTGGCTGGTCTACCCCCCTGCTAACTAGTGGTGGGTGGTTATACCTCACTAAAAGTTTTATGGTTAGTTTCAGCTTTTGCCAAAATATATATTCACAGTAAAGAGCTCAAGGTTTGTATAATTAGAAAAAATACAAATGATTTCCAAATTTGACATAGTTGTTATACGTAGAAAGATTTATATAGAGACTAGGGAAACAAGATAGCAACAGTAATTTTCGGTAATAATGTTTTGATCATTGTATATAACTACAGCGCTCTAATTTTTTATCTTTAACATAATCCTAACCAGCTGTAAAAGTTTAAGTGGTCTGATTATCTATAAATAATATCATCAACAGGCCTATTTTCATCTTTAGTCAAGCTTCTCGTAAGTCACTATCCTCAGCTCTGCCTAGTAGAAGACTGGCTATACCAGAGTTCATCAGCTGATTCTCATCTGGGTATTCTGCCCCCAAAGGTTCAATTGGACGCTCAGTCAGTCACAAAAGGTAAGCATGTTCATTTAGTTTTTTTGATACAGTTTATACTGTACTATAACTTTAATTTAAGCATCTGGAAAGTATCTTTAATGTAGTAATTTGTAAGTATTTGTCAACTTAATATTTTTTTTTCATTCCTTTTAGTTCCAATGCCAATACAAACCTTCATCCTTTTTATAAGAGCAGGAGGAATGTACTTGTAAATCAGCTCAGCCATGAGTGGTAAATTATAGAGACAGTGGTCCTGTCATTTCTCTATAGCAGAAAGGCTTTTCTAGGTATTGGGTCATTTTTTTTTGGTAGCAGAGATAGGTTTTAAAGGTTTAAAGGTTACTTATAAATGGCAGAGGCAAGGAATAGTGACACCGCCCTAGAGAATGACCATATATACAAATAATCAGTACTCAAGTCCCTTCTTCACCCAAGCTAGGATCAGGGAGAGCCAGGCATAGTCTGCGAATGACTCAGCAGGTAGGTCTATAGGCTCCCCCAAACTCCCCATCTTCAACTCACTAGGATAGTGAGGTTGCAGCAACTACAAGAGACTTTTGTGTCTCATGAGACCCCTGCGGGATTATCAAAGGAGGATATGTCATCTCGGGCACGATTGTTGAACCCTTTTCGTTCGTACTTACAGCAACAAGAAAGAATGCCAAGAACACAATTAAGATGATGCATGACTCCTCTGGCAAAGAGGAGGATTATAGTTTTGGTAAGTATGTTGTCTAAGGTATAAGGTTGGCATAAATCTAGGGATGAAAGCCAAGGGTTTCATTTTTTTTATATTCCTTCTTCCCTTCTCTTTGGGATCAGCTGTCAGGCTGAGTACATGCTGGATCAAACAATACAGACGCTCCCCAACTTACGAACGAGTTACGTTCCGAACGATCGTTCGTAAGTTGAATTCGTTCGTAAGTTGCTTCAGTGCTATATTTTGTATTATAATTTATGTTTAAGGCCTATATAAGTATATTGAAGGTTTATATAAGTATGTTTAAGGCTTGTATAAGTAACCTGATTGGTTTGTACTGAAAAAAACATTTAATAAAATGGAGAGAATACGTACAGTACTGTACTACGTATGTTAGAGAGAGAGAGAGAGAGAGAGAGAGAGAGACACAGTATGTACATGTACGTAATAAGATAAATAAAATGAAGTTTAACTTACTTTTGGAAGATGTACTCGATGCTTAAGGAGATGATGGAGGAGGAGGAGGCGGCAGAGGAGGATTTTATATCATGAGAGGGTCATCGTCATCGCTGGAATGGGCTTCAAAAGTTACTTCCTCCTCCGTAACTTCAATGTAGGAAGAAGTTGAGGGTCGAGGAGAAGAAGATGAGGGTTGATGAGTATCTTCCTTGGAGGATTTACTAGAAACTGGCCGAAAGAAGCGATCTAACGACGATTGCATAGTTTTCTTCTTTTTTTCATCATAAATGATGCGGTAGCACTGTATGGCATCATTCAATTGATTTGCAACCTTTGTGCAACGTTCAATATTTGGGTCTTGCTGCTCGAAGAGTGCGATGGCTTTATCTATGAGCGAAAACCCCTCGGCCAAGAGTTTCGTCTCGAATTTCTTCATGGGGACAGTCGTTTCTTCCTCCTCCTCCTCCTCGACACGTTGCTGAGCCTCCAACTCCATGAGGTCTTGGTTACTCATTTTCTCCCCATGGGACTCAAGCAATTCCTCGAAGTCCTCCTCCTGCAGGTCAAGCTCGAGTTTGTCACTTAGGCCGACAAGAGTGCTGAGAATTTCTTTATTGATGCTCTCCTGATCAAAGCCACGGAAGTCGTTGACGAACTGAGGGCATAGAGGCCTCCACACGGCGTTGAGGTTGACCTCGGTAACCTCACGCAATGATGCATCAATGTTTTTTATGCAGTTAAAGATGTTATACGACTTCCAGTAGCTCCGTAAGGTCATCTCGGGGTCAGAATCCACTGCTTTCAAGGCCATCCTGTACGTCCGTCGGGTGTAATATTTCTTGAAATTGGCGATAACGCCCTGGTCCATCGGCTGCAGAAGTGAAGTTGTATTTGGCGGCAGGTACACAACTTTGACATCAGGATGAAAATCATCCAAGTTGGGGGGGGGGGTGGCCAGGGGCATTGTCCAGCACCAGCAGGATCTTGAATGGAATTCCATTTTCCCGGCAATACAACTTCACTTCTGGGATAAAATGGTGGAAGAACCAGTCCTCAAATACAGCGAGTGTCACCCATGCCTTCATGTTTGACATCCATATAACGGGGAGAGAGCTTTTCGTCACGTTCTTCAGGGCTCGAGGGTTAGCTGCCCGGTAAACTAGCAGCGGCTTCAGCTTGTAGCTCCCTTCATCATTCGCCCCAAGCATTAAGGTTAGGCGGTCTTTAGCCGCTTTATATCCGGGCATCGTCTTCTCCTCACGGCTAATGTAGGTCTTCTCTGGCATTTTCTTCCAAAAAAGACCCGTTTCGTCGACATTGAAGATCTGCTTAGCCGAATAGCCACCCTCCTCAATGATCTCCTTCAACACTTGGGGGAATCGCTCGGCAGCCTCTTTGTCCGCAGATGCTGCCTCTCCGGACACGGACACATGGTGGAGATTAGCCCTCTTCTTGAAACGGGAATACCACCCGTGGCTGGCAGAAAACGTTTCTTCGGCAGCGCTTTCCCCAGCCTTAGCCTTGACATCCGCAAAGATAGATTTGGCCTTCTCCTGAATGAGCATAAGGCTCAGAGGAATACGCCGCTGCTGCTGATCCTCGAGCCAATTGGTGAGAAGTTTCTCCATCTCTTCTATGATTTTCCCTCTTTTTTTGCTAATGATCGTCGATTGCATCGGCACTGCACCTTTCACATGTTCCATTATACGATCTTTCTGTTTATAAATGGTACCGACGGTCGAACGATTCAAGTTGTATGCCCGTGCAACGCTCACCATTTTCTCACCCGTATCAAGCTTCTTTATTATTGCCACTTTCGTTTCAAATGAAATGGCTTGTCTCTTCTTTGCACTACCACTCTCACTAGAAGCCTTTCGCTTTTCACCAACCATATTGAATAATGGATGCACGAGATATTTAATGATAAAAATGAAAAAAGTTCTTTGCGCACTGGAGATACGTTCACGCACTTACGCACTGCAACGAACTGGGCAGAGGAAGGTGGATGCTGGGTGAGCTCTCACAGCGCCAAGCGTCGGTATTAGCGGCGGAAAGAAGCACTACTCGGAAAAAGGCGCGCAGTACAAAATCTAACTTACAGCATCTCTTTCCGAACATTTTTCGACACACGCGCAGACATGTTCGTATGTACCGTTGTTCGTAACTCGAATGTTCGTAAGTAGGGGAGCGCCTGTATGCTCAAAAGCTTAATAAATGAGTATCCATTCTTACAGATTCAGTATGATAGATAGTAACTCCCCCATCCTCCTTTTAACATCATCTTCCTTTCTTAGAGATGTTTATTTTTTAGATGACTCAATACAAGTTTTCCATGAACTTGTAATGGGGCAGGTCTTAACAGCCTCAATTTCCCATAAGCATTGCTGTGTAGGAGGTTGCTGAAATCAGTACTCCTTAATTCTTTCTAGGACCAAGAAAATAAAATTTTTCAGAGGGAATTCCTCCCCCGAGTGAGTCTCGTATACTGTATAAAGGACGTAGTTTTTTATAGCTTTGAAAAACAAATTTTGTTCCAGTGCAAAATACAAACTTTCAGCTCTTTAATAGAGAGCATTATTTCGGTATTATAGAGCGTTCTTTCGGTGAAGCTGAAAATAGCCGATAATAATTTTTTTTTCTTTTGTTTTTTCTTTGTTATTTAGGGTATAACTACCCATGGCTAGTCAGCGCGGGCGAGTGGGGTAGGTTAACCCTCATGCTTACACCAGTGCTAGCGACTAACCGTCACTTTTTATTTCGGCTTGGTAGAGTAATAACGTAGTCTTTCTCTCCCGCCAAACCTTTTTAACTGGTTTACGGTTAAAAGCAACTAGACTAAAGCTTGATAAAAAGTCCCTTTCTTTTAGATCTGGCTTCCTTAGAGCTCACGGGGTCCCCATGCAAGGAAGGTAGCAAGAGGTCTTTGGCCTCTACTTCTGTTGCTCGTCCAACTTTTGCTCTGCTTCGGCAGGCAAACATGTGCAGTGGCTGACAAGAACTCCTCTGAGTGACTTGTCGGGTAACCCTAAGGAGTAAACCCAGAAACAAGCTTCGGCTATGTTCCACAGGCAACACTCGTCGACGTTCAACTTGAGGAGGCAGAACCTTAGCTCGTTGACGGGAAGCAGAAAGTACTGCCCAGAGGTTTGCCTCTAGGTGTTGGATAATTTTCCCTTTTGAGAGAGAGTTAACCTCCACCAGGTGTTGAGCAACTTTCCTTTCCAATGGAGAGTTCCTCCACCAGCCACTGTCAAATCTACCCACTTGGAGGGAGAATTGCAGATGGCAGCAACAGAGGTTGGTCGCATCCCGTCTGCAGGAGAGACTACCTTTATCTGTGGGGTTTTCTCTTCGGAGGATTCCTCCGGCGGAACCTGGTTTCGTCCATGCCTTGTCCTTGCTCTTTGGAGCTTGTCGACGAATGAATTAGGTGATTGCTTTAAATTCCTACTCACTGCTGCCACAAATAGTCTTGTTGCAATTTCCCCTGGGGTCTTTGCCGCGGAGGTAAACGATTGTCGGTCGCTTGCGGCCTCCTTCTCTACCATCGACGAGTCTCGTAGGCCTTAAGTCTTTTAGGGTTATTGCCACATCATGCTTTTGGGCACAACAAAGCTTTTAGAGCTATGTGAGTCCAAGCTCTTCGGGACCTGCGCCTTATAGTTTCTAACTCTTAACAAGTAAGAAACAACTGGTCTTCAAGTCCAGCCCAGCCTTTTTAGCTGCCTTCCGAGGGGATGTCATAGGGGTACTCACCACCCCACTTTTTAAGGGAAAGAGTACTAAGAGGACCTTAGTTTCGGAGCTTTTATGCCTGACAACCCAGGTTATGTATTACGGTGAGCCCTCGCTACTTCGCAGTTCGATTATCGCGTATTTTTTTCATAACGCATGTATATACAAATATCGTGGATTTTCCGGAAATTTTGAAAATAGCCGCGATATATGAAGACCCCAAATATTTTGTTAATTCCATTAATGATTAGTAATATCTGCTCTTACTGATGGTTCATTGCATTACATATGACACATAATTCAGTACAGAAAGAAATAAAACACGAAAAGAGAATGTGATCATACGATAATTCAGTATACATAGTAAAATTAAATCGAACATGAAACGCAAATCAGATGCAGTCTGACTTTGTCATATTTGAATGGTGTAAGGCTGCTGATGGCTACTACTACAAATGTAATGGATGTGCATATTTTCCATGAATCTTTTGTGTGTATTCGTACGTAGTACTGCATCCAATAATATTCTTTCTTGCAAAAATCACATTTCGAATAAGCGTACATATCCTACAACAAAACAAGCGTAAAATAGCGTACGTAAAGCATACTGTATATAGTACCTTGTATTTGAATTTGTAACTACTACGTAGTATGTAAGACGGACTGTGATTGGTTCCAGTGCTGATAGATGACGAATCAGCTCCCAAGTTTTGTAATCTAGCCTGTGATTGGTGTTTTGACCGCTTCTCTGATCCGCAGCATCTTCTTGCAGCCACTTTGTTTGCCGCTCTCTCGCCGGGTAGATGCTGCTACGTTACTGTGTAACTTTAATCTGTGCTGTGCGTGACTGTTTGAAGTTGAACTTTCTGTTTAACCCCTACAATGGCTCCCAAGCATTCTGCTTCTACTAAGGCTGGTAGTGAGCCTAAATGCCACCGTAAAATGATGACGATTGCTGAGAAGGTGACACTTCTCGATATGTTGAAAGAAGGCAGAAGTTACGCGGCCGCAGTCCGCCATTTTGGAGTGAACGAATCCACCATTCACTACATTAAGAAGGACGAGGCGAACATTAGAAAGACGGCTGCCATCACCTTTAGCAGGTCAGCGAAGCGAGTTGTTTCCGCTCGTAATAAAACGATCGTCCGTATGGAAGGTGCTTTAGCAGTCTGGATTGCCGACTGCCGGAAGAAGAACATAGCCTTGGATACGAACACCATCCGAACCAAGGCTTTGAGTTTGTATGAGAATTTTGCGGCAAAGGAACCTCAAGACGACGATGGCGACCATGCTGAAGAAGACGAAGATGATGTACTAGATGAACCTCAAGCAGGGACATCCACTGATTCCCAGCCTCAGAAACAACGTTTTTCCGCCAGCAAAGGATGGTTCGCAAAGTTTCAGAAACGCTTCGGCCTGAAAAGCGTTTCCCTGCATGGCGAGGCTGCTTCCGCTGACACTACCGCTGATGAAACTTACGCGAATGAGACATTTAAGAACATTATCACTGAAGGTGGATACAAGCCCGAACTAGTGTTTAGTATGGATGAGACCGGCTTGTTTTGGAAGAGAATGCCGTCGCGAACTTTCCTGTTCAAATAAGAAGCCAAAGCCTCTGGCTTTAAAGTTTTCAAAGATCGTGTTACCCTCGTGATGTGTGGCATTGCTGCTGGATTTTTGCTAAAGCCGGGGCTTATTTACAAATTGAAAAACCCTCGCGCTTTGAAAAATAAGAATAAGAATCTCCTTCCCGTGTACTGGATGCATAATCCAAAAGCATGGATTACGAAGATGCTGACCTCCAACTGGTTCCACCAGTGTTTTATCCCGCAAGTCAGTAAATATCTCTTAGAGAAGAGCTTGCCATTTAAGATCCTTCTCCTTATGGATAACGCTGGTGGACACGCAACTGATCTGTCGCATGAGGGCATTCAGGTTGAGTTCCTGCCAGCCAACACAACGTCATTAATTCAACCGATGGACCAGGGAGTTATCAGGGCGTTCAAGGCCCTCTACACGAAGAATACCTTGGCGGACCTCGTTGCGTGTGTGGATGCTGCCCAAGATGATGAGGATGAAACATTCAATTTGAAGGCATACTGGCGGAAGTACACAATAGCCACGTGCCTGAAGAACATCCAGAAGGCACTGAAAGAAATGAAACCTGCTACTGTTAATGCGAGCTGCAAGATGTTGTGGCCCCAGATTGTTTACGATGACAAGGGATTTATACCTGCTGAGATTCAACACTCTGCAATACAGAAATCTGTGCAGTTGGCTGCGATAATTGGAGGTGACGGGTTTGGCGATATGACGACTGAAGACGTCGACGAGTTGTTGGACTGCCATTCCCAGCCGCTAACTGACGCAGACCTCGAAGACCTGACGAAATCAGCCAGTGAAGAAGACAGTGAAACACAGGAAGAGACCCAAGAAAATGTCGAAGAAACGGGCTTAACATTAGAACGGCTTGCCAAGCACTGCAACCTTGCGAAGGAGTTGAAAGAATTGTCGCAAGAGTGGGACGAGGATATGGTTCGTTCTATGCAATTCTGCAACAAAATTGATGACATGATTCCCTACAGGATGCTCTTCGAGCGAAAAAAGAAGCAGCGGCAGCAACTTCCGATCACAATGTTCTTCCAGCCTCGCAAAAAAGAGCCAGTTCCTCCTGCTACTATGCCTTCGGAAGAAATTGAAGAAGTGCCCCAGGAAGAAGTTGAAGAGGTGTCCCAGGAAAAGACACCTCCGTCTGAAGAGACGTAAAATACTATCATTGGCTGCACAGTAGAAGACATTATCAGCTTCATCATCATCATTTCTACTGTGCAGCAAATTCATCGCCATCATCATTCAAGTTTTTCTTCAACTTCTTTCGTGGTGAGTACAGTAACAATCTTTATTTTTAAATATTAAACTTAGCCGGTGAATATATAATAGCTGACGTCTCCGACGGCTCGACAGAATTCAAAAACTCGCGAGCGATCGCCATGAAGGTAGCGGGTGTGCCCACCAGCGCCGACTATCGGCCAGATACCGCATATACATGTAAACAGCTCCAGTTCTTCTCTGTCGGTTTCATCGACAAGTCGATTCCACTCGCTATTATGACCTCGAGTTTTCTACCGAATTGGTGAAGTACTTGGTTTTGGTTTTATTGCTTTCGCCGTGTTGGATTATTCAATACTATCCTCAAAAGAAATGCTTTTGAAAGGAGAGTAAAAGTGTTTTGCCCTTGCTCTTTTATCTCTGGTTTTTTCCATAGAGTAAAAATGGCCGACCCTTCCCTTAGTGTACGGAAGTGTGTTTTAGGCTTTTAGCAATTATCTTATCACGTTATAAATTGTTGTTGTTAATTATAGATTTTCCTCTATATATTTTATATCTCACCCGCCTTTATTAGGCCTCTTCGATTAGCTTTCCATTTATACTAAACATCAAGATAAATTTTATGTTTTGTTTATATGCGGCCTTACCTATTCCTCCCCTAGTCCGAGAGTAGGCGGTCCTAACTTGGAAACAGAAGTTAAACAACGTTGAGCCCATTCAACTTTTATTTTCGTTAAGTTTAAATCATTTGCTCTGTAAGAGTTATGAAATGAATATTTTTTAGTAGATATTTTATGAAAGATTTTCTTTGAATAGTCTTCGTGCTGTTTCAAAGATGAACTAACGTTTGATTTATTTATGCTACGCAGTTTGCGCTCTATCGTTACGATAGAGAAAGAGAGAATCACGGTTTCACTTTGCAGAAAGAGTAAATCGATTTTGACGTTTTGTTCATTCTTCTTTCAAACTGAAATGTTTTAAATACTAATTTAAAGGAACTTGTTAATTTTCAATTTCTTAGTCCTTTCAGTTTTTTCCTTTGGTCAAATAACCTGTTTATTGACGAAGGGTGAGTGGGTTTTTCTCTTCTGTGTGAAATCAAGAGAGAGAGAGAGAGAGAGGAAGAGAGAACGTTCCGATCTTTATTCTCGTCCCAAGCGAGTAACGTTGTTCTCGAGTCAGTTTTTTACTCTCGTCCCAAGTCTCTGTACGGGGAGAAAGGATAAAACGTTTTTAGTTTTTATTCTCGTCCCAAGGCACTGTACGGTGAGAGATTGAAAACGTAGTTTTTAATGAACTAGTGTTTAGTCTCCTCCCCAGTCACTGATCCTTTTAACTTTATATATTTCCGTTTTATTCGATATATATGTTTACTGATTTTTGCTTGTATTAATGTGCTTACATTATACGACTTATTTCGCAATTATAACCTTTTGATGTAGGGGAGAATTGCGTGCTTCAGGTAGAAATCAGTTTTATTCATGCCTAATGTGAAATTATTGAAAAATTCGATTTCAGTGAAGTAAGTGCAAAAACAGAAAATCGTAGTGATAAAGTGATAATTGCGCAAAGTGTTTTTTAGTGTTGCGACCGAGGGTTCGTCTGTTCGTGCTTGTCGTTCACCTAGTCCGAGACCTCTTTCAGGCTCCCATGCTACCAGGGAGAAGTAATGTCGTAGGACTTATGGGGACGAGAGGCTTTAACCAACGAACAAACGTTCCCTCTATGGTATCGGGCGTGTCTAGCAAGATCGCCCCTACCATAAGACGAGCGAGGCTGTTTTTCTCCTCGTCATCCGAAGGCTTCTCGCAAAAGAAATCTTGGAGCAAAGTTTCTAGACCCTTAAAGCGGAAGTCAGTCCATTCAGGACAGGTCCAGCGTCCTGGCTGTAGCCATGGGGACAGCTCTGACCCTTTGCAGTCGTCGGAAGACGGTTCGCCTATTAAACGCAAGCGTAACACGGGGTCCGAGGGTCGCGGTAAAGGCAATGTTTTGCCAACACAGACGTTACCGTAGTCTCGGCCCGTCCCGACTCCTGTTGATCCTAAATGGGTTGTCCTGCAGGACATGCAGACTAAGCTTGCCTCCCTTATGGAGAAGTATGACGTTGAGCAGGTTCACGATGAACCTTCGCTTTCGAGTCGCCGTTACACTAAACGAGACTCTGGCCGTCAGCCGCCCAAATGAGCATTTACTCGTCCGTTTGACGTTATGAAACGTGATGTCGGTAGTTTGTCACGTCAGTCACGTGACTTGGATTCTTACTCGCTGCAGTCCCGTGTTGACTTTCAGCCGCTGCCGCAGCCTCGTGTTGACGTTCAGCCGCTGCCGCAGTCTTGTGTTGACGTTCAGGACGTTCGCCAACCAGCTCAGTTGCCTTGTTTTGACGTTGAACGTCAAGCACCGCAGTCAAGAGTTGTTTTAACTGCTCTATCTAGGCAGTCAAGGCAGTCTCGACTTGACGTCGAGCGTCCTCCCGCACCTGTTGTTGTTGCTGGTCAGTCCTTTAAGCAGTTACATGACGTAGCATCCTTGACTGCTACTGATGCTCCTTTGCGTGTGGACTCTGCTTGTCAAGCATTGCCACCACGGCAGGTCTCTCCCTTGCTTGAGACTCGGCAATTGTCGGACGAGGTTCCTTCAGATGAGGAAGTTGCTGATCCCCCTCCTACTGATATTCCCTTGGGGACTCTGTCAGACGGAGAGGAGCCTAAAGCTGCTCAGCCCTCTATGGACTTTAAATAAATCATGCTGATTTTTAAGGATCTTTGTCCGGACCATTTTGTAACTGCTGCTCCTCGTTCGCCTAAACGTCAGAGTTTACACTAGGCCTAGCTACTTCGAAGCCGTTGTTTTCTAAGCCAGTGCTCTCTCGCTCTTCTAAGAGAGCTTTACGTTTGCTAGGCGACTGGTTGATCACCAGGAGGAGTTTGGGGGAGACAGCCTTTGCTTTCCCTCCTTTTAAACTGGCTTATAGAGCGAGCGTCTGGTATGACACGGGAGAAGTTCTCGGCTTGGGAGTTCCTGCCTCTGCCCAAATAGACTTCTCAAGCCTCATAGACTCTCCCTGGCACCTGGCCATGAGACGCTCCAAGATTTTATGGTCGGCTTCAGAGCTAGACCATCTCCTGTTAGGAGTTTTTCGAGCGTTTGAAGTTTTGCTGTACAATTATGTCATGCATAAACAAGGCTATCAGGGATGGCTCCATGATCTGACAGCCACGTTCTCTGTAGGAACAAGACTATCAGGGATGGCTCCAATGATCTGGCAGCCACGTTCACTGCAGGAGTACGTAAGATGCAAGTGCGCTCAATGTGTTCATTGTCAAGACAAACTTCACGATGAAGTCTACCAAGCTGTCTTGACAGCATTAAGGGAAGGCGACTGGATGGTCTCTCTCGACCTTCAGGATGCATACTTCCACATCCCGATTCATCCAAACTTTCAACTACATCTGAGGTTTGTGGACGGGAAAGTAATGTACCACTGTCGAGCACTGTACTCCGACCTCATTCCTGCTCCTCTTGTTTTTTACAAGGCCCTTGCAAAATGTTAGCAAGCTTTCTACATTTTTTGAGGATTCAGAGCCTCCCTTTATTTTGACGACTGGCTAATCAGGGCGTTCGTCATTATATCGCTGTCTGGAGAGCCTCTAATGGACATTAGACCTAACCAAGGAGCTAGGTCTCATAGTGAACGTAGAGAAGTCGTAACTTACAGTATCCCATCCCAGACTATTCTTTTTTTGGGAATGGAGATACAGTGTGATTTTTCGACCCTTTTCGTCTCCCGCAAGAATGGAACAAGCTCTGTTAAAAGTCCTTCACTTGCAAGAGAAAAACAGTTGCTCTGTAAGAGTTTGAACTAGCCTCGTGGGAACTCTTTCATCGCTGGAGTAGTTTATCTCTCTGGGGAGACTCAACCTATGCCCTTTCCTATTTCACCTAAACATTGGAACAAGGAGAAGGGCTTAGTGAGTATCTCTTTCCCAATCTCCAACTCAGTCTAGACATGTCTGACTTGGTGGGACAGCAACATCAGACTTCGAGAAGGTCTTTCTCTTGCGATCAAGAACCCAAACCATGTGTTGTTTTCAGATGCAGCGGATTTTGGTTAGGGAGCTCCACTGGACAGTCTGGAAGGCTCGGTTCTTTGATCCACGGATCAGAAGGAACTCCTTTTAAGGCAGTAACATCTCTCCTTTGGCGAGATTTGTGCAGAAATGAATGTCTTGGCGGATGGCCTCAGCAAAAGAGGACAAGTCTTCTCCATGGAGTGGACGTTGCATAAGACTATGTGCGAGAAGCTATGGATGACATGGGGTCTACCCACCATAAATCTTTTTGTTACTCTCTCTGACAAAGAGGCTCTCGACTTACTGCTTTCCAGTTCCAGATCCAGAGGCAGCTCACATAGACGCTTTCCTGCTGGACTGGTCTCACCTGGACGTTTATGCCTTTCCACCTTTCAAGATCCTAGACAAGGTGCTGCAGAAGTTCACCTCTCACGAAGGGACCAGGTTGACATTGGTTGCTCCACTCTGGCCCGCGAGAGAGTGAGTAACAGAGGTACTTCAATGGCTGGTAGACGTTCCAAGGAGTCTACCTTTAAGGATGGATCTCTTACGGCAGCCACGTAAGGAGTCTTCATCAAAGCCTCCCCGCGCTTCGTCTGACTGCCTTCAGACTATCGAAAGACTCTCAAGAGCTAGAGGATTTTCGAAGGGGGCAGCCAGAACGATTGCGAGAGCTAGGAGAGCATCTACCATCAAGGTCTATCAGTCGAAGTGGGAAGTCTTTAGAGACTGGTGCAAGTCATCATCCATTTCCTCTTCCAGTACCTCTGTAGCCCAAATTGCAGACTTTCTCCTACATCTGAGAAATGTTCGCTCCCTCTCAGCGCCCACTATTAAGGGCTACAGGAGCATGTTGGCGTCTGTGTTCAGACATAGAGGCTTAGATCTGTCCAATAATCAAGATCTCCTTAAGTCCTTCGAGACCTCTAAGGAGCGTCGTATGGCAACTCCTGGATGGAACTTAGACGTGGTCCTAAAGTTCCTAATGTCCGACAGGTTTGAGCCATTACATTCAGCCTCCCTGAAGGATCTCACCCTCAAGACGCTTTTCTTAGTGTGCTTGGCTTCGGCTAAAAGGGTCAGTGAGATCCATGCCTTCAGTAGGAACATCGGCTTTTCTACAGATAAAGCCACATGTTCACTTCAGCTTGGTTTTCTTGGCCAAAAATGAACTGCCTTCTCGTCCTTGGCCTAAGTCATTTGATATACCTTGCCTGTCAGAGATCGTAGGCAACGAGCTTGAAAGAGTGCTGTGTCCAGTTAGAGCTCTGAAGTTTTATTTAGCTCGGACTAAATCCTTACGAGGTGGATCTGAGGCCTTGTGGTGCTCAGTTAAGAAGCCTTCATTGCCTATGTCAAAGAATGCTTTGTCATATTTTATTAGATTTTTAATCCGAGAGGCTCATTCTCACTTGAGTGAAAAAGATCGTTGCTTGCTTAAGGTTAAGACACACGAAGTAATAGCTATAGCAACTTCCGTGGCCTTTAAGCAAAACAGATCTCTGCGAAGTATTATGGACGCGACCGTTTGGAGAAGCAAGTCGGTATTCGCGTCATTTTACTTAAAAGATGTCCAGACTCTTTATGAGGACTGCTACACCCTGGGTCCATTCGTTGCAGCGAGTGCAGTAGTGGGTAAGGGTTCTACCACTACATTCCCTTAATTCCAATATCCTTTTAATCTTCTCTTGAAATGTTTTTAATTGGGTTGTACGGAAGGCTAAGAAGCCTTTCGCATCCTTTTTGATTTGGCGGGTGGTCAAATGTCATTTCTTGAGAGCGCCCAGATTAAGGGTTTTGATGAGGTCCTGTTGTATGGGTTGTCGCCCTAGATACTTCAGCTCCTGGGAGTCTTTCAGCATCCTAAGAGGATGGCTGGGCTTCGTGAGGAAAGCGGACTAACAAGGCAGAGTAATCGTTAGAGTCAGCTTCCTTACCAGGTACCTATATTTATTTGGGTTTTGTTATGATATAACTGTCAAAAACTCTAAGCATATACGCCGTAAACTGTATTAATACTGGTCTCTACCCACCACCATGGGTGTGAATCAGCTATTATATATTCACCGGCTAAGTTTAATATTTAAAAATGATATTTTGATTATAAAATAAATTTTTGAATTTACTTACCCGGTGAATATATAAATTAAAGGCCCCCCCTTCCTCCCCGATAGAGACCCAGCGGGATGAGAAGAACTGGAGCTGTTTACATGTATATGCAGTATCTGGCCGATAGTCGGTGCTGGTGGGCACACCCGCTACCTTCATGGCGATCGCTCGCGAGTTTTTGAATTCTGTCGAGCCGTCGGAGACGTCAGCTATTATATATTCACCGGGTAAGTATATTCAAAAATTTATTTTATAATCAAAATATAATTTTTTTATACTACTTTAATATTCTAACATTTTGATATTTGTACCTGTTTTAGTTTAGGGTACTGTAGTACATGCATTAAGTGTTCTGTACATTAAAGGGTAGTTTGTTATCAGTACTACGTAAAGGGAAGGTTTTAAAAGTCTGAATTTACATGTTAAATAAATACATAAATATGGTGTCCCTACTTCGCGGATTTTCAGCTATCGCGGTCGGGTTTGGAACGTATCTACCGCAATAAACGAGGGTTCACTGTACTCGTCTTCCTTCCCATAACCAGACATATAGTATTGGAAATGCTGTCTACCTTCATCCTAGACAGTTCCTTCCTAACTTCCGATCGTAGGTTTTAGTTTTAGAAAATACTGAGACCAAAAATTCACATAAGCTAATCTGTTGTCTGGAAGGGAACATTCGAGTCTTGCCGATCAGAGAGGAAGAAATACAAACAGTTTCCTCGTTCATAGGAAGGAGGAAATCTCAGTTACGAACATTTATCAGCGTTCTCCAACCGAATTCCAGACACAACTAATAATTCAGGCTATGCCCTAATGATGTTCTGCCTTCCCTGTCTGTGTTACAGGTCCGTAGATGGACTTATACATACATTACCTGTCCAACAAAATATTGAAGATAGGTCTCAATCTTACCTTTCGCAAGTAGTTGTGTGTAATTGGTTGTTATCGACCAGTCTCTTGCCTGAAAGCGATCGCTAAAGAGATTCGCTGTAATAACTTCCTCAAAGGGGTACTGGGTACCCGGGTTTACCGATTTGTAACATACTCGACCAATACCCATTGGATTGGTGACAGTTAAAGGACAAAATTCTCCCCTACCTTTCATAGCCAACTCACATTGGATTGGTGGCAGTTAAAGGACAAAATTCTCCCCCCACCTTTCATAGCAGGTGCGTGCAGCTGGTTGCACGTCTTGACATCAACTTGAGAAGTTATTTGATACGCAATCTCTAGACCCCTCAGGAGGAACCGAGAAGAATTGATTTTTTGCTTGAGGGTCAAGGTCGCTTGTTCCACTCAATGGAACTTGCTAAACGGGGGGGGGGGGGGACAGGTACAATCCTGGGGTATTGTAGACCCCCCTACGGGGTATTGGTTGACCAAGTATTCCAGAGCCCTTCCCATTTTCCAATTATGGGGGGGGGGGGCGATTTTTTCCTCACAGGTAAGTTGCTGGTACAACCTGTCTCCCGCAGTCTTAATAGCCTTTCATGAACGAATGCCTTCTCCTGTAGGAGTGCATACCACTTCCCACCAGGGTGCTGTGGAAGATAGGTCATACGAAAATTCCCTTGTCCATCCTACTCTGGCCTGAACATAGACTCTAGTTTCGCAAAGAAATGTTGGTTGGTGTTGCGCACCCATTCACTGAGCAAGGTTTTGCCTGACTAACGCCTCACTTCTGCTACACGTAGTGTTCTCTTGTACGAGTCTTTCTATCAAGACCCGCATATATACACAAGAAGCATTATCCGGAATTAAGGAGATTTCTACTTTGCGATACCTGGGCAAGTTGAGAAAGGCACGTGCTGGTAGATCTGTTGCCAGTAAGAACTGGGAAAGGTGCACAAACTAGTGCGCAGTTCTAGCTCTCACCTTGCGAGTGCACGCTCCCAGTTTGGGAAACTGGAAGGAGCGCGCTCTACCAGTTTTCGCCACAGGATTACGTACACACTCCTCACAAACGTACACTGGTAGTAATTACCTGTAAGACCCGAGAAAGGCTTACTTTTCCAGCTCTCACCTCGCGAGCACACGCTCCCACCAGGTCGAACTTGAAGAGGTGGGCAAGCCAGCACACCTTACCAGCCTTCGCCATGCCAATGCTTGCCCTTCATAAGAGGAATGGCAGGTAGCTTCCTCATCACAGACCAATCTTCCTCAGACTGTTCCACCATTGGTCAAGATCACACTAGGCAAGGTCTTTCCATCAGGGGATCAAGTACCAGCAGAGGCTTTTTCTCAAGAGGCAAATTGCCAGCACCAGGGACAAAATGGCTGGGGCATCTAGCATCTCTCGAGAAGGTAGTGCCCTACGACTGCCTCTACATACAATCTCTACAGTGGCAGATGACCTTCTGATCTCGCACATAGACCCACCAAGTACCCTAGTACCGGTTGGACTCAAACAGAAGAGAGACCTGAGTTGGTGGGTGTTAGGCACCAACCTCCTCAGAGGAGCAGATCTTCTCTTTCCTCCTTTGGATTTGTTGCTTTTCACAGTCTGTTACACCTAACAGCATACAGGCTTTAGTCCAAATCCAAAAGGTGGTACCACATAACCTCCTGGAAATGAGGACAGCCTACCTGGCCCTCAAGTACTTTCATCAGCTCCTTTCAGGGCCTTACGTAGTGCTGATGAGCGACAACACTACAGTAGTGTCCCACTTAAACAAACAAGGAAATACTTTTTCACAGCACCTATTCCTGCTAGCTGTGAAAATCCTCTGGTGGATGGAAGAAAATTTGTTTACTTCAACAGTTCGCTTCTTTGCGGACACAAAGAACATGCTGGCAGACAATCTTAGCATAAGGACTCAGATAGTTGGCTCCGGGTGGGTTATCGACCTGTCCGTGACGTCCGTCAACCAGAACTACCTGTGTATGGCTCACCAGTACCAACCACTCAAGTGTTTGGGCAGGACGCTTTTCAACATCAGTGGTACAAGATGGATGTCTATGCGTCCCCCCCCCCCTTCTGCTAGTAAGGAGACTATTGATCTGGTAGTAAGGAGGTTATTGAACAATGTAAGGGCATTGTAAAATCTAGCAATGACCCCCATAGCTCCACTGTGACAACATGCAGAGAGGTTCCGGACCTTCTGCATCTGCTCACAGAGGCACCTAGAGAGCTCCTTCCACTTCCCGAGCTACTCAGACAACAACACGTGAAGATTTTCCATCAAGTGATACCATTGCTATGTCTTCACACTGAAAGCTATCCAGCAACTACTCACAAAGAGAGGCTTTTCAAAGCCAATTGCTAGGCGCATGGCAAGATGCCTCCGGGGGTCGTTGTCTGCAGTGTATCAGGGGAAGTGGTCCGTCTTTTGTGGTGGATGTCGTGGACGGGTGTCTCTCCACTGAGTGCCTGTATTCTAGCGGTAGCGAAATTTTTACTATACCTCAGGGAGGAAAAACTTCACTCGGTGTCAGCCTTAAACATTGTCTTTGAACTGAATCGAGTTAACATTTTCTCCTTGACAGAATTGTCACTCCTCATATGGAACTTTGAGCGTTCCTGGCCTCAGTTGAAAGTTAGACCCCCTCCTTGGAACGTTGACAAGGTCTTTACGTTTAAGGAAAACGAGCCCCTTATGAACCTTTCCGTCAAGCCTCAGACAAAGGCTTGATTTTAAAGACAACTTTTCTTCTTCTTCTGGCCTAGAGTCAGCGAGCTGCAGGGTCTCTTACAAAGTTGCCCATTCAAAGGAATGGGGGGTCACACTCAGTTTAGTCCCTTAGTTTGTTGCAAAGACTCAAAATTCGTCTGTAGTGGATCCTGAATTCGGAGCCTTTCAGATTGAGAGTCCAGTCTGTAACAGACGATCCTGATCAACTGTTACTATGCCCCGCAAGTGTGCTGAGGTTATATCTCAAAAGAACGGGAAGAACTCGACCCCAAATCAGCAGGCTCTTTGTTTAGCACAGAGAAGACCAAGAGGAGAATCACAGAAAACCCAATCTCCTCGTGGATCAGGCAAGTGATAAAAAGGGCACTGTCTTCAGCCCCTCGCCTTCCAATAGATTCCCCCATGCATACGATGTTAGGAGAGTAAGTACTTCCCTGGCAGTCAGTAAAAATTTTCTGTGCAGCAGGTACTTCAAGCGGGCAGGTGGAAACGTCAAACAACGTTCACTGCTCACTATCTGCAAGACATAACCCACAGGAGCCTAGACACATTTTCAACAGGTCCTGTGGTGACGGCTGAAATCATTGTCTATACATGCCAGCTCCTTTGTAGAGCAAGTAGCAGATGGTCAAGGGCAGACATTATACCCGAATGTGAGAGTGACTGGCCACTTCCTACTTCACCCTCCCCTCTCTTGGGGCGCAACATCCTAGGAACTCTGCACAGCTGACCTCATCTATATGCGGGTGAGTATCATGCTCTTTGGGCAACCTGATATATGTGTATATATTTGATATGTCCCCGTTCTCTGGTCATGGGAAGTCCAGCAAAATTTAAATTTAGTAAAGGGCTCAGCCCAACTCCATTCTAAATTGTATATTCACAGAAACTCTTTATTCCCAACACTAATTGCCCAGGCCGTCATCCTAAGAGGATAACGAGGTGCAAGGATCCCTCAAGGTCAACCTGTACAGAGCACAAGAAGCCATCTCGGGACAGTTACCAGCCAGTTAGTATGCAGTCTTCCACAAACCTAAAAGTGGGTCTCCATAGTAAAGAGCGGAAGGTTTGTATTCTGCGCTGGAACAAATGACAAATTTAGAAGTAATTTTTATATTTCCTGGCAATACAAACCAGGAGCTCTTTACACACATAGTACTGACCCGCCAGCCTCTACCCCCTGAAAGTCCTGCTGCAATTACATAAGGGACGGTTAGACGCTAGTGCTAGTGTGAGCTGGACAGTTAACCTAACCCCACCCCCCACTAACTAGTGGCGGGTAGCTATACCCTAACAAAAAAAAAAAAAAGGTTATCAGCTGGTTTCAGCTTCGCCGAAATAGTACTCAATAGTAAAGAGCTCCAGGTTTGTGTTGCTAGGGAAAATGAAAGTTACTTCCAAATTGGTCATATTTTTTAAATTTAAAATTTCTGTAGTGAATAGTAATTTTCAGTCATTATTTATTTATCTTTACAGCAATGGAAGATGCTGCAGACAAGCCAGGTCGGCTATTAGTGGTGTTGGATAGTTTGCGATGCATGCCACCATATCACCTTTGGCCATTAGCAGCACCGCTCACAGCTTCTATCAAGTGTTTGTTGCAACCAGGTGTTCCTCGTAAGGTTTTAGGTAAGCTATATTTATTGCTATTAAATTTTACTTTTGATATACTATACCACATTAAAAAAAGTATTTTTCATCAATTGTTGTTGAACATTAAATTGCTAAACCAAGAATTTTGTTCAGGGGAAGCTTTTAGGTTAGTTATGTTTGACCTAATTTTTGTCTTTATAAATCTTTTAAAATTTTGCCAAGCTCGTCATTAATTTTTACTTGGGTATAAAACGTCATTTGTTCCGTAACCGAAATACAAACCACGCTATTTACAAAGGGTTTACTTTTAGCGCAGCTGAAATGATGAGCCAATAGTTTTAACGAGGGTTAATTACCCCCGCGCTAGTTAGCGGGGGGTGGGGAAGGGTAGCTTGCTACCCCTCCCCCCTCCACACACCGGTGACTTGCTTCACTTCACTTTTGGCTCGGCGGTGATCAGACGTGCCTGCTCATCGCCTTCGTGACAGCCTTTAATTTTCTGCTTTTTCTTTTCAGCGTGTGTGATTGGTTGGAAGTTGACCTTCAGTTATTTCTTTACAATGCGTACATGCCCTGGAGTTGCCGGTCGTCCTTGTGGGACTTTCATGTCGGACGTAAATACGGATCCACACACCCTCTGCCCTCAATGTCGGGGCCGACGGTGTGACCAGGAGAACATGTGCCGTGAGTGCAGGGAGTGGTCTGCCTCCCAGTGGGAGAGGTTTGGCCGTCGGCGTAAGAAGAAGTCCAAGAGAGACCGTTCTCCTCCGGGGTTAGCCTTGAAGGAGGAAGGTTCTCGGGACTCTTCTTCCGCCGCCCAAACCTCCTCCGAAGCTCCCCCTCGTCCGCCTCCTAAGGAGAGTCGGCCGAGTGGGAGCGCAGGCCCTTGTTCTGTTTCCCGTCCTTCGGTGGGGGGAGAGGGCGTCGCCTCCCATAGCAAGGCGGTTCCCCCTCCTCCTCCGGGGGAGGTTATTGATAATGCCTTATCCAGTGATGATCTTTTACAGATTTGGTCGTCCCTGGGGCTTAAGGGCTTGCCCTTCAGGGTCTCTCTTATTGACCTTGTCTCGTGGGGGGCCGCTGTTAAGCAGTCGCCGGTGGTAGCAGAGGTAGACCCTCTGTCTATTGTCGACGTCGTGGTGACAGAGGCCTCCGACGTGGCTGGGCCTTCCGCCGCAGGTGCTGTTGCGGGTGATGGTGCTAAAGGCTCTCCTCCTCCTTCCGTACATCCTTCGAAGGGGGAAGTGAGTCCTTCGGTCTCGGCTGCTGCTCAGCTTCCTTCTGAGGGAAGTGCTTTAACGGAGACTCCCCTTCGGAGGACCGATGGTCCCGACGATCTCCCCCGAGGCCGCCTCCGCCGTAAGGCTCACCGTCCGCTACGCCACAAGGGGCTCCCTTCTCCTTACAGGGGGACTAAGAGGCGCCTTTTTGGGTCTTCATCCTCCTGGGGGGACTCTCCTCGTCAGCCTCAACCTACAGCTCCACCCTCCTTGAACCTCTCTGCAGACCGCTCACCATCTCCTGCCAGATCTTCGCCTTCTGGAGAACTCGTCACCCGACGGGCAACGGTCCCTTCGGGGCTAAGGGATCCTTCCCTTACGCGAGCAGTGAAGCGCTCTCCTGCTCGCCAGCGCTCTCCTGCTCGTCGACGATCTCCTGCTCGTCGACGATCTCCTGCTCGCCGACGCTCACCTGCTCGTCGGCTCTCTCCTGATGTTCGCCCCCCTCGTCAGCGCTCTCCTGCTCGTCAGCGCTCATTTGAGGACCTTCGCCCTGCGGTCTCTGACCACCCTTTAGTTCCTGCTGAACTCCCTGCTCACCATCTGCCTGGTCCTGTGGCTACGCAACATCGTGCTGCGCGTGTGTCAAAAACACATGTTCGCCAACGCGCCAGCGATCTCCCAGTTCCTGCTCGTGAACGCGCGGCGTCACCTGTCCTTTCACATGACACGCGTCGACCTTCTGCTCGCCAGCGATCACCTACGCGCCAGCGATTACCTCCTCACCAGCGTTCACCTGCTTGCCAGCGCGCACAGGCGATCTTAGTATCGCCTATTCAACAGCGACAGCTAGCACGCCAACGTTCTCCAATGCTCCTGAAGGAACATGGTTCGCCAGCTTCTAGCTCGCCATCGCGCGATTGCCCGCCTGCGCATGCTGCTCGCCATCGCTCGCCATTGCACGATCGCCCTCCTGCGCATGCTGCTCGCCATCGCTCGACCCTGCACGATCGCCCTCCTGCGGATGCTGATCACCATCGCACCCCGTCACGCGATCGGCCACCTGCGCATGCTGCTCGCCATCGCTCGCCCCTGCACGATCGCCCCCCTGCGCATGCTGCTCCTCATCGCTCGCCCCTGAACGATCGCCCTCCTGCGGATACTGATCACCATCGCACCCCATCACGCGATCATTCACCTGCGCATGCTGCTCGCCATCGCTTATCATTACGCGGTCATTCACCTGCGCATGCTGCTCACCATCGCACGCCAGTGCGTCAACATACTACATTGCGCCATCGCCAACTTGAGCGACAGCACTCACCAGCTCGTCATCGATCGCCTGTGGATCTACATTGCCAGCGATCTTCCTCACCTACGCGGCAGCGCGTTCCCGCGCCAACGCTTGCGTTCGTCGCCTCGGACACGCGGTCATTTACCTGCCCACCCTCGCGCCCACTCGCCCGCGCGATCGCTCGCCTGCGCGATCGCTCGCCTGCGCGCCCGCGCGACCACTCGCCTGCGCGCCCGCGCGACCGCTCGCCTGTGCGCCCACGCGATCATCCACCTGCGCGCTCGCCCGCGCTCCCGTGCGACCATTCGCCTTCGCGCGACCATTCGCCCTCGCGCGACCATCGTTCGCGGCGAATTCCACAACCGGTGGTAGCAGCAGGAACGCGTGCTCCTAGACGGCACTCGGGATCACCTCCATCTAAACACAGGTTGGTATTGCAGGACGAAGAGAGGTTAGTACAGCATTCTTCCCCACCTTCTTTTCAGGCAGGTACCGTCGTGTCCACTCCAAAGGATCGCCCGATCCCTTTCCCTTTAGCGAGGATTTCGGATTCTGTGTCCTTGGAGCAGCAGACTTGGTTTGGTCCGCTGGCACGGGCGTTAGTGAGGGTTATGAAACCAGCAATCGCCGGCCAGGGTAACAAACCAACGGCTGTCTCTCCTACGCTGAAGAGAAAGAGAGGAGTGGACTTCGTGGTGACTTCCCCCAGGGCGAAATTGGTTCCCAAGAGGTCGGTCGCGAAGGTCCCTTCTCCTGCACGAGTACTCTCTCCTTCTCCCGTGGACGAGGCCTTTCCGTCCTCAGGTGAGTCCAGTGGGACGGTAGTCTTCCCCTCGGCACCAGGGGGGGAGACTTCGCTTCAGGCAGGAGAATCGTCTCGTGAGGAAGGGGCCCCTCGAACCTCGTTGTTGGGATCCTGTATCCCTCCCAGGAGGGAATCCAAGGATGCCAAGACCGTCCCTAAATCCTCTGCAAGGATTCGTCAGGAACCCACGACTACCCAGGGGAATGTCCACGTATCACCCCAGGAAGAGATTCCTGGGGCAGGAGACTTAGCTGCCAGCCCGCAGGGAGGAGAACAGCAAGAATCCGAACATGCCTTCTGGCAGGTCCTAAGCCTGATAAGGCAACTTAACAGACTTACGGATCCAGTCATCGCCCCCCGTGAAGGCAAAGACACGATTCTGGATGAAGTGTTTGACGTTCGGAAGGCCCCTAAGACCAGTGCAGCTGTGCCCTGGTCTCGGGGGCTGAAGAGTGCCAGGGCTAGGGCCAACGCTCAGCTCGCACTTCTTGCCTCCTCCAGTCATTCCACTGCCGGGAACAAGCTCATCCCTCCTCCTCGCCTTCAGCAGAGGAGGTATTTCGAGATCCTGGGTGAGCACAACCTCGCTCTTCCTCTCCATCACTCTGTGGAGGAGCTGGCGAAGGGAGTTCCCCTTGAGAAACTCTCTGCCCGGCAGGTGTCGTTCTCGGCGGCAGAGATCCTTAACCACGAGAAGGTCGCTAAGTGTGCCATGCAGGCCACTTCGTGGCTGGACTTCTGGCTAGGATCTCTGGGCATCCTATTGCGATCGGAGGACTTGTCCAAGGAGACCAATAGGAAGGCCCTAGAGACCTTCTTGCTCTCGGACACCCGCTCCATCGAGTTTTTGGCGCACCAGGTTACCACCCTGTGGGCCAACTCGGTGTTGAAGCGTCGCGATGCTGTGTCCGAGAGATTCCATCCGAAGTTCCCCGCCGTAGATGTGTGTAGGCTCCGACATGCTTCCCTTCTGGGGGAGAGCCTGTTTGAGCCTCAAGACATGGAGCGAACGGCTGAGAGGTGGAGGAAATCCGGCACGGACTCCCTCCTCCACAGGGCCCTTACAACTCGGCCCTATAAGCCTCCAGCCCCGCCACAACAGCAGCAACAGCCTCGTAAAGCTCCCAAACAGGCACCGGCAGCTAAGAGAGTGGTGTCTAAGCCCCAGCCCTTTCCAGCCAAGGTCAAGAGGGGCGGTAAGTCCTCCAGGGGAGGCAAGACTCCTAGGGGTGGCGGCCGCGGCCGCAAGCCCTAGGGGTGGCAGTCCCCCTGCATGTCCACCTGTGGGGGATGCCTTCAGCGTTGCGTCCGCAGGTGGCAGCAACACGAGGCCGATGCTTGGACGGTCTCAGTGATCGGCCAAGGTTATCGCGTCCCGTTCACGACATCTCAACCTCCCCTCACAGCGAATCCAGTGTCGTTGAGCTCCTATGCCACGGGATCAGCAAAGGGGCTGGCCCTTCAGGCCGAAGTCGAGACCATGCTCGAGAAGGGTGCTCTCCAGGAGGTCGTGGACAGCTCCCCAGGCTTCTTCAGTCGACTCTTTCTTGTAAAGAAGACTACTGGAGGCTGGAGACCCGTCATCGATCTCTCAGCTCTGAACAGGTTTGTCAAACAAACCCGGTTCAGCATAGAGACAGCAGACACGGTCAGACTTGCGGTGAGACCACAAGACTTCATGTGTACACTGGATCTAAAGGACGCGTACTTCCAGATCCCAATCCATCCGTCTTCCAGGAAGTACCTGAGATTCTGCCTAGACAACAAGATCTACCAGTTCAAGGTGCTGTGTTTCGGTCTCTCCACAGCTCCTCAGGTGTTCACCAGAGTGTTCACCCTGATTTCATCTTGGGCGCACAGGAACGGCATTCGTCTCCTTCGTTACTTGGACGATTGGCTGATCCTAGCAGACTCGGAGTCGACCCTTCTTCAGCACCGAGACAGGCTTCTGGATCTTTGCCAGGATCTGGGGATCGTGGTAAACCTCGAGAAGTCCTCTCTGCAGCCGTCCCAACGACTGGTTTATCTAGGCATGCTAATAGACACCAATCTCCACAAAGCCTTTCCATCAGACGACCGGATAGCAAGGCTGAGGAGGGTGGCGGAACCCTTCCTCAGGCGAAAAGAACTCCCCGCCCAATCATGGTTGTGTCTCTTAGGCCACCTATCCTCCCTGGCCCGTCTGGTTCCAAACAGCCGCCTCAGGATGAGATCCCTTCAATGGCGGCTCAAGTCCTCCCCCCGGAATTGACTATGTTTTCGGACGCGTCAAAGGAAGGGTGGGGGGCGCTCGTTCTGAACCAGAGGGCCTCAGGCCTTTGGTCAGAATCAGAAAAGTGCCTACACATCAACCTGCTAGAATTGAAGGCCGTCTTTCTGGCTCTTCAGCAGTTCCAACGGTCCCTGGCGGGTCACTCCGTGGTGGTGATGAGCGACAACACCACGGTAGTGGCTTATATCAACAAGCAGGGAAGCACTTTTTCGCAACAGCTATCCCATCTTGCAGTAGAGACTCTGAGGTGGACCGAAACCCACTCGATAACACTATCAGCTCGCTTCATTCCTGGCAAGAGGAATGTGCTCGCCGACAGTCTGAGCAGGGCTTCGCAGATAGTGAGTACCGAGTGGTCTTTGGATCCTCAGATAGCCAACAAAGTCCTGACTTTGTGGGGTTCCCCGACTGTGGACTTGTTTGCGACAGCCTTGAACTTCAAGCTGCCCCTGTACTGCTCATCAGTCCCGGACCCCAAGGCACTCTGGAAAGATGCTTTCCAGCAACGGTGGGACAACATCGACGTGTACGCCTTCCCACCATTCTGTCTGATGAGAAGGGTGCTCAACAGGACCAGACTATCGGTCAACTGTTCCATGACTCTAGTAGCTCCGCTATGGCATCACGCGGAATGGTTTCCGGACCTTCTGCAACTCCTGTCGGAACTCCCAAGGGAGCTTCCTCCACGACACGAGCTTCTCAGATAACCCCACTCCGGCGTCCCTCACAGGACCGTAGCCTCGCTTCGGCTTCACGCCTGGAGACTATCCAGCGTCTCCTCGCGGAGAGAGGCTTTTCGCAACAGGTTGCGGAGAGAATGTCTCGGCACCTGCGAAGGTCCTCTGAGGGAGTCTACCAAGCAAAGTGGAGAGTCTTTTGTGGTTGGTGTCGTGGAAGGGGTATCTCTCCACTCGATGCCACTATTCCAGCAATAGCGGACTTCCTCGTGTATCTGCGAGAAGAAATGCGCCTTTCTGTCTCGGCAGTGAAAGGCTATCGCTCAGCCTTAAGCTTGGCCTTCAGATTGAAGGGCGTGGATATTTCTTCATCGCTAGAACTCTCTTTACTCATACGTAGCTATGAGCTTATCTGCCCCCAGTCGGAAGTGAGACCCCCTCCTTGGAACGTGGTTCGAGTCCTCAGGTCTCTTAAGAGACCTCCCTTCGAGCCATTACGCCAGGCCTCCGATCGCCACCTGTCTTGGCAGACGGCTTTCCTACTCGCCTTGGCCTCAGCCAAGCGAGTTAGTGAACTTCATGGTCTCTCGTATGACATCGCCCATTCAAGGGGATGGGGGGAGGTAACGTTCAGGTTCGTCCCTGAGTTTGTGGCCAAGACTCAGAATCCTGGAGTGCCGGATCCTCGGTTCGACTCTTTCATGATCGCGAGTCTCCGTTCTGTAACAAACGACCCAGACCAGCTGCTACTATGTCCAGTGAGGTGTCTGAGGCACTACTTGAAGAGAACGGCTGCAGTCCGTCCTCATGTGCGAGCTTTGTTTGTGAGCACAGGCAGGACAAAGAGGAGGGTCACCAGGAACACCATCTCAGCTTGAATTCGAAGGGTTATCTACCATGCCCTGAATCCTGACCCTCCTCCGTCACGTCGCCCTCGGGCCCACGATGTCAGGGGTATTGCTACATCCCTGGCCTTTAAGAGAAACTTCTCTGTGACGCAGGTACTTCAAGCTGGGGTCTGGAAGCGTCAAACGACCTTCACAGCCCACTACCTGCAAGACGTGACCCACAGGAGCCTCTATACGTTTTCTATCGGCCCTGTGGTGGCTGCACAACAGCTGGTCTAACCTCAGGCTCCTTTTTGGACAAGTAGCAGTAGGTTGAGGGCGTTGTTACCCGGTCTTAGTCTGCGTGAATGAAAGAGTATGTCTGACCCTTACTTCTTTCTTCATTCTCCCCTCTCTTGGGGAAGCAGCATCCTGGTCCTCGCATAGCTGACCTCGACCTCTGCAGGTAACCCATGCTTCTTTGTGCTCTTAGTATTAAGCTTAATACTGTTGCGTCTCCCATACCCTGACGAGGTGGTATGGGGAACGTCCTATCCTAGAATTCCTATCTGAAGGTCTCAAGGTCAACTTCATAGGACGAGTCACACTCTCCTCCTCACACTGCTTATGTAGGCCACTCGTTCCTAGCGATGCTAGGACCTTGTGAGGTACAGGGGCTCCCTCTCTCTAGTGCTGCTCACTGAGGGATCGAGCCCCCGGGCAAGCCGAAGTCAGTAAGGCTGGGGACTTTCCACCCTTCCTAAGGGGTAAGTCACCCTTTGTAAATAGCGTGGTTTGTATTTCGGTTACGGAACAAATGACAAATTCGAAGATAATTTGTATTTTTCCTAACCATACAAACCTTAGCTATTTACACATATGTGCCCGCCATCCCTGACCCCCAAGTCAAGTCCTACCTCTAAGTGAGGTGAAGCAAGTCACCGGTGTGTGGAGGGGGGAGGGGTAGCAAGCTACCCTTCCCCACCCCCCGCTAACTAGCGCGGGGGTAATTAACCCTCGTTAAAACTATTGGCTCGTCATTTCAGCTGCACTAAAAGTAAACCCTTTGTAAATAGCTAAGGTTTGTATGGTTAGGAAAAATACAAATTATCCTCGAATTTGTCATGTTGCTATTACTTTTACTGTAATTTGGAGATCTATTCTTCCAATAATTTACTGTAAGTGCTATTTGTTCCCTAAGTAACAAACCTTTCGCTATTTATATTGGATATTACTTTCGGGGGACTGGAAGGCAGCCATTAGATTTAAAGTGCGATTTGGCAACCCTACCTAACCACTAATATTGGGTAGGTAAGGGGGTGGTTGGGGGCTACCCAGCCATCTATATCTACTTGCGGTTCAATGAACCACGTCACTTTTTACTTTTTAGGCTGGTAGAGATTGGACGTCTCCTCTCTCTCCCTTCAAGGCTTAGCCATTTACCACTAGAATTTTAACCTTTTTAAGGAATTCACGTATTATTGATAGAATCTAAATTTTTACCTAAGTTTTTTTTACTAATTAATTTTAAATTACATAGATTTAATATATTGTTAATTATTTTCATCACTCAGATTTCATATATTGTTAATTATTTTCATCACTCAGATTTCATATATATATATATTTATTCATCCATCTATTCACCCATATTTAGAATATTTAAAGATTATAAGTATATACTGTATATACATATATATAATTCTTTTTTCATTTATTTATTTTTTTTCCTTATCAATTAAATTTTTGATAATCTTATATTTCTTTATATCCCGATTTTTTTTCGGGCCAGCCCTGTGAGAGTCAAGCTTGACTCATTGGGCTGGTAAAACTCCTTCTTTTAATAATAATAATTTAATAACACTACCCTTGCTTTACGCTCATTCTTTTCTTTACAGATATGACTCGTGTTTTCATGACGCTCCTTTCCAGAGTAGTGTGGCGGTTTCAGATGTCGATGTTTGTTCTGCGAGTTATCGGAAGGATTTCTCAGGGTTGGCGATTCCTCGAAGGGGTCTTTTCTTCCCCCTCGGAGGGGAGGAATTTTTAATTCTCTTTATTTTTTCCTCAGCGCTTCATGATGACTTCGGGTTACGAAGTCGGTGGCTGTAACTGCGGCTGACTTCTTAGCTGTCGACTAGATCTACCTCCTGTTCACCCTTCTTCGTGCTTTCTGGCGATCTCGTCGTCTCCCAACATTCTGCAATTTTTTTCTCTCGCAACAGGCAATGTTTCAGCCTGCGTATGCCGCTCCGCCTGTTGAGGATTGCGAGATCAAGGATGATCATCAACTCATGGCTTGCTCGACAATCACCTGATCGACGGATTTTCCTGCTGTCTAATGATCGTAGGGGCGAGACTCATCACCTCTTCTTCCTGGTCTGTCAGATTGTCATTCAAGACAATCAGATGTTGACACCCATTAGGGCATCTTTTGTGACAATCAATGATCACCACAGAGATGGCACCGATCACAGGATTGTAGGTTATCACGATCTCATCGTTCTTCATTTTGAAGACGAACTCCTGTTTGGTTGCCCCTTCGGTGGATTACTCCGGCAGAATTCCCGTTAGGGAAATCCCTTCGGGAGCAACTCAGAATTAAGCCTTGGCTTTTTCTCTAGCGACACTTTTTAACCTTCATTTGAGATAAAACTCATTGAAGGGCAACAGAGTGCTACTCGGAGGTTTGCCTCCAGGTGTAAGATATTCCCCTTCCAAGGGAGAGTCTTTACACTACCTTTATGCATGTTTGCGCTTATACACTCACGGTCATGAGCTCATGCCGATCGTGGTCTCCGCTCATGTTAGCGCTCACGCTCATGATGATGAGCTACACGCTCACGATGATGAGCTACACGCTCACGATGATGAGCTACACGCTTACGATGATGAGCTACACGCTCACGATGATGAGCTACACGATTGCGAGCTACACGCTCACGATTGCGAGTGAGACGCTCCGGACCACGATTACGACACTAGTCTTTCCTCAACCCTTGAGGACGCCCACGATCACTAGCTATATACTCGTGATCGCAAGCGAGACACTCATGATCGTGGTCACGCTCCCTATCGTGAGTTACACTCTCGGTCACAAGCGAGACGCTCGTGACCATGATTGTGACACTCGTCTCCTCTCAATTTTAGAGGACGCTTGCGATCACGAGTGAGACACTCGTGAGCACGAGCGTGAGTTACACGGTCACAAGCGAGACTCATGACCATGATTATGACTTCAATCTCTACAACCCTTGAGAACGTTTATTTGATCGCAAGTGAGATGCTCCCGATTGCGCTCATGCTCATGAGCATGAGTTACACATTGATGCTCCTGATCGCGCTCACGCTTATGAGCATGAGTTACACATTCTCATAACCGCAAGCACGATGCTTGTGACCGTGATCTCTAGTGTCTTGTGGTTACGTTCACGAGCTAAACGCTCGTGAGCAGTACCTGGACGCTCACGCCCACGATCATGAGTTACATGCTCAAGCACGACGCTCGTGATTGCGATCACGAGCATCTTGTGGCTGTGATCACGATCTAGACACTCATGATCACGTCAGAGATGCTCTCGACCTTTCTCGCGTTCGCGATCGTGAGTTACACGCTCGCAGTCGCGAGCGAGACGCTTATGACTGTGATCGTGGTCACGATGCTCTCTCTCACTCTCTCAATCATGAGTTACTCTCACATTCACGAGCAAGACTCTCGTTATCATTATTACAAGCATCTTGTGGTAAAGATCGCGAGCTACACACTCGTTATCACGAACGAGACGATCGTGAGTATCTTGTGGTAAAGATCACGAGCTACACTCTTTATCACGAACGAGGCAATCGCGAGCCAGATGATCACGAGCGATGAGCCCGTATTCCAGGCTAGATGCTCTCGATCAAGAACTAAAAGCTCATATCAAGAGATATAAGTTCACAATCACAAGATCAACGCTCGCAATCGCGAGCACGAGCAAGACGCTCACGATAACGGGCACGCATAAGCCAGACAGTAAATACGACCTGACCCTCATAATTATGAACTAAATGCTCATGATCATAAGCTAAACGCTCATGATCATACATTGTCACGATCACGAGCTAGATGCCTACGATCACGATCTAGTCATGCACAAGCTTTCTACACTTGCTATCACGATTTGCTTGAATAGGAGCTACGATAGTTAGGCTGTCTCCTGAAGCAAATCGGATCTCGAATGTGATAAGGGAGGCAGATTCTTTTAATCTGTTTTTCTCCCTTCCCCCCCCCCCACCCTCTAGCTGGAGACACAACCTCTTCAGTTAACCACTATTCTCTCTCTCTTAGAGAACGAAATTCAGTGCTGTCTAATCGACAGCCATAGATATTTTCTTGCTATGATTCGGGTCAGCCCTAGATGGGTGCCTGACATGAATAATGGAGGTTATTGAAAATCTGTGCTCTCCCAATCTCTGTTGGCCCTTATACCCTCAGAGCTTAGTGGAAACACATTCAACCTCCATCTGCTTCTTTTTTGGGGAAACAGCCTTTATCTACACTTCATGAAACTCAGGCTTCTTCATGAAGTCGGATGATGACTTTCTCTCGTAACCAGAGTTTCTCCTTAGGAATTTATTCCTTTTTCATAAGAGAACCCCTCCCTCGAGCTCAAAATAATCGGCTCATGTCTTTTTCGTCAAGGAAAGAAAGTCCAGACTTAGCATAAAGGATGCTATCTTGCATCTTCCATTGTCCTCTTGAAAAAGGTAAGCAGTCTATCTTCTTCCTCACGATTGGAACATCCGTTCTCATAGGACGCCGGGATATAGCCATGCTTTGTCGGTTAGAAGTCTCTACTTTTAGTCTATCCTCGTGAGACAGGCTTAACCTTTAAACCTTGTCACGCGAGGAAAGGTTTTGCGATCAAGCAGTTAGCTTCCTATATAGGATTGGCCTTTATCTGGAAGACCTTGGCCTACTGACTAATTGTAAAGTCTTGAATTCCTGCAAGACATCGCCTTCCATTTACCTCGATCTATAATTCGAGTAATCGAAGGAATGACACGAAGGTTATATCCTATACGGATATCCGTAGACTGTGTCATTACCCTGTAGAAACTTCCGCTGGTCCGACAAGACCACATTAGTCCCCATCGAGTGCGACCCCAGAAGAACTAGCCTGGTGCCAGGTCTTTTGGCACTAGTGATTATCCATCTCTTGGTCCTCTACAAGACCTGAGCAAGTAACGGTCCTAGTTAAAAGACTACCTTACAAGAATCTCTCCCAAGGAGTAGATCTCCTCGTTCTTCTGGATTTGACGCTTCCTATAGAGGCATCAAAGAAAAGGTGTGGAGGCCACATGCAGGACCATATGTCCATAGGACTATGATCAGAGCATGAATGATACCGTCTTGATCCCCTAGAAGAATCCTTCTTTCTTCGGGAAAGAAGTGGGGGAATGACAGTAGTTCATCGGTTTTCCGTTTGCAGGAAAACACTTCCTGCTCCTACGTGGTCTCCCCTTCAGGGTATCCTGTCCGCGGGTTTGGATTTTATAGACTCCACCCCTTCTGCAGGAGTATTCCTCCTACAGCTTTTGTTTTAGAGGTCTTCCTTCGGGAAGCGGAGTGAATTATCAATGACAAGCAGTGATCTTTTTGCAGAAGGACTGCCGTTTCCTGTTCGATTCCCTTTTGCGAGCAATTTTCTTCAGGAAAGGAATAGAGGGCTTCTCCCCACTTCCGTGTAGACTTATAGTCAGACTTGTCTCATTAAGGGACTCGACAAGAGCTTCGGTCTAACTTACGAGTCTTACCGAAAAGTCAGGTCACATACAGTGGCACATCTACAACTCTAAGAGAACCCATTATGAACATCCTTTACAACTAGATACTCCATGGTGAAAGTCAAGTGAAGTCTGTTGTTTTCCTCTTCTCAAGAGTGCTATTCTAGTCATGCACTCAAAAATTGCCTACGAAGGGAATCGCGCTCTTAGGCTTAGGCAACGGAAGACCCTTGCGCATCCATCAAGCATCTCCTCCAATCATTGCTCTCCATAGAGTTTAAACCGATTACCCGTAGTGGGGTATTACAGCCTTGTACGGGATGGGTGGCTCTAAACTGCAGATCTTACCCTGATCCCGAAGATAGGTCTTTCGCGTGTGACACTCGACCAAAAGAGAAACGCACCCTATGGGTCTCCCTCAATGTCTCGCTCACGGTGAGAAAACAAGTTATATTCTATTTTGTTCTTGGGAGCTTGAACCTCAGGTTCAAACCCTCCAACTGGGAACCTGCCGCTTTATAATCAAGGCTGTAACATTGGGTAATTACTTGAGGACATACTGATACAAACCTTTAGCTATATATATAAATTGGCCTGCCATCACCTGTCCCTCAGTAAGTCCTGCCTGCAAGCAAAATGTGACGTGGTTTATTGAACCATGAGTAGATATAGGTGGCTAGGTAGCCCCCAACCACCCCCTACCTACCCATTATTAGTGGTTAGGTAGGGTTGCCACCTCGCACTTTAAATCTAATGACTGCCTTCCAGCTCCACCGAAAGTAATATCCAATATGGATAGGTACGGGTTTGTATTAGGGAAAAATACAAATTATCTCCGAATTTGTCATTTTTGGTTTGTTGCTCTTGATGTGCAACTTGTATGGCGCATTGTTAATTTTAGATTGAAGAGCTTTTTTGGTAGGTTTTATTTATTTCGTTTGGCTTTATTTGCGTCTTTACAAATAATTAATTTATTCCTACACAGATAGAAACTTCTGAATCATTTATATGATTACTTTTAGTTTTGTTTTCTATGATCAGACAATCAAGAGAAATTGGTTTGATTGCATCATTCTTCATTGCTAGGAAACTGCTGTGCATGATACATAATACTTGTTCAAAGGGCTTCCTCACAACTTTTCTGGTCGTGAAGGAGGTCGGACGTGCCTTCTTCCTCTCTTCAATCGGACATCTGCATCGCCCGTACCATACCCTAATAAAGCTTGTATCTCTTATGTCTTTGACATTCACTGTCACTTATGTGCTAACATTATTTGTAAGATTACGAGTATGTGCCTTATGATGATTATGTTTAATTCAATGTATACCTGCTCTGGCCGAGATGGTCACCCCTGTGGTACATTTCTTAGCCTGGTAGAAGTAGATCCACAACCAGTTTGTCTTTTATGTAGGGGTAAATGGTGTTCTGTGGAATCACCATGTGATTACTGTAGGGAGTGGTCATCCTCCCGGTGGGAGAGATATTGTTTTCGCCACAAGAAACACTCTAAGAGAGATCGATCCCCTTCTTCATCTTTTGTCAGAAATGACAAGAAAAGTGAGATTGGTACTGTAGCTAACATTATCCCCCTTCCAGGTCCGTGTCAGGAGCCCACTGTAGCTTTAGTCATAGATGACAATGGCCATAATTTTGTTAATATTTTATCACCTAGTGATAAAATGTACAATATGAGCATGAACCAATTCTTATTGCAGATCCCCTGGGAATGGCTGCTGTGCTTCTGGAGCTGGATCCTTTAGATCAGGAGTGGCCAACCTTTTTGTTTCCCATGCACCAATTTTTTCCACTTCTAATTCAGATGCGCCACACACATTTTAACCCCCTTTCAATCCTTCAAGTTTGGTAATTAGGACATATTTGTGGGTTACAGTATACATGTCATTTGATATATATATATATATATATATATATATATATAGATAGATAGATAGATAGATATATATATATATATATATATATATATATATAGATAGATAGATAGATAGATAGATAGATAGAGATATAGCTATAGATATAGATATAGATATAGATATATATATATATATATATATATATATATATATATATATATATATATATATATATGTATGTATATATATAGCAGTGGTAAAGGAAAGGATTTAACATGAATACAAAGTAAACTGTACTTACTTCATTGACACTTTGAATTTGCATTGATAATATTTGTTAGTTATTCTTGAAAGTACTAATTAAAATATATGATCATAATTAAGCTTTTTTATTTTATGAGCAGGCATGTTTTTCTTTTATTATCTCTGGGGTATGGTGCGCCACTTGTGATCGTACAATGCGCCACTGTTGGCGCATGCGCCATAGGTTGGGCCTGCTTTAGATGTTCCATCTATCCCAGATTATTCAGTTATGGGTAGATCTCCCTCTGCCCCCAATAAGTGCATTGAGTGGAGATTATCAGATCATGTAGATATGTTCCCCCATTTAGAGGTGTCTCCAATTAGCAGTGAAATTATCTTCGCGTTACCGTCGGAACCTTGGAGTAGAACCTGTCGTTTCCCCGCCCATAAAGGAGCAGCCTTACTGAAAGACCCTTATTACCAGTCTCCAGCTCAAAATAACGAACAAGGCCTGCCTCGTATGCCTAAGGGTCCTCTGCAGAGGTCTCCTCAGAAGAGTTCTTAGGATGCTTCAGTAGTCTTGTCATCTCTTTATTATGAGAGTGGTCAGACCGCTTCGGCTGTGTCACCCCTGCATAAAACTTGGCAATGCCTACATGGTCTAAACAAGTTTCTCCTTCCAAGCCTAATAATGTTGTAAAGTCAAGTATAACAAATCCTGCTTTGCAAAGAATTTCAGCTATTGATAATTCAGCTTGGCTGAATGTTCAGAATAACAAGTCTGAATGCACCGCTGTACAGTATCTAAATATAATGACATCACTGTACATGCCACCATCTCAACACGTGAGGTAACTCCTGTCTTGAGGAGCCCGACAGGTCTAAATAAGTTGTCCCTCCTCAGCATCATGATGTCACTAAACACACTGCAATTTTGATGCGTGAGACTATTCCTCCGTGACATAATTATGCCAGAGTTAGTTTTACTGTATGCCTATACACCCTCCACATTCCAGAAGGCGTGGTAGATTATCTCCACATTACTTCAAAGTTCCCCTGGAGTTTTATAAACTTTTGGCTAAGAAACATTATAATAAAACCTTGACATACGCTAATAACAAGCTTGTGTCTTACGCTGATAACAAACCTATTAATCATCAGGACAAACCACACTCTACCGCCTGGCCTAATGTTCATGATGATAATTCTACACATTTTGTAACACCACTATATTTCAACTATTTCTTTCCAGGTACAGAATGTAGATAAGGAGCATGGAACATTCCCCCCCAAAAAAAAAGTCACTCCCCCATCTGACACAGATGAAGTAACTAATGACAGACAATGTAGACGTGGTCCACACTGTAGGCATTCTAGATGAGGGAGCTGAGAAGTCTTTCTCTCGCTCTGAGGTAGACTTCAATTCCTCCCTCTTGTGCACTCAATTGCTAGAGGCGAACGTTCTTAAAACAGAAATGAACTGGACTCGTTCCTCTCCTTCTCCGCCTCCTATTCCCATCATAATAGGAATGAGTCAAGAGAAAGGAAGGACGTCTGAGGAAAAGTTAAGAACTCAACAACCTTATAAACATAACAACCAAATTATGAATCATGACATTATAATTATTAAGGACTCGCGGAAGAGCCTCAATGCACGTGCAAATACTAGCTCTGCTGATGTACCCCCCTTAAGGCCCCAGTGTCTATCTGAGAAGCCTCACATTTTATTAAGATTATGAGACTCATCCATCGTTTTGATGAATTGGATGAGCCTCCTCTTACGCAGACTGTTAATATATATTGTGCTATCAACTCTCTTTCCACAGTCTCAAAGCCCCAGACACATGTTTGATGTGGTGCTTTCTAATCAGACTAAGGATACACTAGACTTTCTGAATACTTAAGTCTCTGCATCAGAAAACTCGCTGAAAGCCAGTAGATTTTCGAAGCTCCCACCATTACCTTTGTCATGCTAGAGATGTTTTTGCGTACACTCCGGCGCTTTTCAGAATCTACTTCCCATTGATGCTGATATGGCTAATCTAGTCCCATGAGCACCAGCTGAAAGACTACCTTCTGTCTTCTCCGCAGTGTCGGGGCCAAGCTGGCTAACGGAGTTTGCAGCTATGTCAGCAATTCAAGCCTGCTCATGGATAGCCTACTGGTCTTGAGCAGTGTCCCGCTTTTTTGGTATCACAGAACCAGAAGAACGAACATGTTTGTGGACAATTTGAGGATTTATTTGGATCTGGTGCCAAGGCCATAGAGTTTCTCTATTATTATTATTATTGTTACTTGCTAAGCTACAACCCTAGTTGGAAAAGCAGTATGCTATAAGCCCAGGGGCTCCAACAAGAAAATAGCCCAGTGAGGAAAGGAAACGAGGAAAATGAAATAATTTAGGAACAGTAACAAAAATGAAATAAATAGTTTCTATATGAACTATGAAAATTTTAACAAAATAAGAGGATGAGAAATCAGATAGAATAGCGTGCCAGAGTGTACCCTCAAGCAAGAGAACTCTAACCCAAGACAGTGGAAGACCATGGTACAGAGGCTATGGCACTACCTATGACTAGAGAACAATGGTTTGATTTTGGAGTGTCCTTCTTTTAGAAGAGCTGCTTACCATAGCTAAAGAGTCTCCTCTACCCTTGCCAAGAGGAAAGAAGCCACTGAACAATTACAATGCAGTAGTTAACCCCTTGGGTGAAGAAGAATTGTTTGGTAATCTCAGAGTTGTCAGGAGAATCTGTAAAGAATAGGCCAGACTGTTCGGTGTATGTGTAGGCAAAGGGAAAGAACCGTAACCAGAGAGAAGGATCCGATATAGTACTGTCTGGCCAGTCAAAGGATCCCATAACTCTAGCGGTAGTATCTCAACAGGTGGCTGGTGTCCTACTACCAACTAGAACATCTTCCTTTGGAAAAATTGCATTCTAAAAAGGTGTGACGCTGTCTTAGCCAGATGCTCTAGGCAGCTGTTCCCTAGAGAGGCCATTAGCCTTTAGGAATTCAGAGATAGTAAACTCCCCCTCCCTTTTCCCGTCCCAGGATGTGGCAAAGGCAATTGAAAAGGTAGAGAGGTTAGTCTTATGTTAAGTAGAGTAGTGACACATAGACGGCCTACTCCTCAGAAACAATGTAGGAATTTGCTTTTTAAACTAGTTCCTCAACAAAGACGACTTCTCCCTCCAGTGGACGCACAGCAGCCCAGGAAGCAGAACCCTAGATCCACCTTTCGTCAGAGAGGACATCCCTCTGAACGAAAAGGACGAGGTAACAGAAGTTCACGCTAGGGAAGGCACGTCCCCCAGCTGACTACCAATGGGAATATGCCTACAAAGCTACTGGCAAAGTTGGCAGGATTTTGGTGCCGACCCCTTCATAGACTGTCCATCTCTTCTGACTTGAAATCTGACCATCTAACAATAATATTCGAAAAGGATTAGCAAAAGACCTATGTACTCTTGTTAGAGGAAGTCTCCAAACTGTTGGCCAAAGGAGCAGTGGAAGAAGTCTCAGGCAACTCTCCAGGCTTCCTCAGCAATCTATTCCTGGTAGAGAAGCTGACGGAACGTTGGAGACCTATCATAAAACTGACCCCCTTTAACCTCTCTGTTCTACAAAGTTCATAATGGAGACCTCAATCTCCATTGTCCAGGCCATGAGGTAGAATGACTACTGTACCTTCTGACCATAGACGTGAAAGATGCCTATTTTCAAGTCCCCATCCTGCCTTGAGGAGGTACCTAAGGTTTCTCTTTTGAGACAAAGTATTTCAGTTCAGGGTGTGGTACTTCGCCCTATCAACAGCGCTTTAAGTCTTTACCAAGATCCTTACCCTTGTCTTTGTCTCAGCCTAGGCTCATGCCATGGTCATCAGGCTCCTGAGATACCTGGATGACTGGGTTGTCCTAGCAGAATCTCGAGCTCTCCTGTTAAGGCATAGAGACCTACTCCTGGATCTGTGCAAGGCATTAGGGATCCAACTGAACCTGCAGAAGTCCAGCCTCATCCCCCAGCAGTCTATCAGGTTTTTAGGCATGGACATAGACTCAGTTCAAGCTAAAGCCTTTCCATCAGCCGACAGAATCTCAAGGTTCAGAGTATTGGCAACAACCTCTCTGAAAGGGGAAACCCCTTTCTGCCCACTCGGTAGAAGCTACTAGGCCATCTCTCCTCGCTAGAGAAACTTGTCCCTTTGGAAAGAATGCATCTGCGCTCGGTGGCGTGGGCTCTGGAGAACCAATGGTCACAGGTTTTATACCGCCCTGCAACCCTGCTACAAGTACCTCAGAAGATAGTAAAAGACTTCCTTTGGTGGCTGGACGAGGAGAACCACAATTCCTCTTGTTCATAGATGCATCTCGCCAGTAGTGGGTTGCTCACCTTTTTGTCACGTGGCCGTGTGGTAACTGGTTTAAGACATAAAAATATGAGAAACGAGGATAATGACAGATTTTACTCTGTATCTTTTTCTACAGTGTTTTTGTATTTAGCAAAAATTAATTCACATATTATTGAGCACATCAATTATCAGTTATGGTAGCATTTAATTACCTTGAAAATGTTAAAGTCACAATTTACAAATTGAATTCAAGTTCAAAATCTTCTAAGTGCTCCTTAGGGGTACATCTAAATTACAAAGTTTTAGGGTCTGGCTACTGAGATGGATGCAGCGTGAAGTTAGACAGTTGAAACAAACTACATTATGAAAAAAAGATGTTTGTAAGGCCAGGATTGGCCTCAGATAACGGGACGGTACTCTCGAGCTATACTGCAATTCTTCTGATTTTTTTTAGCATACTTTCTCCTCATGGGTGGCAGGACCCAGATGGGGTACCATAGGTGTCCACTGGGGTTTAGGTAGAGAAGGTGGCTGTCCCAGTTCTGCTATGATTTGCAGTTCTGCTTGCTGTCTCATCTCTGTAGCTATGACCTGTGGGAAAAGGATATAACTCAGCAATATGACAGATCAGCAACACGTAGTTGTCGCTGATCGAGCAATTCATAGGTTTGGAGGCACAGATCAACAGTTTTGTGCCTGCATTCGTCTCGTTATTATTTGCTTTCTTTTTTAACTTACCTTCTGTGACAAACTCCCCCCACCAAGTTTCATTTCCCCTGGAACTGTGGTAGGTTTTTTTAAAAATAAAAAATAAAATGATTACTACAAACTCTACGTTAAAACCAAACCCCAGCTGAATTTGTGTGCAAAAAAAAAACAAAAACTTAACAAGAACAAAATCATCAAAAACTGTAAGGAGACTTCTTGAAGAGTTTAATCTTAATCATACATGATCACACAATCCTCTAAAGAAGAAAAACCATTTTTCAAATCAACAAACGAAACCATCACAAAAGAAACTAAGTTACAACAAAACTTGAATTAGGCAACTTCTCACAAGATCAAATTGGGAACTAAAAAGTGAGTACATCATTAAGTAAATAAGAACTGTAGGAAAGAACTTGAAAACAATACATAGGGATAAACATAAGTAAATAAAAACTGTAGCAAAGAACTTCAAAAAATATTACACATGGATAAATATGAGCAAATAAAAACTAATAATGAAATCCAAATCAATACATATGGATAATCATGGGTAAACAGAAACTTGTAATAAAAACAATGATATATACTTGACCAACATGAGTAACAGAAACTGAAATAAAGAGCTTCATCACTAAAACAAATCGTACAAGCATAGGATACTCAGCTTAGGAAATACACAAAGAACTCAGGGTGAGGTGATGGGTGGCACATAACGTGACCTCACACTCCTCCCCATAGTCTGTAATTAGACATAAGGTGTAGTAACAGCTGATACAATGACACTTTACTAGAAAACAAAACAAATCACCAAAACATGAAAATGGCATAAATACAAAAAAAAAAAAAAAATCGCATAAAACAATCCACCAACTGAACATCAAAAGAGTAATTATAAAAGAACAGACATTACAAAAAGGGTATATCATGGCCATAATATGCAAGGAAAATCATCATCAAACATTAATAACTATAATGACATATAATCTAATGTCTTTAAACATAGTGAAACATTGTCATAATATTCTTAAACATAATGAAATATCTTCAAACAGCTGTATCATGAATTAATAAAAATAACATCAAATCAATGTACAGTACTAGTACAAAAAAAAAACTTTGTGTACACAACAAAACTTACATACAAAGGTATACTTTGGGCGACACCTGTACTATCTTTCTGTAGAGTAGGCATGCCCGGGGCCCCTAGAATCACCCCAACAACTGGAGTGTTCCCAACACCCCCGCATTCATCATGCGAACTATGGCGGGCGGTCCTCCCCAAAACATCTGCTTCTGAGGGCAACAAAACACCTACTACCAGAGAAGGTTTCACCAGCATATCTGATCTGGCTGCCTCTTCCCCCTTGATACGGGGACGGGTAGGGCAACTAATTTTATGTTTACAAAACATAAGTCCAACCAGGACTGCTAACATGATACCTAGAACAACTACGTAGAACATCAAACTCAAGCTATGGTGAGAGATATACAAATTAACATGTTTGTTGAATAAGGGAAGGTGAATGAGCGGAATGGCTCTTAATTTGGTTAAATTAAGATGAACCAATACTCCTGTATCTATATGAAAAGGCATAAAGTCACAAGATCCAGGTGGTTCCTCATCCATTACAAATACGTCTTGATATTTTTCCAAAAAATGGGCAACATTAAAATGATATCTGTCAGGTGTTAAACTAAGTCCCAAATTCTTCAAAGCGCGTGCGCGTTCTGATGAGGTACTTTGCTTAATGGCGGCGTTAAACACTAAAGCTACATCCCTCTCAACCCATACTATTAGCTTAATTTCCCTAAGTAACACTGGTACAGATGTGAAATTATGAAACAACACTTTAATTATCCTATCCCTAATTTGAACTACCGAGTCCTGTATTAAATTAGTGTCAAAATCTACATGGGGCATAAGGATGCCAATTCCATTCTTAAACTCTCTGTTACACACATTTATTTATAGCAGAAGAGGGTTCAATACACACTTCTTGGGAAAGTCGAAGTTCACACTTATCAGAAACATTATCAACAGGTTCTATTACGGGGCTACTGATGCAACTGTCCCTCCAATGGGTAGGATGCGATCTCTCCAAGTTACAGTTAATCCCTCTGGAGATGAAAGTACATTTAATCCTAGTACAGTAATCATATCGCGTCGGAAGCAAAAATGATATCAATGCCCGTAATGCCTAACTCGGGGACAACATAGAAATCATGAATAAGCTTTTCTTCCCCTAACTCAAAAGACTGAACAAAAACTGTTTATAAAAACCTCTTTTTCTCCAAACCCTTGACACATTAAAGGAACTTCATTCTGTACTTGATTTACTGTAATGTGTGATTCAATAATGAGAGAAACAAATGCCCCTGTATCTATCAAACAGTTTTGATAACCTGATGGGAACTTAACTTTGATATCAGGCTGCAGGGGCGCTGTCTTTGGTCTTCTTCCTATTGAGTCGTCCTTGGCGCTGCTGTTACCGCTCGGGGTTGTCCTTGGGTGGGCAGCGGATGCAATGATGGGGGTCTCCACCATGGGAAGACTTGCTGAAAACCCCCCGTGGGTTAAGGGAAGCAGGGTGGTGCTCCAACCATGGGTGTTGGTCCTTCTAAGGCTAATGGGATTGCTGTTGCTCCCGCGTTCGGGCTTCTAGCCGATTTACGTTGGCGGGCGTAATGACCCCACTTTCCGCAGCTAGAACACTGCAGCTTCCTCTGTGTTTGCGACTTATTTTTCTCCCCTTGGCCCGAGGTTTACTTCTTGACACTCAGACTGCTTCCGAACGATTGAGTTGATGAGAACGACGTTGACTTGGCCTGCTGTTGTTGCTTATGTCTTTTGGAACGGGGTTTTCCTCCCTCCCGTTCGGTGTGTGTACCCGACATCAAGGTTCGCACATTCTCCATGGCCCTCTCTATGGGCATGGGCTGATACAGTGCGCCCCACGTATATGTAGGAAGTTGGGATTTCATTGTTTTCCTTAACCAAGAATTTTTAATGTCCTCCAAGGCCTCATGGCCATCCAAAAAATCTTCCAACTCTGGGGCAATTCTTGTGAAAAATTGAAAGTACTACTCACCTTGTTTTCTTGTCAGCTCATAGTTACACAAATGATCGTGTAAACTGGCGTTACTTAGGCCTAATCCTTGTTGCAGGTGCCGTCTCAACGTTCCCCACGACGTTGGGTTGATGAATTCTGGATCTTTCCTCACCTTTCTATGTGTATCTCCTCGAATTCTTTGTTTCGCCAAGACGATCTTTTGACGTTCCGACCAGCATCTTTCTGACGTCGCGGCCTCTATGGTACTTAGAAAAGTTTCAAATGAAAGGAACCTGCGTCCTTCCTCCGGCACAAAATCCTCGAATTATTATTATTATTATTATTATTACTTGCTCAGCTAAAACCTTAGTTGGAAAAGCAGTACGCTATAAGCCGAGGGGCTCCAACAGGGAAAAGCTCAGTGAGGAAAGGAAAAAAGAAATATTTTAAGAAGAGTAACAACAATACTATAAAAACTTTAACAAAACAAGAAGAGGAGAAATAAGATAGGAGAGTATGCTCGAGTGTCAGTGAGAGAAATGTACCATAATGACTCGGCTGTCCTTCTCTTCTTGGCTGGGGTTCAAATCCATCTTCGCTCGACCGTCCGTCTCTTCAAGGCTGGGGTTCAAATCCCTCTTCGCTCGACCGTCCGTCTCTTCTTGGCTGGGGTTCAAATCCATCTTCGCTCGACCGTCCGTCTCTTCTTGGCTAGGGTTCAAATCCATATTCGCTCAACCGTCACTCTCTTCTTGGCTGGGATTCGAATCCATTATCTTCATGTGAAAAAAATGGTGTCAAAAACTCCCTGTGGTTCTGGTCCTTCCGTGCCAGCGGTTGTTCCTGGAAAAATGATTTCTCCTTCGGGCCCTATAAAATGACTTATTCCTCCCATGTTGTCCTGGATCGTAATCATAACATTCTCTTGTTCTTCCCGAGTGCTTATTTTGTAGTCTTTTCATTCAAACTGTTTTGTTGAGGCCATGTAGAGAGTGGGGTTCCCCTGCTGTATGGGACCGGAAAAGCAGCCGTCAAAGTAAGTAAAAGTAAAGTAGGAAAGGAGCAGATCTTGGATCTATGGTCAGAATAGGACTACATCTTTCACATAAATTTCCTGGAAATGAAAGCAACACAACTAGTGTTACTCCACTTCTCAAAGACTCTGAAAGGTCACTCCGAGGTGTTGATGAGCAATATCTCCACGGTGGTGACGTACATTCCCAAACAAGGAGACGCAGCTTCTCTGCTGCTGCGAAATGTAGCAATAGAGATAATCAAGTGGTCACAGTCCTAGGCAATCTCTCTCTCTCTCTCATTAAGGTTTATCCCCAGGAAGAGGAACATCATAGCAGACCATTTGAGCCATTGAGAGACGACAGTTGTTTCAGAATGGTCTTTGCTTCCTCTAGTGGCTAGGAGTTTTGTGACTTTGTGTGGTTCCCCGTCTTTAGGCATGTTCGCCACCCACGTGAATCACAAACTCTGTGGTGTATTGCTCTTCAGTCCCAGACCAAGTTGCAGTGATGGAAGACGCATTTCAACACCCATGGGACAGACTAGACTTGAGTTTTACGCTTTCCCACTGCTCTGACTAATTCGTCAGACATTGAACAAAGTCCGAACATTCAAGGGAGTCAAAGTCAAAGTGGTCAACAGTAAAGTGGTATTCAGACCTTCTAGAACTTTTCACAGAGTGCCAAGAAAACTTCCAGTATAGCTAAACCTGCTATGCCAACCTCATGTAAGATAATTCCACAATGCAGTACAGAGCCTACCCCTTCACGGCTCAAGACTATCCAGCGTCTCCTAAGAAAGAAAGTATTTTCGAAACAACTGCAAAGCAGCTTTCTGGATATATCTGAAAGTCTTCCACAGCAGTTTAACAGGCCAAGTGGAAAATATTCTGTGGTTGATGTCATAGGGGGAATATTGCTCCACAGACCCACTATTCCCCTTATTGCAGACTTTTTGGTATTCTTAGGAAACAAAAAAGCCCTTTCAGTCACTGCGGTAAAAGGCTACTGCTCGGCCTGAGCCAAGTATTCAAATTGAAAGGACTTGATCTCTCCGACTCTTGGGAAATCTCAGATCTGATTAGGAGTTTCGAGCAGTCTTGCCATCCTCAAGAACTCAAACCCCCTTCCTGGGATGTGACTAAAATACTACAGGCCTTGAAACAAGCCTCGTACAAACGTATGCATTAAGCTTTAGACAGAGACCTAATTTTAAAGACTGTCTTCCTCCCTGCCTTAGTCTCAGCCAAGAGAGTGAGCGAATTATACTGTATCTCATCTTATATCACATTCAAGAGGGTGGAGAGAACTATCTTTGTCATTTGTTCCAGAATTTTTGGCCAAAACCAAAAATCCAGTTGATAACGATCTCAGATTTGACACTCTCACGATCTTGTCTCACAAAGAGGTAGCGAATGAACCGGATGACATGTTACTATGTCCCATAAGAGCAATGCGTAAATATTTAAAAAGAATGCAGTATTTTAGGCCTAAAATCTCCAATTTTTTTGTGAGCACTGGCCACTCCAAAAAGAAAGTATCCAGAAACACTATTTCTTTCTGGTTGAGAGAAACTATCGTCACAGCCTATACATCCTCAGGGGAAGCATCTCTGTGGGTTCCCCCTCAAGCACGTGATATACTGTATGTGGTCTTGCCGCAACCATAGCGTTCCACAAAAACCACTTTAGCACAAGTTTTAAAAGCTGGAGTTTGGAAGAGACAAACCACTTTTATGAACCATTACCTTAGAGATTGCACACACAGGTCTTTAGACATGCTGCACAACAAATAATCTAACTATAGGTTCTTATGGGACACGTAACTGCTCTTATCTCAGGCATCATTTATTCTCTGGGTTATAAGGGTATTTAATGGGCACTAAGGCAGATGGTAATCTTGATTGGACTTGACGCCTTCACTTGAAATCAACCCTAACCCAAGTAAGAATTCCTTGAAGTTAAGTACTTGTTGATATAATTGATGATATATTGAATTTTTTTTAATACTATGCAATACTTGGTGTTCATATCACTTCACCCTGGCAAGGTATTTAATTCTCTAGAATTGAACGTTTGATTGTTTGGTCGTAGAAAATGAAACTAGAAGTAACCATATAAATGACTTGGGTTTATATAGCTATGAAAAATACAAATTTTATAAAATTTGTAGTATTATTTGGATGAAACTTAGCTGGTAGTCATCATGCTGTAACCATCAAAGCTACTGATTTACCAATCTTCAACAAGAAAAATGTTTCTGCCCCTCTATTGCCTATCTCCCTAGCCCTGTAGACCCCTAGGTGAATGCACATCTGGCCACTCTATAGGAAGAATCTTCATGTGATCATTGTCGGTATAACATGTACAGTACACCGGCCTCTTCTGCTTTGACCTAGTGTTATTATTTAAATGTGTAATCTGGTAGAATTTGAACACATTAAAATCACAAATCTTTAAAGTAATTTGCATTTGTTTCTATGTGGCATACAAACGTCGGTCTTTTGATTACATGTAGAAAGATTGATTCAGACTGAGCAGGAGTCGGTCATTAAAGTTGGTTAAAAAGTAACAAGCGGTTATCCAGCTGTTGAGGGCGCAGGGCGTGTAGCCCCTCCCCCTTTCTTGCCAGAGAGCTTTCATTTTTTATTTGGTTGCTGTGGCCATCACAGGGTAGGCTCAGATGGAAAAGAGAGGGACAGAAAAAATTTTGTCGTTAAAAGTCGGTAAATCAGTAGCTCGGATGATTTAATCATAATAATTTTTTTAATTTTTCTTGTACAATTTGTTATGAATAATTAAAATTCTTTTACCAGATACTTACCGCCAAGTATGGATGCGACTTAATTCACTGTTTCCACGTCGATTGTGGGCAATGACAGTTGAAGGATTAAGACCCAAAGAAATTGGAAGCAAATTGAGGAAAGTGCTGTCAGAAGATGACATTATTCTAGATCCTCTTTATGTTCTACGGTGTGACGAGAGAGTTTACAGGTATGATTTTCTTTATGGAAATGCACTACATTATTTTTGAAGCTGTGCAATAATTTTGTTATTTATAACACTGCATTAACAGAGTGTCAAGTTGTAGATTTACCAATAATCTTATGTGTATATTTAAAATATTGTAAGTTCATAAAGGTTTAATTCTGTGAAATTCTCACATGGTATTCAACTTTGCAGATCGGCTCCACTTCTCCAGCTAGTTATGTACATGCTACAAGTATATTTACTATCATCTCGAACTTTCCTCTCTCAGCAAATGCAAAATAACCCACTAGTAAATACACCACACAGTGCTGGCAGTGGAAATAACAATATGGCACCACAAGCCATAGATGAAGAAAGAGAAAAACTTAAAGGGGCTCTAATACTCACACAGGAAAGTGCAGCTGTACAGATCCTTTTGGAAGCATGTTTGAAGAAAGAGGAAGATACAGTATGTGGCCAAAGGTTTCCCGTAATATTTATTTGATTGGATAACTAAATGTTTTTCAAGACATGGAAGTCTATAGAACATATGCATGGCAATATGTCAGGTCAATTCAGTCTACAATAAAACCTAGGTGCACTACAAATTAATCTTAAAGTAACAATTTGAAATAAAACCATTAATTAAAAGGAAAATAATGTTTAGAAAAAATCTTGACTTACTAAAAGGCCTTGAAAGAGCAATGAATAAGCTTTCCAGGGTGTAGAACTGAATGGTTGTTTTTTTAACACATTTGATATTGTTAATGAAACTAATAGTTATTTTCATTGATTTCATTATTTTAGGAAAATGGAGGAGCATTAGCACTTCAAGAAATTAGAAGCACTGTCTGCTCCTATATCCATCAAGCTTTCCTTAAAGACACAACATTAGCTAAGCTTGTTCACTTTCAGGCAAGTTGATTTGTAGTTTACAATTTGTTTGGTATATGATTATATATTAAAGAGAGTAGTGATATTATGAAAAAGACTTTGATGGCAAGGAAAATTCATTTACTACCCTTGCATTTTTACAACAAAGTATATGTTTTTAAAAGTTTTCATTGCTTATATATAGCTTTGTATTTTCATTTCATTAATTATATTACTATTATGATGCTCTTTTCTCTTATTATAATTGTTATGTTTCAATATTTACGGATTTACAGGGATACGATGGCGAGCTGATAGGGCCATTAGTGCGAGGTGTGCCTTCCATGCATATAGCTATTGGGCTGAACTGGATACCAGAACTGTTGCAGTTGCCAGATCTAGAGAAACAGCTATTTGCTATTGAATTAACATCTCACCTAGCTTTACAAAATGCAATGCCATCTACCTTGAGCATATCCAGGCTTGCAATCAACACCCTTGCAACATTGGTCTCAGGTATGTTTGTTAAAGTTTGTATGACCTTTATGGATGTTTTGATTTTGAAGTTTGAATGTTAAATGACTTTTGGACTTGCAGTTGTATTGATTTTCTGGTTTTATGTGCCTATCACTTCTGAGATTTAAAGTTAATCTTAGTGGAAGAACTGGGCAACCTTTTACTCATATACAGGCCTGGTGAAAACAAGGATGTGAAGGACAAACTATAAATTATGAACATCAGAGGAAGTGATTGATCTACCTCTTAAAGAATGATAGATTATTCTTATTATTATTATTATTATTATTATTATTATTATTATTACTTACTAAGCTACAACCCTAGTTGGAAAAACAAGATGCTACAAGCCCAGGGGCCCCAACAGGGAAAATAGCCCTGTGAGGAAAGGAAACTTGGAAAAATAATATATTTTAAAAACAATGACATTTGAATAAATATTTCCTATATAAACGATGAAAACATTAACGAAACAAAAGGAAGAGAAACGAGATAGAATAGTGTGGCCGAGTTTACCCTCAAGAAAGAGAACTCTAACCCGAGATAGTGGAAGACCATGGTACAGAGGCTATGGCACTACCCAAGACTAGAGAACAATGGTTTGATTTTGGAGTGTACTTCTCCTAGAAGAGCTGCTTACCATAGCTAAAGAGTCTCTTCTACCCTTACCAAGAGGAATGTAGCCATTGGACAATTACAGTGCAGTAGTTAAACCTTTGGGTGAAGAATTGTTTGGTAATCTCAGTGTTGTCAGGTGAATGATGAAAGAGGAGAATCTGTAAAGAATAGGCCAGACTATTCGGTGTATATGTAGGCAAAGGGAAAGTGAACCGTAACCAGAGAGAAGGATCCAATGAAGTACTGTCTGGCCAGTCAAAGTACCCCATGACTCTCTAGCGGTAGTCTCTCAACGGGTGGCTGGTGCCGTGGCCAACCTATTACCTTCAAAGTGATTACAAGTGATTTGAAATTTTAAGAGTTGTTGTCAAGTGTTAATGACCAGAAGACCAAATTATCATTATTTCATTGGTTGTACTGTGTATTTGCCAATGTAAGGAAGTTTTGTATTTATCGGTGTAGCATCATTTGTATTTTTGAACGATAATGATGAGTCCTTATAGATATTGTTCCTTACAATTGAATTTATAAAATTTTGCTTTTCAAGTGTGATTAATTGGTATGGTTGATGCAATGGATGTTTTACCATTAATTAAAGTTTATATTTGTATGTTTTTGCAGTTTTAGGAGAAAAGGGGAGGCTCCATATAATGGAGGCATCGTTGCCTTCACTGGTTAACATAGGACGTGCATTTCCCGCGCTTGTTGACGACCTCCTGCATTTGTTAGTTATGTATGGGAGGGTTGCTGCTGCACAGTCAGCATTGTCAGCTGCTCCAGCTCCAAGATCTATTGGTAAGAGAGTTATTTGCTTGAGATCTCAATTTCTGTCTTTCATTCATACACAGCATAATTTCTTATGTTTGTAATTATTATTAACTTTACTGTCATAATGTTTCTTAGTTCTTTACATTTCTGCATTCATGCTAGAGATGCCAAAGTACATATTTTAATTTTTTAGGGTTTATAATTTCCTTTGGGAATAGCTGCTTGCAGTGTGCCTTTTAAGCATATCATAGACAGTATTAAGGACGCCACTCCGTTTTCAGGGGGTCAACCGGAAATTTTGGCAGTAGAATATGCATTTTTTTTTTACTGTATGTTTGGCATGTATTGAAGAAGCCGCAATTCAGTTTTTTTTTTTTTTTTTTTTTAATCTGTCCAAAAATGACTGTGAAAAAATAGATATGGCAAAATTTCATCTAAAAATCAGACCATATTTTGATGAGATATTCCAAGTAAACTATAAAGATTACTGATCTGAAATTTTTAGTGTTTATTAGCCAACTCAAATAAAAAAAAGTTGTAGTAGGTTTTTTATAAGTCAAATAGTTTTCAAAAAATAAAATCATATACTTCATGATTTTGGAAAAGTTGCATGAAGTCTTCGCCGAAATATTAAAATAGAATACAATTTTGCTCTTAACGCAATTTCCCTCTACAAAAAAAGTTCTCTTTTTAAATAAACCGCACAACATTTACATGGAAATTATTTCAAAAATTTCAGTTTCAATTCTATAAGATTACCAAAAAAAGTTTCAGAAAATCACAAAGTTTTTTTTTCATTTAAGGTCATGTAATTAATTTTATGTAGGGCAATAAACTATGCGTCTTTGCTTTTTTTCTTTTTAATTTTTTTCGTAATGTTAATGATAATTGTAGAGACAATTATGAGTCTACATACCCTTATTTTGCTGCAAACTGGTTCTTGTGTATGGATATATACTGACATTTTTTGGTTATTGTGCCATCTCAATAAGCAAAAGCTTCATTGAATTGCTTTTTAGTTTTACCAGAGATGTGTCACTTCCCAATTCCATGCAATGTTTACTCGCAAAGATCAGAGTAGTTTGGAATCCTCTTGCTTTATAATGAAGATCTAGAATTTTTCTTATTTACTTTGGTTTTGATTTTCTTTCTTTCTCCCAACTTTTGTCCATTTTGTTAAGTGTATCTACTCTTTTCACATTTTAAATTAGCAGTTCATTACTAAAATAACCTCCTTAGTATCCTGCATTTTAATTTAGTACTGCTTGCGCCATTACAAAATCAAAAATTTTTTCCCCCAAGATGTTTCATTTTAGGGCATAGCTGCCGTGTTATGTGTTGATATATTAGTAATATGGTTGCTAACCAAAAAGCACTTCTCAAGTAATTTCTTCCATTGTTCTCTCATCTAAAGATTTTAATTTGAGCTTTTATTTTTTAGATAGATGAAATCTAATTTTCATTGAGCTTTGGAATATTGGTTCTATCTTCTTTGTTGTTTCTTTTTACCTTTTTGGTACCATAAAAAGATACTACAGCTCTTGATTGCTCTTCAAGTTCACACTCCTCTTTGACAGTTAATCTTTCTCTTAACTTTATCTGCTTTCCACCTCACAGCAATTGATATATTGTAAAAACTGTGAATTTGTTCAGGACACAGGAAATGTATGGGGCTGCATCTGTTCATGTAATATGGTAAAATGTACTCCAGCTGTCATCCGCCATTCCCTTGACTGACTTACGACAATTTTTTCGCTTGGTCAATTTGACCTTTTTAGTTAAAATGTTCTTTTTTTATTTTTTGTCCCTTTGCAATGATAAGTTCAGTGGTAGTTTCATCAGCCAATTTCTTTATGCAGTACCTATTCTTTTATGAATGTGGTTTACACATTCTTCCTTACGAATTGGGTTGTTTTCTCTATAGAGCACTTCCCATTATTCATAGCAGAGTATTGTATGAGTATCAGTCTCCTTCTCCAATGAAAACAGCATACTGCAACTTTTTGCTTTCATTACACAACAAAATCCACAAGGTTCCCACCTCCTCCATGACCCCTTGATGTCCCATCAAAATTCATATATCAATATTGCTTGTGATTGTTAAGCTGAATTTCTCATCATAAATTTTTCCTTGGTTTACTTTTGCAACCTTATTTGAACAAACTAAATTTCTTGGACAGGAATTTATAGTCAACAATCATGCTTGTATAGGCTTCTTTAACTATGACTGTGAATGAATGTAGTGGAGCAAGCTCTAGGTGATAGAAGGATAGATGTGAGAGAGGCAAAACAGCATGCTAGAAATAAAAATGGACGGCGGGCAATTTTGATGCAAATCCTATAGGCCCTGCTGCTTCCTCCGGTCACCTTGGTGACTGCTGAGGTAGAAGCATAAGGGGATTCAGCATATGAAGCTTCATTTAAGGTGGATAATGAGGGAAGGTGGGCTGTGGCACCCCGGCATTACCAGCCAAATTTAGCTGAATCACTTGTCAGGCTGTGAGGAACCAGAAGAAAAGTTCCCCTTTTGTTCTTTTTTTAATGATTAGTGCCTTGGTAGATAGATAGATGACGATACTTATTCCTATCTTAGAAGGTTGTCCTCTTGTATGCAAATTATTATTATTATTATTATTACTATTATTACAAGCTAGGATACAACCTTAATTGGAAAAGTAGGATGCTATTAGCCCAAGGGATCCAACAGGAAAAAATTGCCAAGTGAGGAAAGGAAATAAGGAAATAGATAGACTACAAGAGAATTAATGAACAACTACAATATTTTAAGAACAGTAACAAACTTAAAATTACAATATTTTAAGAACAGTAACAAACTTAAAATTAATCTTTCATATATAAACTAAAAAATTAAAAAAAGAGGAAGAGAATTAAGATAGAAAAGTGTGCCAAAGTTTACCCTTAAGCAAGAGAACTCTACCTGTCAAAATGTAATACAATATCCATAAAACAAACACACACGTGCAGTTGTTTATTTGTCTCACACACAAGTTTTGGTGTTTATTTGTGTATGTATGAGTGTGCACAAGCCTCCACATAAGTCTTCTGTGCTCTTTTCAAATTCAAAGCTGCATACTTTTTCTTCAATTTTTGTTTGTTCCAACACGGAGTACTTACCTCGAACTACTTTCTTAGGAGTGTCTGGGATCTCCTCCCATCTGACCAGAATTTTGTGTAGTTTACCCTATTCCCATTCTCTATGCGGGGTAATCTCTGGCGGAGTGATACGCGCCCAGAGATGACCCGGGGTCAGAGAGCATGCTTTCTCAGGTCTCGCTCCTCAGTAAGTTTCTGGTCGCGTCGGCGTTAACACACCAACGCTCTCTCTCTAACCCAGTGCGACCCTTTGTGTCCCCAATCCCTCTGTGTCCCACGCGATTCCCACGTGGTCCCTTGTGTGCTTCCCTTCCTTTCCCTCTGTGTTCCTGTGTCTTGCTGTATATTACTTGTTCATTATGGAACAGCCCCATCGTTGCCCTGGGCCTCTGGCCGGCAAATCGTGTGGCGCTTTTCTCTCAAAAGTTGACCCGCACGCCTTGTGTTCGTCGTGTAGGGGCAGTGTGTGTTCCCCTACAGCCATGTGTCCGGAGTGCGAGTCCTGGAATGAAGTGCAGTGGGTGCGTTACGGCACGAAAAAGAAGAAAGCCTCTCGACGGTCCCCGAGGAAGTCCAACATCTCTTCGCCTCTCGCTTCGCCCGGCGTCCCGTCAGATAGAGCTTCTCTACCTTCTCCCCCTACCCAGAGTAGGGATCGAGGTAAGTCTGTTGCGGGGAAGCGGCCGGTGGCCCTTCCCCAGGAGTCTAAATTACCAGACAGTGGTATTGTGTCTTCTGTCCAGGCAAGTGGGGGGCCTGAGGGAGGGACGGGTGTGTTTTCTGGGGTCGGGGCCCTGGACAAGGGGGGCCCGTATCTTCGGAAGATCCTATGTGGCAAAAGACCGCAGCAGCTTCTTCTTCCACCTCTTGGGCGGGCTTTTCAGGTGCCACAGCAGCCGAGGGCGACGCCGAGAAGGACGACTCGCCGCCATCAGACGCCCTCGTGTAGGCGCCTCCCAAGACGCCCTTCAGATCACCCCACAGAATGGAAGAAGAGGAGTTCGAGGCCTGGTTCCCCAACAAGGAGCTCCCCCGCTCCCGTCCAACACCGTCAGCGTCATTCCCAGCAGTTTTTATGGAGCCTGCGTCGTCGGCCGGGCCCCATGCAGAACCGACAACAACACGTCGACTTTCGAACCCTCCAACGAGACCCTTCAGATCCTCGGCTTCCTCGTTTGAAGCCTACTCTTACTTGTCAGATGAAGGAGCCCCGAGAGACCATAGTAGGCGACGGGATAGGTCTCGCAGGAGACGATCACGTTCGAGCTCGTCTTCAAGACCCCGCCACGTGGATAGACGTTCAAGGTCTCCCGGGAGGAAATTCAGGAGAAGTCTTTTGCCGGAGGAAAAATGGGTGCGGGTTTCCATCCCACGTAGCCAACTCCTGGTGGCGGCAGCCGTCGCGGGCACCTCGGGATGGCTCCCTAGACCCCAGTCACCAGTAGGATTCATCAACGGGAGCAGATTTGACCGGCGGAGGAGCTCGTCGCATCAGACGTCGAGGGACAGGCATAGGTCTGCAAAGGTTCCGACTCCACACCCCCCCCCCCCAGCGGGGAGAGTCGCCCCTTCGGTCTGGCAGCCGCGTCCCCCCTTCAAGATCTCCAAGGAGTCGTGCAGAATGAGAGAGGTTCTTTTCCTCAACGGGCAAGCCCGCGGACCCCTGGTCCTCCAGAAAAAAGGAGAAATCAAGGACGGAGACCTCCGTCCCAGCGGCGATGCCCGTCCTACGGCCTGTAGCGAGGGAATTGGACCACTCCAAGAGGATGCCACCTCCCCATACGGCTCCCCCCGTCGGAGGTTCCCCGTCACGAGAACTAGGACCCCCCGCAGACAAGAGAGGACGGGGAAGAAAGCTCTCCAGCGGAGGTTTCCGCTTACCGGAGAGTCATAGGCCTCATCCGACGACATCATAGGCTGGATGAACCGGAGCCCTCGTCTGACGACTTCTGGCGCTCGAGCCTCAGCAGGATGGTGGATGCCCCCATTCAACAGAAGCCCTCACTAGCGCTCCCGGTGGCTAGAGACGTGAAGCTGGGGTTGGCACATGTCAGCAAGGTAGTGGCTAACCATGCGGAGGCCCCCAAGAGACAGAGTGCCTCTAGGCTTCTCCAGGGCCTAAAGACTCAGTCGTGGTTCTACCTCCCGGAAGGCCACCGCGGGGGACCCTGCGCAGCAGAACCAGCAGTCGCCATCTTGGGACAAGGCGCAGCAGAAGAGAGGGCGACCACAGCCCCGGTTTGTTTCTCGCCTGCGGAGACCGCCATGATGGAGGAGCTATCCAGGGACCTGGTGCATGTGTCATCCTGGCTGGATTGGTGGGCCGCCACGCTGGTAGCGTTCCAATCCTCGTATGACCTAGCGGTTCCGGAAAATCAGGCTCTGCTGAAAGAGCTGATTAGCTCGGGAGGTAAAGCCCTGAAGTTCCTGTCCTATCAGTCAATTACGCAAACCGCTAACTGGATCCTGAGAAAAAGGGACACTGTACTTAACAAACTGGTAAGGCGGCTCCCCGACAGAGAGGCCAGGTCCCTGAGGAGTCTTCCACTGTGGGGCGAGACTGTCTTCCCCCTCAAAGAAGTAGAAGAAGTGATGGAGAGGGTGAGGAAGTTAAAGGATGTTGGGGAACCGAGACCTCCTCCAGCAAGAAGACCCAACCAAAGGAGACCTCCTCCGGACGTCACTCTTCCTTCTCGCGCCTCACCTTACCAGCCCAGGAGAGACGCTCTTACTATGTCCTGGCAGCAGTCTTCTCAGCCCTCCCGTAGGGGATCTGCAACCACGCAGTCAACATTTAGGACTCCTACTCGGCCTCCAGAAGAGGGCGTTCGGGCCGTGCCTCCCGAAGGAGATAGGGAGGGAGGCCCCCTACTCCTGCCGAAGCCTCAGGTGGGGGGATGCCTCAAAAATTCTTGGCAAACATGGCGGGACCACGGGTCAGATCCGTGGACCGTGACTGTCCTGAAGGAAGGATACAGGTTGCCCTTCCGGGCGGAACCCCCACCTCTGATACCAGATCTACAGGCGGAATGGTTGGCACCGAAAGACCCCCTGAGAAGGACAGCCCTGCAAGAAGAAATCTCTGCTATGCTAGCGAAAGGGGCAATGGAGCCAGTCAAGAACCCAGGGCCAGGGTTCTACAGCAGACTCTTCCTGGTGGAGAAAGCGACAGGGGGATGGAGACCAGTCATAGACCTCTCAGCCCTCAACAAGTTCGTGTACAAAACTGACTTCAAGATGGACACTCCGAAGTCGGTCCTAGCGGCCTTGAGGGAAGGAGACTTCATGATGTTGATAGACCTCAAGGACGCATACTTCCAGATCCCTGTCCACCCCTCCAGCAGGAAGTATCTAAGAGTGAAATGGGGTACCCAAACGTTACAGTTCAAGACCCTTTGCTTCGGTCTATCCATAGACCCCCAGGTCTTCACGAGGATCTTCGCGACAGTCTCAGCCTGGACACACGAACAGGGCATCCGCCTGATTCGGTACCTGGACGACTGGTTGTTGCTTTCAGACTCAAGGGAAGTACTGAGAGGGCAAGGCGCGAAACTTGCAGTTCTGCAACGTCCTGGGTATCACCATCAACCTGGAAAAATCCCAATTGATACCGTCTACCAGGATGACCTACCTCGGGATGGTCCTGGACTCCCGGTTGGCGAAAGCATTCCCTTCCGCGGAGAGACTAGACAACCTGAACCAGATCCTACGGCCCTTTCTGTCGGGTCAGTCCAGGAGGGCCAAGGGCTGGCAGAGACTGATAGGTCACCTCATGTCATTGGAGAAGCTAGTCCCTCGGGAGACTCAAGCTCAGAGGAGTTCAGTGGAACCTGAAAGAAGCCTGGAACCAGAGAGACCCCCTCACAAAGTAGTTCCAGTGACCACGGAAACGAAGGAGGTCCTCGAGTGGTGGATCGACACTTCGAACACCCTCAAGGGGATGCCCTTCACAGCCAACCCTCCGGAGATGCTCCTCTTCACGGACGCCTCCAAGGAGGGTTGGGGTGCTCACCTCCTCGACAGTACAGCAAGAGGAAGGTGGGGACCCGAGGAGAAAAACCTGCACATTAATGTACTGGAAATGATGGCCGTGCAGAGGGCGTGTCTGAAGTTCGTCCAGAAGCTCCGGGGGAACACCGTGGCGTTGATGTGCAACAACGCCACCGTAGTAGCATACATAAAGAAGCAAGGAGGTCTAAAATCAAAGGAGTTGTGCGGCCTCATGTTGGAATTTCTGGAATGGGCCGAAAGGGAGCAGATCAAGATCTCGGCCAGGTTCAATTCTAGGGAAAAGGAACGTCCTAGCCGACGGCCTCAGCAGAGTGGGTCAGGTGGGGGGGTCCGAGTGGTCCCTCCACCCAGAAGTGGCCAAGACTCTGATCCAGAAGTGGGGTTCGCTGGTAATAGACCTCTTCGCCACGATACTAAACGCACAGCTCCCCATGTTTTGTTCTCCTGTGCCAGACCCGGGAGCAGCGTTCGAGGACGCCTTCCAGCACCCCTGGGACAACCTCGACGTGTACGCCTTCCCGCCCTTCGGAATGCTCAGACTGGTTCTCAACAGGGTGAGGAGAGCGAGCAACCTGTGGATGACTTTGGTAGCGCCCTGGTGGCCGGAGAGAGAGTGGTTCGCAGACCTAAAGGAACTGGCGCGCCTTCCACCTTGGCCCCTTCCGGACAGGTCAGACCTGCTCCGGCAACCACACTTTCAAAGGTTCCACGAGAACCCTCGGTCCCTCTGCCTTCACGCGTGGAGGTTATCGAGCGTCTCCTAAGGAAGGAAGGCTATTCGGCGAAGACGGCAACGAGGATGTCGGGTTACCTGAGACGATCTTCGGCTGCTGTATACCAGGCAAAATGGGCTACCTTCACGAGGTGGTGCGCTGCTAAGAATATCAAGCCGTTGAGAGCCTCGGTCCTGGAGATAGCCGACTTCTTAGTCTATCTCAGGGACGAGGCAAGCATGTCCATCCCAGCCATTAAAGGAGTTAGAGCAGCCCTAGGTCAAGTCTTTCTCTTGAAAGGCATCAACCTAGGTTCCTCCAGACACATCTCAATGCTCATCAAGAGCTTTGAGCAATCATGCCCTCCGCAAGATGTTAGAGTGCCCCAGTTGGACGTGGCTAGGGTCCTGAAGATGCTGTCAGAGCCTCCCTTCGAACCCCTAAAGGACATCCTAGACAAAGAGCTCACCCTCAAGACAGTTTCCCTGTTGGCACTAGCGGCGGCAGAACGGGTAGGGGAACTTCATGGACTTTCGTACGAGGTGTCACACTCGAAGGGCTGGCGTGAAGCTACCTTCAAGTTCATTCCATCCTTCGTGGCCAAGACCCAGAACCCAGCAGTCTGGGACCCCAGGTTTGAAGGATTCTCGGTGCCGGCAATCCCACGTTCAGGCAACCCCAAGGACTTGCGGCTGTGCCCTGTCAGAGCAGTACGGAAGTACTTGGAGAGGATGGCCAGGCTGAGGCCCGAAGTCAAGAATCTGTTCGTTTCTCCAGGTTTGGTGAAGAAGCCGGTATCCAAAAACACGATCTCCTTCTGGTTACGGCAAGTGATCAGGAGAGCCTACCGTAGTGTAGGAATCCCTATTCCAGGTAAACTCAGGCCCTACGACATCAGGGGACTGAGTACCTCTCTGGCCTTTGAGAAGAACATGGCAGTCAGCCAAATCCTGAGGGCTGGTACTTGGACCACCAACCAGTCGACCTTCACAGCTCACTACTTGAAGGAATGCTCAAGGAGATCCTTGGACGGGTTCTCCCTCGGTCCCGTCATTTCAGCGCTTCAGAAGATTTAAAGGTATAGCCTCAGGGAACCCACGGGCAGTAAGTCAAAGAGAGACAGATTCTTTTTCCTTACTCCCCCCCCCCCCCCCCCCCCCCGTTACCTTTTACCTTCCCTAAAAGGGACTCGGAAGGCCTTTAACTACCATAAAATTCAGTGTCACTGAAGAAATACGCCTCCAAGGCGTCTTTTACAGAGGTAAGCCACTTAGACACTAAGTTAGTTTTTATGGTAGTTTTCCCTATTTCGAGTGTTCTTCGATGGGTCAGCGGAACCTAGCCCCCTATCTAGGTTTCCCCTTTTTTGCTTCCATCTTCCCGGTCTCTGAGCCCTGTAGTACACTCCCACCTCCTAAGGTATAAGTCTCCTAAGAAAGTAGTTCGAGGTAAATACTCCGTGTTGGAACAAATCACAAATTTTAAGTAATTTGAGCCCAATCTCATGTGATATTTCATGCATTCTGGTAAGCAAGCTTTGCAAGTCCTATGGTGTTCTGCTAATATGGACAGCATCATCAGCATACTCTAGGTCAGCTCATTTCCTATTACCAATCCAGTCCAATCTTTCTCCACCATCTTCAACTGTTCTATGCATTACAAAATTCATGAGGAAGATAAACAACATAGGTGACAACACATTCCTTTGCAGTACTCCACTGTTCACTGGAAATTCATTTAACAGGACTCCAATAACATTAACTTAACACTTACTGTGCTCATGAACAAACAAAATCAAATTTACCTATTTAATATGAACTCCATAAAAACGCAGAACTCTCCACTAAATTTGCCAGTGCACACTATCAAAGGCTTTTTCATAGTCCACAAATGTCATCAAAAGTGGATTTGTATAGTCTACACACTGCTGTACAACATGTTTTAAAATGATAATTTGGTCAGTACATCATCTACCTTTTCTAAATCCTGCTTATTCACCTCTCAGCTTTTCATCAACCTTTCTCTCTAGTCTCTTTAGAGTAAGCTTACTATATATTTTTATGACAACTGATGTAAGTGTGAAGTCTCTGTAATTATTGCAATCAGTGAGATCTTTTTTTGCAATTTTCACGCTGAATCAGAGAAATTAATTTATATGCAAAGTATAAAGCAAAAAAAAAAACACTATACCAATCAATACTCATGAAAACTGACGTCTATTTTATATACCAAGTCACTTCTACCAATTTCTGGGGCTAGTCTACATAAAAAAAAGAATAAAACGGGATTTTTCTTTTCTTTGCTCCACCCAACCTGACGAGGGATTGAGCCAAGTTTGGTTGGTACTGCTAGGATACCACAGTCCACCCTCCCTTGTTATCCACCACAAATTAAGTTTCATATGCTGAATCCCCCTACAACTACAGCCACAGGGGTCATCAAGGCAACCTAAGGAAGTACCAGGGCCTATCGGAACTGCATCACAATCGCTTGCCATTCATTCCTATTTCTAACACACACTTTTGCCTCTCTCACATGAATCCTCATATCACCTAAAGCTTTCTTCACTCCATCCATCTGCCCAAACCTTGGTCTTCCTCTTATGATTCTTCCATCAACTCTATTCATCACCTTCTTCAGCAGACAGCCTTTTTCCATTCTCTCTACATGGCTAAACCACCTCAACACATTCATATTCACTCTATATGCTTTTTCAGTTCTTACACCCATTCTTACCTTCACTATTTCATTACCAACCATTCTCAGGTCAAAACCTCACTCCTACTACTGTAATCGCTGGTTTTTTGGTCTACATACTTTGGTCGAGAGACGCTCTTTTCAGTCTTTTCAGTAAAAGATAATTGTTCAGCCTTTAGACAAGTCTTCACACTGAAAGACTCGGATCTTTCCCCTTCACGGGAACTATCCATGCTTATGAGCAGCTTCGAGCAGTACTGTCCTCTAAGAAAAGTCAAAACCCCTATCCTGGGACATCACAAGGGTTCTTAGCTTTCTTAAATGCTTGCTGTTCAACCCATTAAGAAGCACATCAGACAGGTGTCTTACAGTTAAGACCGGGATTTTGCAGGTTCAAGCCTTGGCTAAATGGTTAGGTGAACTTCATTGCCTTTTGTATGCAATTGATCATTCCGAGGGATGAAAAAAGGTTTTTATGACCTTTGTTCCTGAGTTTGGGGCTATGACACAAAACAAAGCCTTCCCCACCCCAAGATGTGAACCTTTTTCTCTCTCAGATGCAACTCCCAATTGGGATGACCTAGTTCTCTGTCCTATGAGGGTGCTAAGCCACTAAACTCTGGTCTTCAGAGCAAAAAAGGTTACTCCTTAGCTCTGTTAGGGGAGAAAGCTGATATCTAAGAACTGCAAGAGCTCAACCCCTTTGAAGTCAGAGGAATCAGCTCCTCCCTCTCCTTCAGGAATACAGTGTTTTGTCTGCGGTACCACGCAAATGCTGAAGGCATGAGTTTGGAGTTGCCAGACAACCCTCACCTCCCATTATAGTGCATGGAAGCTACTCAAAAGGGGACCTTTTCTTTATATTGGTTTGTCTTTTAGTATTTTCCCCATCTTTCTCTATGAGGGGAAAGATGGAGAAAATTTATGCATTCCATCAATCACCTAAATGCCAATACATTTGGACACAAACCTGTAGAATTGAGATTCCCCTAAAACTGTCTGCTAGTACATAACTGAGGTCTAGCTTAACTCCAACATCTCTATGCTTGGATAGTTGAGAGATTTAACAGAAGTCATTATTTTCCCTCCCATACAGGACTAAAATGCACTGACATTTCCCAGGTCAGGAAACCAGGCAGATTGGTTATATAGAGACTTCCACACCTCACCAGAAGATAAGTCTCCTATTAAAGGTCAAAGGTTTGAATTATGTATAGGAACAAATCACAGATTTTTTAATCAATTTGTATTTCTCTTAACCATACAAACCTAAGACCTTCTAGTTACACCACCTGGCTCAACCACCCTGCTAGTCCTAGGCCCAAGGGTCAAAGGGAAGGTACTTGTGTTTACTTCACTAAAAATATGTTGTGTGTTTCTTTCATTCCTTAAACATTCTGTGTATTTTTAAAAAGAATGGCCTTCCACTCCGGTGCTCGTGTTAGCTTCTCACTATCCCTTTAGAAAAGAAATCTCTCCCGAGTGGCAGCAAGAAAATTGCACTTCACCATTCCAACCTAGAAACAGGTATGGGTAAGAAAAATAAAATTCCTTTAAATTTTGCTATTTTTATTTTATATGAACTTCTTATTTGTTCCGTAACTTGAATACAAACCAACGCTATTGATAGGGATATTACTTTCGGCGAAGCTGAAAGGATGAGCCATTAAAATTTTAATGAAGGTTAACTATCCATCCCGCTAGTTAGTGGGGGTAGGGGTGGGGTAGCTTGCTACCCCTCCCACTTACACCTGTGATTGCACTCACCTTGCTTTTGGCTCAGATGGAGTGCGGTTGTCACCAATCTTCATCCTCTCCAATTTTGGATTGCCATTTACTACTGTATTTTTATTCTTATTTTAGTGTGTATGTGTGCTGTGTTTCTCCTACGGCCAATGTGGACTTGTACGGGAACTAAAGGCCGCACCTGTGGGAAGTTCATGTCTGCTGTGGAAACGGATCCTCATAGCCTTTGCCCCGTCTGCAGAGGACAGCACTGTTATGTAGATAATAAGTGTAGTGAGTATCAGGAGTGGTCTTCCTCCCAGTGGTAAAGGTATGGGCATAGACGGAAGAAGAAGTCTAAGCGGGACTCTTCCCCTTCAAAGGTCGCTGTGAAGCAGAAGAAACCCAAGGCTTCTTCCTCCGCCTCCCAATCTTCCTCTAAAGCTCCTTTTCGGATGGCTTCCTACGGGTGCCAATTAACTCCTGGTCAACCTCGGTCCTTGAGAGACGGTGGTCTCCCCCCCCCCCACAGTGGGGTTGCCCCGGCTCCCCCCTCCCCCCAGTGAGGCTGTGCCTTTTTCTCCTCTTACAGCTTTGGCCATCGTTAGGTTTGCCCGGTGATCCTTCCAAGGAGGTGTTGCTGCAATATTTGCACCAAGGTTCTGATCTCCAGAACACATCAGCTTCGGACGTCGATCCCTTGTCCTTTGTCGACGCCATTGTGTCGGAGAGTTTGTCTGCTGCCCTACCAGCTGCTCATGCGACTAAGAGATGCCTCTTCACCTCCTCAGCCTTCTTCTTCGGAAGAAACTGTTCGACCCCTGCCTCCGTCTACGATCTTGTCTCATCACTCTCCGTCTCACCAGGCTCTTGCCCATTGCTCACCTGCTCGAAAGTCTTATCATCTTCCAGCAGAGGGTGAATCGCTTGACCATCGTTGACCAGCTCGTGAATCGCCTGACCATCATCTACAACAACGCGTCTAGCTCGTGAATCGCCAGACCATCGTCAAGGAACGACTTCTAGTGTACCACCTAAGCGTGTGGTTACACATGAATCGCCTACGTCGTTCCTTCCAACGTGTGAATCGCATGACCATTGGCAACGGACGATAGTCTCGTATACTGTACCACCTAATAGTTCCTTTACTCATGAATCGCCTGCGTCGTCACTTCCAACGCGTGAATCGCCTGTCCATCGACCACGAACATCGTTTCATGTACCACCCAAGCGTTCGCTCGCTCATTAATTGCCTACGTGTTCGACTTAACATCAAATTTCCATGACGCGAGAATCGCCGAGAATGCGGGAATCGCTTCCACTTCGGAAATTGACTGCTTGTCAGCAATCGCTTACTCATCAGCGTTCACCTGCTTGTCAGCAATCGCCTATCTGATGGCGATCACCTCAATGACCTCGCAAGTTCTGTGGACCTTCGCTGTCTCGAGAAACACTTATCCATCATCCAACGAACCAGCGTTCTCAAACCATATCGTCTCTCCCGGGTGAAACACGTTCGCCCACCTGCTCGTGATCTACTTCAATGCGATTCGTCTCTCATCAGTCTGCCTTCATGCCCAGCGACACGTGAGTCACCTACTCAATAATCGTCGACGCACCGACCTGCCTCTCATGCAGCAGTAACGATCGACCTCGCATTACCACGGTATCGCTCATCACCGCAGGAACACTCTCCCTCGTATTGATTTTCACGTCTCGAGGAGATTCCTTGTCGCTCTCCAACAAGTCAGCGGCCATCAAATCCTCTTGCAAGAGAGGATCGCCAACTGCAAACACCAAAAGCGGTGGTTGTGGCCGCCAAGAAAGGTAGGGTGATGAACAATAGTTCTCCGTCGCTCCACTCTCCTCCCCGCAAACGTGTAACGTCGCAACAGCCGGGGAAGGAGGGAGGGGGCAAGTTTCAGGATTTTAGGATTCCTAGAACTCCAGCGCCTATAAGGGAACCTACTTCAAAAGCCCCTAAATCTTCGGCATTTGGTTTGGAGACCCCGTGGAAGGACCATTCATCCTCTTTCCCTTCAGGGGAGCTTTCGGAGAGTGCTTCAGTGAGTAAGCAATAGTTTTTCAATATTTAACTTAGCCGGTGATTATAATAGCTGCAACTCTGTTGCTCGACAGAAAACTCTAAGGTAAAACTCGCCAGCGATCGCTACACAGGTTGCGGGTGTGCCCAACAGCGCCATCTGTCGTCCAGATACCCAGTACTCAATGTAAACAAAGACTCAATTTTCTCTCTGTCGAGCTATCGACAAGACGTACTTACTCGCTGTTGCTAAACTGGAGTTTTTTCACAACTAATTGGTGAAGTACTTTATTCTAGTTTTGAGCTTTCGCTATGCAGGTGTTTTATCTTCATCTTAAATCTTGAACTCGTTTTGGATAGATTTAATTATGGTGACAAAGAGAGTATGGACTTTCTTTCACTTTTAAATGGCCGACCCTTCCCTTAGACGGAAGTGTGTTTAGGCTTTTAGTAATTATATCACGTTATAGATTTTCCTCTATATATTTTATATCTCTCCGCCTTTATTAGGCCTCTTCGATTAACTTTCCATTTATTATAAACATATAAAAATAATTTTAATGTTTTGTTTATATAGACCTTTCCTGAGAGTAGGCGGTCCTAACTTGGAAACCGAAGTTAATCAACGTTGAGCCCTTTATATCGTATTTAGCTTTTAAAGAGCTAAGGATTTAAAACTTTTTAAATGTAATATTTTATGAAAGAATTTCTTTGATAGTCTTCGTACTGTTTTCAAAGATGAACTAACGTTTAGTTTATTATGCTACGCAGTTGTTGACGTTCAGGACGTTCAACATGCGCTCTATCGTTACGATAGAGAGAGAGTGTATCACAGTTTCACTTTGCAGTAAGAGTAAATCGATTCTGACGTTTTGTTCATTCTTTCTTAGCTTAAATGTTTTAAATTATATTTTAAAGGAACTTTTTATTTGAAAAACCTTTCAGTTTTTTCCTTTAGTCAAATAACATGTTTTTTTGACGAAATATAATTGGGCTCTTCTCTTAGGTGCGAAATCAAGAGAGATAGAGACGGAGGGAGAGAGAGGAGAGAAAACGTTCCGTTCAAGCGGGTAACGTTGTTCTCGAGTTACTCTCGTCCCTAGTCGCTGTACGGGGAGGAAGGATAAAACGTTTTAGTTTTTTATTCTCGTCCCCAGGCTATGTGCGGTGAGAGATTGAAAACGTAGTTATATGAACTAGTGTTTAGTCTCTTTCCCAGCCACTGATTTATTTATCTTAAAATATGTTTTCTGTTTTTTGCTGGTATTAATGAGCTTGCATTATACGTCTGATTTCGCAATTACTACCTTTTAATGAAGGGTAGAATTGCGTGTTTCAGGTAGAAATCAGTAAAAGTTTCGATTTCAGTGAAATAAGTGCAAAACAGAAAATCGAAGTGATAAAGTGATGTGCGCAAAGTGTTACAGTGTTGTGTCCGAGGGTTCGTCTGTTCGTGCCTGTCGTTCACCTAGTCCGGGACCTCTTACATGCTCCCAAGCCCAGGGGAGAAGTAATGTCAAACGACTTATGGGTTCGAGAGGCCTTGACCAACGAACAGACGTTTTCCCTCTATGGTATCGGGTGTATCTTACCAAGATCTCCCCTACCATAAGACGAGAGAGACGTTGTTTCTCCTCGTCATCCGAAGGCTTTTCGCATAAGAAACCTGTCACAAGGTTTCGAAGCCCTTAAGCGAAAGTCAGTCCTTTCAGGACAGGTCCAGCGTCCTGGTTACAACCATTAGGACAGCTCTGACCCTATGCAGTCATCGGATAACTGCTCGCCGCCTAACAAAAGCGTAACACAGACTCCGAGAGTCTTTTTTTGTAGGCAAAGTGTTGCGGTCACAGACGTTACCCTCGTCTCTTACCACAACCATTTCCGTTGATCCTTAATGGGTTGTATGGCAAGACATGCAGTATATGCTTGCCTCCCTTATGGAAGACTATTCTGCCGATTAGTCCGTTGAGTCTAGCCGTTTATCTCATCGATATCCTGGCTTTCAGCCAACCTAACGTTCCTTTGTGCTTACTGTTGACGTTGGCGTAGCTTAGTCACGTCAGTCAGGTTGTTTAGAACCACACTCGATGCGGTCTCGTGTGGTTTTTCAGCCGCATTTGGACGTTAGGCCACTTGCTGATGCTCCTGTTGACGTTCAAGACGTTCACTAACAATCGGAGTTGACTTGTTTTGACGCTGTGCGTCAACCTCCGCATTCTAGAGTTGTTTTGACTGCTCAGTCTAGGCAGTCAAAGCAGTCTCGAGTGGACGCTGTGCGTCCTCACGCACCTGTTGTGGTTGACAGTTCAGTTGTTGACAGTTCACAGACTGTCAAGCAGTTACATGACGTTGCGTTCTGGTCCGCTACTAATGCACCAGTGAGTGTGGACTCTGCTTGTAAAGCATTGCCACCACGGTAGGTCTCTCCCTTGCTTGAGACTCAGCTTTTATCGGACAAGGTTCCTGTAGATGAGGAAGTTGCTGTTCCCCCTCCTACTGATATTCCCTTGAGGACTCTGTCAGATGGAGAGGAGCCTAAAGCTGCTTAGCCTCCTATGGACTTTAATTAAATCATGATGATTTTTTTAAGAATCTTTGTCCGGATCTTTTTGTAACTGCTGCTCCTCGTTCGCCTAAACGTCAGAGCTTACACTAGGCCTAGCTACTTCGAAGCCGTTGTTTTTAAGCTAGTGCTCTCTCGCTCTCCTAGAGAGCTTTACGTTGGCTAGGCAACTGGTTTTTCACCAGGAGGAGTTTGGGGGATACAGCCTTTGCTTTCCCTTCTTTTAAACTGGTTTATAGAGCAAGAGTCTGATATGACACGAGAGAAGTTCTCGGCTTGGGAGTTCATGCCTCTGCCCAGATAGACTTCTCAATTCTCGTAGACTCTCCCTGGCGCCTGGCCAGGAGACGCTCCAAGTTGTTTACAGGTCAACTTCACAGCTGTTTTCGAGCCTTTGAAGTTTTGCTGTACAATTATGTCACGCATAACAAGGCTTTCAGGGATGGTAAACGGTACCCCGCCTCAGTCGCTAACCCCGTCTGTTGCCACACCTGCTCCCGTAGACCCTAAATGGGCTTTGCTGCAAGACATGCAGTCCAAGCTTGCATCCTTGATAGAGGACTTTAATGCGGAGAAGGTTGCTACCGAACCTTCTGGCCAACAACCTTCCAACCGGTCGGTTGTGCGCCCTGTTGACGCTGAGGTAACCTACTCGCGTCTGCCAGTTGAGGTGGTTCCTCCACCGATGCGACCCAGTGTGGGTTGCCAGCCGCACGTTGACGTTAAGCGACGCTCGGAGGTGGTTGTTGACGTTCAGGACGTTCAACAACCAGAAGAGGTGACTTATTTTGACGCAGTGCGTCAACCTCAGCAACCCGGTATGGTGTTGACTGCACAACCCAGACGGTCTAGACAGTCTCGGGTTGACGCTGTGCTTCCTCGCGCACCCATGGTTGTTGACAGTTCACAGACTGTGCAGCAGTTCCATGATATTGCGTCCGGCTCCGTCACGCATCCACCAGTGCGACCGGACTCAGCGAGCCAGACGTTGCCCACTCCGTTGCCGTTTCCTCATCAGTTTTCGGATGAGGAACCCTCTGATGAGGACGTTGCTGAACAACAAGACGATCAGCCCCCAGAATAGATCAAGCCCTGCTATCCATCCAGAAGATGATGAAGAAGGAACGCTGCTCAGTCAGGCTGTGGATGAGTCTGGTAGGGACGCTGTCATCCGTGGAACAATTTGTGTCACTAGGAAGACTACACCTCCGTCCTCTTCAATACCATCTAGCTTTTCACTGGAAAAAGGACAAGACGCCAGAAGCGGTCTCGATCCCGTTTTCCGAAAAGATAAAGTCTTGTCTGACTTGGTGGAAGGACAATATCAACCTAAGAGAGGGTCTTCCCCTGGCTGTTCAGACTCCCAACCACGTTCTCTTCTCGGACGCATCGGACGTGGGCTGGGGCGCGACACTAGACGGTCGGGAATGCTCAGGACTGTGGAACTCGAGTCAGAGGAGCATGCATATCAACTGCAAGGAGCTGTTGGCAGTACATCTGGCCTTGAAAAGCTTCAAGTCTCTCCTTCGAGGCAAAGTGGTGGAAGTTAACTCGGACATCACCACGTCCTTGGCGTACATCTCCAAACAAGGAGGTACCCACTCACTGACGTTGTACGAGATCACAAGGGACCTGCTCATCTGGTCAAAAGGTCTCCCTAGTAACGAGGTTCATCCAAGGCGACTTGAACGTCATAGCAGATTGTCTCAGTCGGAAAGGGCAAGTAATTCCAACCGAATGGACCCTCCACAAGGATGTGTGCAAGAGACTTTGGGCCACTTGGGGTAAAACCATCCATAGATCTCTTTGCAACCTCGCTGACCAAGAGGCTTCCAATCTATTGCTCTCCAGTCCCGGACCCAGCAGCAATACATATAGATGCTTTCCTCCTAGATTGGTCACATCTGGATCTCTACGCATTCCCACCGTTCAAGATTGTCAACAAGGTACTGCAGAAGTTCGCCTCTCACGAAGGGACAAGGTTGACGTTAGTTGCTTCCCTCTGGCCCGCGAGAGAATGGTTCACCGAGATACTTCGATGGTTAGTAGACGTTCCCAGTAGTCTTCCTCTAAGGGTAGACCTTCTACGTCAGCCACACGTAAAGAAGGTACTCCAAAGCCTCCACGCTCTTCGTCTGACTGCCTTCAGTCTATCGAAAGACTCTCGAGAGCTAGAGGCTTTTCGAAGGAAGCAGCCAGTGCGATTGCTAGAGCAAGGAGAGCTTCTTCCATTAGAGTCTACCAATCGAAGTGGGAAGTCTTCCGAGACTGGTGCAAGTCAGTTTCTGTATCCTCGACCAGTACCTCTGTAGCTCAAATAGCTGTTTTTCTCTTATACCTGAGAAAAGGACGATCCCTTTTGAGCTCCCACTATCAAGGGCTACAGAAGCATGTTGGCATCGGTCTTCCGGCATAGAGGCTTAGATCTTTCCAAACATAAAGATCTGCAAGACCTCCTTAAGTCTTTTGAGACCACCAAGGAGCGTCGTTTGGCTACCCCTGGATGGAATTTAGACGTGGTACTAAGATTCTTCATATCAGACAGGTTGGAGCCGTTACAATCAGCCTCCCTGAAAGATCTCACTCTTAAGACTCTTTTCCTGGTATGCTTAGCCTCGGCTAAAAGAGTCAGTGAGATTCATGCCTTCAGCAAGAACATAGCATTTTCGTCAGAAAAAGCCACTTGTTCGCTACAACTTGGTTTTCTAGCCAAAAATGAGCTGCCTTCTCGGCCTTGGCCTAAATCTTTCGATATCCCCAGCTTATCGGAGATCGTAGGCAATGAACTAGAAAGAGTCTTATGCCCTGTTAGAGCTCTTAAGTTCTATTTAAAGCGTACTAAACCTTTACAAGGCCAATCTGAAGCTTTATGGTGTTCAGTTAAGAAACCATCCTTGCCTTTGTCAAAGAATGCTTGGTCAGACTTTATCAGATTGTTAATACGAGAAGCTCATTCACATCTGAGTGAGGAAGACCGAACTTTGCTTAAGGTGAAGACGCACGAAGTTAGAGCTGTAACAACTTCCGTGGCCTTTAAGCAAAATATATCTCTGCAAAGTATAATGGACGCAACCTATTGGAGAAGCAAGTCAGTGTTCGCGTCATTTTACTTGAAAGATGTCCAGTCTCTTTACAAGAACTGCTACACACCGGGACCATTCATAGCAGCGAGTGCAGTAGTGGGTGAGGGCTCAACCACTACAATTCCCTAATTCCATACCCTTTTAATCTTTCTCTTGAAATGTTTTTATTGTTGTTTTTTGGGTTGTCCGGAAGGCTAAGAAGCCTTTCGCATCCTGGTTGATTTGGCGGGTGGTCAAAGTCATTTCTTGAGAGCGCCTAGATTAGGGGTTTTGATGAGGTCCTGTTGTATGGGTTGCAACCCTTGATACTTCAGATCCTAGGGGTCGCTCAGCATCCTAAGAGGATCGCGAGGCTCCGTAAGGAAGACGTACTTAAAAAGGCAGAGTAATTGTTCAAGTCGACTTCCTTACCAGGTACCTATTTATTTTGTTTTTGTTATTTTGATAACTTCTAAAATGAAATAAAAACTCTTAGCTCATAATAATGTAAACATATATTGCTGGTCTCTACCCACCCCCCTGGGTGTGAATCAGCTATTATAATCACCGGCTAAGTTAAATATTGAAAAATGTTATTTTGATAATAAAATAAATTTTTGAATATACTTACCCGGTGATTATAAATTAAAGGACCCTCCCTTCCTCCCCAATAGAGACGCAGTGGAACGAGGAGAAAATTGAGTCTTTGTTTACATTGAGTACTGGGTATCTGGACGACAGATGGCGCTGTTGGGCACACCCGCAACCTGTGTAGCGATCGCTGGCGAGTTTTACCTTAGAGTTTTCTGTCGAGCAACAGAGTTGCAGCTATTATAATCACCGGGTAAGTATATTCAAAAATTTATTTTATTATCAAAATAACATTTTTCAACGCCTTGGATAGGGCGGTAACTCGTGCCTTCGCTCCGATGCTTCCTTCATGATCATTGAAAGCCTCTGGAACTTCCTTGGCTTCTTCCTCGGTTTCAGCCAAGCCGGGACTTAGGACCATGACTGCTTCTTCCCCCCTGAAGAGGAGGAGGGTATATCCTGACAAGGGCCCTTCAACAAGGGTCAAGCTGCCTCCAATCAGGACCCATAAGGTAGAAACCTCCCCGGAGGTTTTGTCATCAACTCTGCCCCTCAATGTCTCATCCACTGTATCTAGAGGCAGTCAGAGGAAAAAGTCATTATCGGACTCTCCCCATCCATCACCAAATGGACAGACCTCAAGGAGAGAACATAGTCTCACTTTCAGCTCCCCGTTCTCTTTCTTCTAAGAAGGTCACTATGTCTAGACCTTCTGCCTTGGAACCTCTGTTGCTTCCTAGAAGGGAACCGAAGGATTCTAAGACAATCCCAAAGTCCACCTCCAGGACCCAGAACCCCCCTGAGCAGTCCAGGAGCAGAGTCAGTCATCTGGTTGACAACCATGACCCACCCAAGGGAGTCTCGTTCTCAGCATCTGAGATCCTGAACCAAGAGAAGGACGTGAAGTACGCCATGCAGGCTACTTCGTGGCTGGATCATTGGTTGGGATTGGTAGGAATCCTGGTGCGAACCGAGGATTTCTCTAAGTATCCTACGAGGAAGAGCTTGGAGACTTTCCTTCTCTCTGGCACCTGCACCATTGAGTTTCTGACCCACCAGGTAGTGACCCAGCGGGCCAACACCGTTCTGAAATAAAGGGATGCAGTGGCCAAGAGATTTCACCAGCAGGTCCCTAACGCTGAGATCACTAGGCTCCAAACCTCCTCCATCGAGGGGTATTTCCTCTTCGAGCCTAGGGACCTTGAGCAAGCAGCAAAGTGGAGGAAGTCCAACACAGACTCCCTCCTTCATAGGGCCCTTACAGCTCAGCCCTACAGACCTCCAGTCCCTCCAAAGACCAGCCAAAGGAAATCGTCAATGAAGAAAACGGCAGCAATTTCTAAGTCTAAGGTGTCTAAGAAGCCCTTCCTGTCAAGGACGGGAAAGCAACAAGTCCAACCATGGAGGAAGACAGCAGAGAGGTGGTGATAAGAACCGCAAGCGCTATGATAGGTTATCCCCCTGCTTGTCCACCAGTAGGGAGATGCCTACAAAGGTGCAGGACCAGGAGGATGCAGCTCGGGGCCGAACCTTGGGCAGTCTCTGTGATTCACTCAGGGCATCACGTCCCGTTCATTTCATCTCTCCCTCCACTGACCAAGAATCCAGTGCTTGTGAGCTCCTTTGTTATGCGATCAGAAGTCCAGACCATGTTGGAGAAGGGCGCTCTCCAGGAGGTCCTCAACGGGTCCCCAGGCTTCTTCAGTTGACTCTTTGTTGTGAAAAAGGCGTCTGGAGACTGGAGACCAGTCATCGATCTCTCAGCCCTGAACAAGTTTGTCGAACAAACTTCGTTCAGCATGGAGACGGCAAGCACAGTCAGACTAGCGATAGGACCACAACACTTCATGTGTACACTGGAACTAAAGGACGCATACTTCTAGGTATCAATCCATCCGTCTTCAAGGAAGTATCTGAGATTCAACATCGCCAACAGGACATACCAGTTCAAGGTGCTGTGTTTTGGCCTTTCCACAGCACCTGAGGTCTTCACAAGTGTTTGCCCTGGTGTCATCCGGGGCTCCCAGGTTTGGCATCCATCTCCTTCGTTACCTGGATGGCTGGCTGATCCTGGCAGACTCGGTGGCAACCCATCTTCAACACAGACAAACTTCTGAGGGTTATCCAAGATCTGGGGATCATGGTAAACCTCAGGAAAACTTCCCTACTTCCCACTCAAAGACTGGTATACCTGGGCATGGTATTAGACACCAAACTGCACAAAGCCTTTCCATCAGACGACAGGATAGCAAGGCTGAGGAAAATAGCAAGGCCTTTCCTCAGACGAGAAGAACTCCCAGCCCAGAAATGGCTATGTCTCCTTGGACACCTATCATCCTTGACCCTTCTAGTTCCCAACTGTCACCTCAGGATTCAATCTCTCCAGTGGCATCTGAAGTCCAATTGGAATCAGGCCTTTGATTCCCCGGATACTCTGATTCCCATGGGATCAGAGGAAAAGATGGACCTCGGATGGTGGCTGGCAGACGAGAATCTACTGAAGGATGTCGATCTTTTCGTCCCTCCCAATTTGATGCTGTTTTCGGGCGCATCAAAAAAAGGGTTTGGGGCCCACATGCTGCAACACAGCCTCAGGCCTCTGGTCAGATTCTGAAAAGTACCTTCACATAAATCTCTTGAAGTTGAAGGCCATCTTTTTGGCCCTTCAAGAGTTCCACCGGCTCCTGGCGGGTCACACAGTAGTGGTAATGAGCGACAACCCCACGGTAGTGGCTTACATCAAGAAGCAAGGAGGTACTTTTTCGCTGCCCCATCCCATCGAGCAGTAGAGATACTAAGATGGGTAGAAGTCCACTCGGTCTTACTATCAGCTTCCTTCATTCCAGACAAGAGGAATGTGCTCGCCGACAACCTGAGCAGAGCAGAGCAGATAGTGAGTTCCAAATGGTTTTTGTATCATCTACTAGCCAACAAAGTCCTGACTTTGTGGGGTTCTCCAACTGTGGATCTGTTTGCAACTGCCCTGAACTTCAGGCTCCCATGTACAGCTCCCCAGTCCCCGATCCCATGGTTCTGTGGCAAGATGCATTCCAGCAACTGTGGGACAACATCGATGTATACGCATTCCTATCATTCTGTCTGATGAGAAGAGTACTCAACAAGACCAGAACATCGGTCAATCTTTCGATGACCCTCAAAGCTATGCTATGGCATCATGTGGAATGGTTCCCGAACCTTCTGCTGCTCCAGACGGAGCTACCAAGAGAACTTCCTCCTCGACACTATCTACTCAGACAACCACATGTCAACATCTACCACAAAGCAGTAGCTTTGCTACGTCTTCACTCCTGGAGACTATCCAGCATCTGATATAGAGAGGATTTTCTCAACAGGTTGCGAAAAGGATGTCTCGATACCTGCAAAGTTCTTCAGCCTCAGTCTACCAGGCGAAGTGGAGTGTCTTCTGTGGTTGGTGTCGTGGAAGGGGTCACAATCCACTCGATGCCACTATTCCATCAATAGCGGAGTTTGTCATGTATTTGCGAGAAGAAATGCTCCTTTCAGTTTCAGCGGTCAAAGGCTATCGCTGAGCCTTGAGTCTCGCCTGTAAATTGAAAGGAATGGATACTTACCTATCCTCAGTCGGAAGTTAGACCTCCCCATGGATCGTGGTTCAAGTTCTTCGGTCTCTAAAGAGACCTCCGTACGAACCATTACACCAGGCAACAGATCGCCACCTGACTCAGAAGACGGTGTTCCTACTCGCCTTGACATCAGCCAAACGAGTCAGTGAACTTCATAGTCTCTCTTATGACGTCGCCCATTCAAGGGGATGGGTATAGGTAAGCTTCAGCTTCGTCCCTGAATTTGTTGCAAAGACACAGAATCCAGGGGTTTCAGATCCTACGTTCGAATCTTTCCGGATAACAAGTTTTCGCTCTGTAACTGACGATCCAGATCATCTGTTACTATGGCCAGTAAGGTGTTTGAGGCGCTACTTCAAGAACAGCAGCAGCCCGGCCCAGAGTGTTCTCACTTTTCGTAAGCACGGGTAGAATCAAGAGGAGGGTCACAAAGAACACAATCTCTTCATGGATTTGCAAGGTCATTGACTTTCCCTTGAATCCCAACCCTCCTCCAACATGTCGTCCCAGAGCTCATGATGTCGGGTGTTGCTACGTCCCTGGACTTCAAAAAGAACTACCTTGTGATGCAGGTATTACAAGCGGGTGTGTGGAAACGCCAAACATCGTTGACCACCCACTACCTGCAAGACGTGACACACAGGAACCTCATTATGTTTTCTATCGGTCCTGTGGTGACTGCACAACAGCTGGTTTAGTACCTCAAGCTCCTTATTGGACAAGTATCAGAAGGTTGAGGGCATTGGTTACCTGGGTTTTGGTCTTGAGCAAATGAAATGGAATGTCTGGCTCTTTTCCTTTCTTCATTCTCCCCTCTCTTTGGGAAATCAGCATCCTGGAACCTTTGCAGGTAAACCATCACTCCTTTGTGTAACCTAGTATTGTTCCAATTCTGTTGCGTCCCCATACCCTGGCGAGGTGGTATTGGAAATGTCTCGTCTCCTCTGCATAATAAGGAGTAACCCGGGTAAGGCCAAAAGGCCAGATTGGCAGGGACGTCCACCCTCTTAATGGGTGAGTCACCTCTATAAATAACGTTGGTTTGTATTCCAGTTACAGAACAAATGACAAATTCAGAGGTAATTTGTGTTTTTCCTAACGATACAAACCTTAGCTATTTATACATACTTGCCTGCCAACCCTGTCCCCCTTGAAGTCCCCATACCCTGGCGAGGTGGTATTGGAAATGTCTCGTCTCCTCTGCATAATAAGGAGTAACCCGGGTAAGGCCAAAAGGCCAGATTGGCAGGGACGTCCACCCTCTTAATGGGTGAGTCACCTCTATAAATAACGTTGGTTTGTATTCCAGTTACAGAAGAAATGACAAATTCAGAGGTAATTTGTGTTTTTCCTAACGATACAAACCTTAGCTATTTATACATACTTGCCTGCCAACCCTGTCCCCCTTGAAGTCCTATCTCCAAGCAAAGTTTGTGAGTGGGAGGGGTAGCAAGCTACCCCCTACCCCCCACTAACTAGCGGGATGGGCAGTTAACCCTCGCTAAATTTTAATGGCTCATCCTTTCAGCTTTGCCGAAAGTAATACCCCTATACATGTAAATAGCTAAGGCTTGTATCGTTAGGAAAAATACAAATTTCCTCCGAATTTGTCATTTTTGTTTTCAGCATTTATGGAGTTATATGAACATTATTTCTTTCTTTTTCAGCATTTATGGAGAAGCCGTTGATTACAGAAAACATGAATATAAATGAGGAAAAGATGGATTTTGAAGAGTGCATACCAGAAGGCATCCTTGAATGTCTCCCGTGGCACTCGGCACACAAGGTCCCCCAAGAAGATCAGCTCTTTGCTTCTGTAATATCAGTTTTCAAAAAGCTGGTCGTTGAGAGCACCATGATTCACAACTTGTATTAGTTCTTTATTATAAAAGTAAAATTTTTATTTTGTGAAAATATTCACTAAATATGTTATATAAATTATTTTAATTTAGCAGTTTATTTGATCTCTAATAAATGCACTGATGGCAGGGAAATATTTTTGTTATTGGTCGCAAGACTGTCACCGTCATAAATATTACTTGCTTTCTTCTTTATTTTGTGTGCAAATTTATACAACAGCTTTTTATTTTACACAAGAGGATGTAAATTATTAATTCAGATTGACAGAATCATGTCATACAACAACTGGAGTATTATTTTTTAATAAATATCTACATATAAAAAGGTCATTTGTTTTTCATCCCATGTATCATTTTCATTACAGGTAGTAATTATTAACTTGAGTCATTTAGAAAAATATATTGTGTACTGTTGTTATTAATATGAGCTACAGTACTTTACTATGCAATAAGGTGAAGATAATGAGAATGCTTATCTACCTGTTTTGGGATACTGCTACTACTACATATGTTAATGATAATACAGTCATCCCTCGATATTTGCGGATTTGGTTATTAAATAGAAAATCACGTATTTGCTGTTTCGCGATAAATACTGTCTCGTCCTGATGATTTCAAACCAATCGTACCCCTTTGCACCCGGCATGTTTCATGCCATTTCCCTCTCCATACATCAAAATACCTCATCTCTCGCTAACTCAGCCTCGGTCTCACATCATCTCTCCTCGCATGTGCATCTCCCGCTTCAGTTCTTTTTGTGCAGAATCATGTTGTGATGTAAAAGTGATGAAATAAAAACCTGTAATTTTAGTATAAAATGTGATAACGTAAATTACACTATGCCACAGGCTAAATAGTTGACGGCTCAAGAGGTACATAGAACTTCATATGTAATCGGTTAGTGGTGTTGTACTGATACTATTTCTTTGCATTTTTATTGTGTTAGTGTATTTTTTGTGCATAAATTATATTGTTATATGAACTACTGTACAGTACTGTATAAAAAATACAGTATTTTACACTACAGTCATACCTCTCTTAACGAAAGACTCTGCTTACGAAGTTTTCAAGTTGCGAAACAAGATGCGAATATTTTTATGACTCACTTAAAGAAAAGAGATTTGCCAGCCAGGCCGAAAATAAAATAGTCACCCATCACAGAGTTGAAGAAATTTGGTTCAGACAACAGAAATGTAGCTGTAGTCTATAATAGTACAGTACAGTACACATAGAACTGTATATTTATTACTTTATATGTACAGTAGTGTATTATTTTCCATTTATTATTACATTATGTATTAGCTACTTAATTTACAGGTATTAACATTTAGTTTAGGTGTATTGAATGGTTTAAATGTATTTGGCTGAACAGTATTTCATTATGGTCATACTGTAGCTTTATTATGAGATTTAATGTTGTGTTTTGTAGGGTTTGGAACGAATTAGGCAATTTGCATGTGAAATGTGACTCACAACGCAAAAAAATCACTTAACGAAAGCCACTCCAGAACGAATTAATTTTGTGTTGTGAGGCATTACGTGTATGGTGTTTGAATGGTGCGAGTCGACCTGCTGAAAACGGCAATCACTTAGAATCTTTACCTTAGCTAATTACCTGTACTGTAGTGGTAGTACTGTACTATACATTTATTACAGTAATATACACTACAGTATCAGCAAGTGTTCTTAGATAAGAACAACAGTGTTTTTTTTTTGTTACTGTAAATATTACATACCTGTAGTAGGATGGCCAGGGCATCAGCCACCCGTTGAGATACTACTGCGAGAGAGTTATGGGTTCCTCTAAGTTCATGAGCATCTGATTAGAAAAACTATTTTAAAACCATAGGTTTTTCCATGGTTGGTGTGAATGAAAAGTCCCATGATGCTGAACATTTCATTCCTGTTCTTTATGGAGTTAGAGCCAGTAACAACCTTGATTGCCAGGCAGTGGAACCAAAGAGATTCTCTTGTAAGTGTAGTTTGTGTAACTGAAGAAAGTGAGATGACTGCTAACAATGTAGACATAGGATTGTGTTAATAGTTTTGATTATATTTGTTGGCATTGAGACCCAAGGGTAGCCTATTATTCTATTGGGATGAATTAAGCTGAGATAATATGAAGTGAATAAAGGCAATCTCTGAACTGTTTTAATGAAATGCTAAACTTGAAGGTATAAACTAGTCATTTGAGAGAGGATAGTGTCATGTGATATAATGATTAGCTATGCGCTTTATATCTGAAAAGTAGGGGTAAAAAAGGAAAACGAATATTTAGTTATATTTCAGCCACATTAACTGCCATTGTAGTATTCTAAAGAACTTTGAATTTAAGGGTAAAATCTTTCACTCCACCAGGTGGTGGTAATGTTTGTAAACTATGCGGTGCATTGTAGGCATTGCTAAATATTCTTTGCAAGTGCCCTTTTGGCTCGTTGCTGTGCCATTTTTTTTCTACTTTATATATTTCCCTTCTTCTTTCCATCTTGGCATTCAACCTTTCCCGTTTTACTTGCTAATCTAACTAGGATCATTTTATAATTTATCAGTTTAACCTACAGAGTTAAACGGCTTCCTTGTCCCCAGTACCAGGCCATATCATCAAATTGTAATTCTTTCACAACTGTAAAATGTATGATAATCTCCCTATCTCTTGTACACAAGATCTTGGTGGAGAAGTTCTACAATGAGTGTGTTTACTCTATGAACTGATCAAGTCATCAATCATAAATTTTGTTTGATGTCATATTCAGGTATTGTGGTTAAGATATTCTATAGACTACTACAATACTACTTAGATTGCAGTTGCCTGCAGTGCTTTTGTGTTTTCAGAAATTTGCATCTTTCAGTTTCAATTTGTCTAATATGATTTATAATTTAAATAGTGTGATATGAATGAAAATACCAGATATACGACATTGCTGCTGCTCTCAACATCTAAAACAATTATATTTTTAAATCCTAATACAAATCCAATTTAAAACTTGCTGGCAAAGAAGACATTGTCTGGTGCCTCAAAGGCACAGTACACTTCATGTAGTATCCTGTAGACACTACCTGGTCATTGTAGTTGCACCCAAATCTTGGTTTTATACTTCACCTCCATTTTGTCCTATCTATCTAACCTTTTTACTTTATGCACAACTGCAGTTTGTTCCATAACTGAAATACAAACCACGCTATTTAATATGGGTAATTACTTTCGGCGTAGCTGAAATGACGAGCCATTAGAATTTTAACGGGGGGGTAGGGAGGGTAGCTTGCTAACCCCCCACTCCCCCACCCCCTCACCCCCTCACACACACCTGTGCAGAGCCCACTTTGCTCTCGGCTTGGGTGGTAGTCGGACGTGTCCGCTGTCACCCTCGCCTTCTTTGACAGCCATTACTAATCTTTTGTTTGCTTTTTCTTTGACAGAGTGTGCGTGAAGTTGGGCTCTGCGATGCATAAGTGTCCTGGTTTACCTGACCGCCCCTGTGGTACCTATATGTCAGCGGTCGAAACGGACCCACACACCTTGTGTCCTTACTGTAGGGGCCAACGGTGTGATAAGAGTAATGTATGTGGTGAGTGCAGGGAGTGGTCTACCTCCCAGTTGGAGAGGTTTTCCCGGCGCCGAAAGTAGAAGTCCAGGCGGGATATTTCTCCTTCGAAGGTTTCTTTGAAAGGAGAAAATCCCAAGGGCTCTTCTTCCGTGCCCCAAACCTCCTCCGAAGCTTCCACTCGATCGGTTTCTTCCGAGAAACTGTCGAGTGGTAGCGTAGGCCGCAGTTCTGTTGACCGATCTCGGAGTTTGTGAGAGGGAGTTGCCTCCCATAGCGAGGCAGCTCCTCCTCCTCCCCCGGGGAAGGATTTAAATGTAAATGTAACTATTAATGATTTGTTGCAGCTTTGGGCTTCCTTGGGGCTTGAGGGTTCGCCCTCCAAGGAAGCCTTGTTTGACATGATCAGGTTGGGGGCAGCTGTCAAACAATCGCCGACGTTAGCAGAGGTTGATCCTTTGTCTATCGTCGACGTTGTTGTGGCAGAGGTTTCCAATGAGTTGTATCAAACCTCTGCTCCTGATGTTGCTGATGTAGCTGAAGGCTTAGTTCCCCCCTCCGAAAATCTTTCGAGGGAGGAACTAAGTCCAACGGTCTCTCCTGCCGGTGATTCTCCCCCTCGGGGGAGTTCACTGACAGAGACTCCTCTTCGGAGGACTGCTGATGGTCAGCCTGCTGACCCCACGGCCCCCAGAGGGCATAAAGCCCGCCTTCCTTCACCTCACAAGGGTGTTAAGAGGCGCCTCTTCGGTTCATCATCTCCGCAGTCTGCCGCAGAGGAACTTCGCCGTCGTTCGCTGACTCTACCAGCTAAATCCCTGGACCACTCCGCAGATCGTTCGCAATCTCCTTCGGTGGAAGGTCGTCCTTGCAAAGGACACGCTGACCTTCCTCCCGCCAGACCTGCTGACCTGCCGTCGCCGTTCCTGGCCACTGATGCGCTGTGGGCACCTACGAATCCTGTTTTTAAACGGGCAACGGTCCCTTCGGGGCACAAGGGACTTTCACACAAAAATGTGTCTAAGTCCATTACGCGCCAGGTATCCCCTGCACGCCATCGTTCACCTGCGTGCCAGCGCTCACCAGCTGCTGTTGATCTTGTTATAGCGCGCCAGCGCTCACCTGTGCGCCAACGCTCACCTGTTCGCCAGCGCTCACCTGTTCGCCAGTGCGCGCCCTCATCCTGATGCGCGCCCACGTTCTCCTGCAAGTACCAGCGTTCGCCTATGTGCCAGCACTCTCCCACGCGCCAGCGCTCGCCTGTGCGCCAACGATCTCCTGCACGCCCACGATCTTCTGATCTGGGCGCAAAGGGGAAGATAACCTCTTCCCCTGCTCGCCAGCGCTCTCCAACCCGCCATCAATCGCCGAAGCACCATCGGAGCCCGCCTGCTCGCCATCCTTCACCTGTGCGCCATCGCGCGCAGTCTCCGACGCGCGCCCACCTATTCTTCCAGATGTGCGCCCGCGGGCAAGGGATATATCTCCTGCGCGCGCGCCTAACGTTATCGCCCTAACGGGCTCTTCGGGATCCTGCATGCGAGCGCTCATTCAGCCTGCTGCGCGCCCTCTGCAATCTCCATAACGCGCCTTTGCCTGCGCGCCATCACTCGCCCGTGTCCCCTTGCCATCGCCCTCGCGTGCCTGCACGCGACTCAGGCAAAATTCTATCGCGCAACCCCCAGCGTGAGGCTGCAATACGCCGCACGGATAGGTCATCGTCATCGCGTTCCCCCCCCCCCCCCCTCCCCACAAGCACGGAACACCGCGCTCGCCGGAGGGAGGGAGAATTCCGGATAGTCCAGGGACTTTTCTCCTTCTTTTTCCTATCAGGCAGACCCTACTTTGGTAACTCCTCCTAGGGATCGAACGATCCCCTTCCCTCCAGAGGGAGTGTCTGACAGCACGGCTGTTAGTTGGCAACCCTGGTTTGGGTCCCTAGTCAGAGCGGTCATGCAGGCTTTTAAGCCTGTTGTCTCTGAACTGGGCCACAAATCAGTGGGAGCTTCGACTCCCCTGAAGAGGAAGAGAGGAGTAGCTGACGTAGTAACTTCTCCAAGGGCGAAGCTGACTCCTCGGAAGTCTTTGAGGAAGGCCTCCTCCCTCCCTCCCCCCCCCCCCCCAGACTTTCTCTTCCTCCCCTTCGGACGAAGATTTCCCGTCCTTGGGAGTCACGTGAGGTGAGACGTTCCCCCATCGCACCAATGAGGGAAACCCCACCTCGCGCAGAGAAGTCTTCTCGGACGTCATGATCCCTATGGGTCTTGCGGAACGGACGGATCTTCGGTGGTGGGTGACAGACGAGAACCTACGAAGGGGAGTGGATCTTCTCGTCCTCCCCACGGATTTGATGCTGATTTTGGACGCCTCAAAGAAAGGGTGGGCGGTCCACATTCTGCACCACAGGACCTGAGGCCTGTGGTCAGAATCAGAAAAGTGCCCCCATATAAATCTGCTAGAAATGAAGGCCGTAGTCCAGGCCCTTCAACAGTTCCAACGTTACCTGGCGGGTCACTCTGTGGTGGTGATGAGCGACAACACCACAGTAGTGGCTTACATCAACAAGCAGGGAGGTACCTTTTCAGAGCAGCTATCCCATCTCGCAGTAGAGATACTGAGATGGACCGAAGTCGACTCGATTCCTCTATCGGCTCGCTTCATTCCAGGCAAGAGGAATGTGCTCGCCGACAGTCTGAGCAGAGCGTCTCAGATAGTGAGTACCGAGTGGTCTTTGGATCATCTAGTAGCCAACTAAGTCCTGACTTTGTGGGGTTCCCCGACTGTGAATCTGTTCGCTACAGTGCTGAACTTCAAGCTCCCACTGTACTGATCCCCAGTCCCAGATCCCAAGGCACTCTGGCAAGATGCCTTCCAACAACGGTGGGAGAACATCGACGTATACGCCTTTCCCCCGTTCTGTCTGATGAGGAGGGTACTCAACAAGACCAGAATATCGGTCAATCTCTCGATGACCCTTATAGCTCCTCTATGGCATCACGTGGAATGGTTTCCAGACCTTCTGCAACTCTTAAGGGAACTTCTGAGAGAACTCCCTCCACGACACGAGCTACTCAAACAACCACACGCCAACATCTTTCACAAAGCCGTAGCTTCGCTTCAACTTCACGCCTGGAGACTATCCAGCATCTCCTCACGGAGAGAGGATTTTCGCAACAAGTTGCGAACAGGATGTCTGGACACCTGCAAAGGTCATCCGCAGGGGTCTACCAGGCAAAGTGGCGAGTTTTCTGTGGTTGGTGTCGTGGAAGGGGTATCTCTCCACTCGATGCCACTATTCCAGCAATAGCGGAGTTCTTCGTGTATTTGCGAGAAGAAATGCGCCTTTCAGTCCCGGCAGTGAAAGGCTATCACCCGGCCTCAAGTCTAGCCTTCAGGCTCAAAGGAGTGGACATTTCTTCTTCACTGGAACTTTCCCTACTCATACGAAGTTATGAACTTACCTGCCCTCAGTCAGAAGTGAGACATCCCCCATGGAACGTGGTTCGAGTTCTCAGGTCTCTTAAGAGACCTCCCTACGAACCATTACGCTAGGCTTCAGACCGCCACCTGACTTGGAAGACGGTGTTCCTACTAGCTTTGGCCTCATCCAAGCGAGTCAGTGAACTTCATGGTCTCTCGTATGACATCACCCATTCAAGGGGATGGGGGGAGGTAAGGTTCAGATTCATCACTGAGTTTGTTGCTAAGACTCAGAATCCGGGAGTGCCGGACCCTTGGTTCGACTCTTTCCAGATCTCGACACTTCGTTCCGTAACAGATGACCCAGACCATCTCCTACTGTGCCCAGTAAGGAGTCTGAGGCTATACTGTATCTCAAAAGAACGGCTGCAGTTCGTCCCCAAATGCAGGCATTGTTTGTGAGCATTGGGAGAACAAAGAGGAGGGTTACCAAGAATACTATCTCAGCATGGATTCGTAGGGTAATCCATCTGTCCCTGAATCCTGACCCTCCTCCGTCATGTCGCCCTAGAGCACATGATGTCAAGGTCGTAGCTACATCCCTGGCCTTCAAAAAGAACTTCTCAGTGACGCAGGTTCTACAAGCGGGGGTGTGGAAGCATCAGACGACCTTCACAGCCCACTACCTGCAAGACGTGACCCACAGGAGGCTCGATACGTTCTATATCGGCCCTGTGGTGGCTGCACAACAGCTGGTTTAAACCTCAGGCTCCTTAATGGACAAGTAGCAGAAGATTGAGGGCATTGTTACCCGGTTTTAGTCTGCATGAATGAAAAGGTTTGTCTGGCCCTTATTCTTTTCTTCATCCTCCCCTCTCTTGGGGAAAGCAGCATCCTGGGTTCTCTGCACAGCTGACCTCAAACCACTGCAGGTAAACCATGTTTCCTTGTGTGCCTAGTATTAAGCTAATACTGTCACGTCCCCATACCCTGACGAGGTGGTATTGGGAGAGTTCTAGCCTAAAGTTTCCATCTAAAGGACTACAGGTCAACTTCCTCTTCCTAGGACGAGTCACTCTTCAAACCTTCACACACAGCTTACATAGGCAGAAGCCCTTGCACAGCAAGGTGCTAGCGAGGTGCAGGGACTCCTTATTGTTGAGTGCTGACACACTCAGATACTGAGTCCCCGGGCAAAATCAAAAGCCAGTACTGGCTGGGACTTACCACCCTTCCTAAAGGGTGAGTCATCCATATTAAATAGCGTGGTTTATATTTCAGTTACAGAACAAATGACAAATTCGTAGGTAATTTGTATTTTTCCTAACTATACAAACCTTAGCTATTTAATCAAACTTGTCCGCCAGCCCTATCCCCTGTGAAGTCCTACCTCTAAGCAAAGTGAGCTCAGCACAGGTGTGTGTGTGGGGGGGGAGGGGGGGTAGCAAGCTACCCTCCCTACCCCCCGCTAACTAGCGGTGGGGTAGTAAACCCTCGTTAAAATTCAAATGGCTCGTCATTTCAGCTACGCCGAAAGTTATTACCCATATTAAATAGCTAAGGTTTGTATAGTTAGGAAAAATACAAATTTCCTACGAATTTGTCATTTTTTCATGATTTCATTGACCTATTAGCCCCAACACTTGTGTCCTATGACCCAAAATCATTAATTCTGCTCAATTAAAAGTTCATGAGAACATATGCTTAAAACTTATTGATAGTTGTGGTGTTAATCATTGATATTAACTTTTTTTACTAGACCACAGAAAATCAACATGACTAAATCCAGGTATTTCTAATATTCTATAAACGGACATACTAACACTGATACTATTGCTTTTTAAGTAAAGATTATTTTTTATTCATAGATATTTTGTGAAATTAGTTTCTGATAATGTTGATACTTTCTCTATTAATTAGGTAGAATCATAAAAGTATTTAGAAACTATGAACTCCAATACAGGGGGTTTAGAATTTGAGTTTAGTGAAAGATTGAGAATAGCAAATTAGACAATAGCTAGGTTAATTAAATTTTTGGAAATCAAATCGCCTGAAATTACATATAAAATCAAACTATATATCCGTTTAGTGAGATCGGTGTTACGCTATGGACATGAGTCATGGTATGACAATGAAACAATCTCCAATAGATATAGTATATTTGAGAACAAAGCAATCAGAAGGATATTGGGAGTTAAATGACAGGACAGAATTAGAAATGAAACTTTAAGAGAGATCACTTGAGTGCTATATGTGGATGAGATCATGATGAGGGATAAATGGAGATGGTTTTGGGATGCTCTTTGCACTCTCCAAGAGAGATTAGATTACCAAACATTCAGCTGGGCTCCACAAGGCACTAGAAGAACTGGAAGACCCAGACCTACATGGTTGAGGACTATGAAGCATGAAGTAGGAGATGATGAATGGAGAAGTATTGAATTAAAAGTTCAAGATAAAGACAACTGGCTAAATCTAACCGAGTCCCTTTGCGTCAAGAGGCGTAGGAGGAGATGATGATGATTCTCCATTCATACTTAAATCCAGATAGAATCATATCCGATATATAGCTATATAAACATAGTACAATATATCTGTAGCAATTACTTCATATAGTTTGCTACCATACGTTAAAGATAGCAATATAACTATTTTGATATTTTTGCGTATAACAGTAAATTAGTTTAGTAGCCCTAATCGTTTTCTTTGAATGGAAGCTATAGCATGTTTTCTAGCATTAAATAGAATAGACTAATTTTTATATAATTCCACGGTCCTTGCTACGTAGGTATCTATTGAATAATGAATGGGTGTTATACATATGTCTTTTAGAAACACTTTTAGTCCAAGCAGCCAGTCAGAGAAGTGTTTACAAAGCTACTAGCTAAGGTGCCTTTGAAAAGAGGCGATAGAAATGCTGGGTTTGGTAGAGGTTTCTGATTGGTCGAAGTATTTATTTGAAAGAGCTACAGAATACCCAGTAAAGATGTAAGTACTTTGACAACTACCTAGTTATTAACTAATGCTTCTCTAATTCTCTAATTTCTAAAGAAAAATGTATTTCATCCATATGTCAAAAGCCTTTGAACATCTTTTAGTAAAACGTTTGAATAGGTATGCTCAAGGTACTGTACCTAATCTTCTCTTTCCTAATTTTCAGCTTTGCTTTTGCAAGGGCTTTAATGTATGCAATGCCATTCTTACAATTTTCAGTGCTATAAAGAAATCTCCTGACTGTGACGAGGAGGCTTGTATGATTATCCTAGAGTTTAATGGTGCTTGTAACAGTGTTAATCATATTAGGCCCTTGTTTTCGATTTTGAACAGATTGGAAAAGGCGGTTCTTCTCTCAACATAATTACAGAATTCTTAAGTAAAACACTTCAAACAGTAGTTGATGAGTACCATAGTGACTACAGGCATATAAATCTGGTGTCCTCAGGGTAGTGTTCTCGGCCCATTACTTTTTGTATTCATGACGTGATATGTTGCATCAGGAGATGATGCTTCTTTCTTTGCTTCGATTCCATCTACCAACCAAATGTAGATATTTAGTTGATGAATCCCTCAATAAAGATTGACCTAAACTTAGTGCAAAATGTGGGACATGTAATTGGATCATAAAAAACTCAAATAATGATTATGGTAATTAATTTACAAAAGCTGTCCGTTAAAATAATAATAATAATAATATAAATAATAATGATAAAAATTTTAATATTGATAATAATATCATTAATAATAAAACTATTAATGATATTAATATTAATAAAATTAATAATAATTTTGATAATAATATATTAATATCAATAAAAATATTGATATAATTATTAATATTAATACTGAAAATGATACGGATAATAATAATACAAATATTATTATTATTATTATTAGCATTATTATAATATTAATATTAGTCATGTTTATATTGATATCAATATTAATATAAATGATGATAATAATGATAATAGTAATAATAATATTGATATTATTAATTATATAAATATTGATAATAATATTAATATAAATATTGATAATAATATTAATATGATTAATAATAATTATAATATGAAAATTAATAATATTTGTAATATTAGTATTAATATTATTAATATTAATAAAAATATTAATAATGATAATAATATTTTGAATAATTTTAATATTTTAATAATATTAATAGTAATATTATTATTATTAGAAATATTAATATTATCAATATGAATATTAATATAATATTTATAATAATGATATTAGTATTATAATAAATATTAATAAAATTACAATTAGTAATATGAATAATATCAATATTGGTAATAGTTTTAATATTCATATTATTGTTATTATTATTAGTATTAATATTTATGATAATATAAATATAAATTTTAAAATTTAGAAATAATAATAATATTGTTAATAATAATATCAATATTAATGACATTAGTAATATTAATATCATTAATATCAATAATAATATTAATAATTATAGTATGGATAATATTGATATTAATGATGTTATCAATAATATTAATATTTATATTAATATTATTATTGATATTAGTAATATTAATATTATTACTTATAACATTAATATAAATGATAATAATAATAATGACAATAATATTGTTATGTTAATATTAATATTATTAATAATGATAATATTAATAATGATAATATTATTATTAAGAATATCAATATTAATAATAATAATAATATTAACATTAACAATAGTATTAATAATAATTTATTATTAACAATATCAATAGTATTAATATTTATATTAATATAAGTATTAATATAATAAATATTAATATAATAGGATTAACATTACTGATATTATTAATAATAATAATAATAAAAGTAATATTGATATTAATGATATTAATATTACTAATATCATCATAATTAATATTAATGTTTATTTTATTAACACTAATATTATCAAAATTAATCATTTTAATATATTGATGTTAATAATAATAATATTAATATTAATGATAATAATAATGTTATTGTTTTAATACTAACAATATTAATATTATTATTATTAATATTATTATTATGACTTAATGATAATATTGATATTATCATTATTAATATTATTAATATTAATAATATCAATATTGTTAACATTAATAGTAATGACATTAATATTAATATTATTACTATTAATATTAAGATTACAAATATTAATAATAATACTGTTACCATTATTATTAGTATAGATAATATTATTAATAATATTAAAATATTAACATTATTGATAATAATATCAGTAAGATTGATAATGGTCATACAATTGGTAATATTATTGTTATTAAAATTATTATAATTATTATTGTTATTAATAGATATTAATATTATTAATACTATTAATATTGATATTATTAATATTCAAATTAATATAATTATTATAGATATAATATAAATATTAATATTGATAATATTAATACTTATAATATTGATATTAATGATATTAATAATAACATTTATAATGATATTAATATAATGATTTATATTAATAATAATAATATTGATAGTAATATCAATAATATTAATTTTAATAGTAATAATAATATTATAATGATAATTATATTTAATATCATAGTTATATATATAATTATAGCTATAATTATAATTAGGATTATAATTTTAATTATGATTATAATGATGATATACTATTCATATGTATATATATATACATATATCTATATATATATATATATATATATATATATATATATATATATATATATAGATATATAGATATAGATATATGTATATATATATACATATGTATATATATATATATATATATATATATATATATATATTGATATTTATATTATTTTATTAATATTGTTAATATTGATATTAAATCATATTGATGATAATATAAATATGAATATCAATTTTGATATTATCATTATTAATGTTATTATAATTAAATCGATAACATTACAATTAACGTGAATATCATTATTAATATTAACACTAATGGTAATGGTAGTATTAATAATATTAATAATGATATATCAAAAACACCGATGTTAATATAGATAGTATTAATAATAATAATTATTTCTATGTTACTGATATTAATTTCATTAATATTGATTAGCATTAATGATAATATTGTTATTATTGATAATATCATTATGATTAATATAAATATTAATATTACTATTAATATTATCAATATTTTAATATTAATATTAATATCAACATTAATAAAGATGCTACTGATAATTATATCAATATTATTATTAGTAATAAAAATATTAATATAATAATGTTATTATCATGAATATTAGTATTTATATTAATATTACTATCAATAATCATAATAATATCAATATTATTATTAAAAATATTCATAGTTATATTATATGAATATTAATGATAATAATATTAATATTATTAATTTTATTATTTATATAAATGTGAATATTAAAAATAATATTATCCATATTATTAATAATATTACTATTATTGATAATATTAATATTGATATTGATACTGTTACTAACATTATTATTGCAATTTTTATTTTCATTATCATTTTTAATATGAATAATGATATTAGTATTATACTTAAAATTATTCACATTAATATTGATATTGATAATAATTTTAATATTGATATTATTATTATGATTATTAATATTAATGTTATCATAATTATTATATGATTATTGTTAATATTGATATGATTATCAGTATTATTATTGTTGATATTATTATTTTGAATATTGTTGATAATAATATCAATATTATTCATATTAATATTATCAATATTCATATGAATATTATTGACATTATTCAGATTAATTTCATTAATGATATCAATATCATTAATTATATTATTAATATTATTACCATAATAATTATATTAATATTGTTGACATTAATATTAATATTAATGACATTATTATCAAAAGTACTGATATTATTAATAATGTTAATATTAGTGTTAATATTAATAATATTATTAATATTATTAATATAATTATTGTTATTAATATTAATATTATTTTAACTTTAACATCAATACTAATATAATTAATATTATTTATAATGTTATCATTATAATTAATATTAATATTATTAATACTGATAATAATGATATAATAATTATACTAATATCAATATTAATAATATTAATGATATTAATAATGTCAATATTATAATTATAAAATGCATATTAACATCATTAGTATTATTATTATTATTAATATTATTATATTTGTTAATATTACCAATATTAATATTAATATTCACATTACTAATTTTAATATTAATAATATAATTATAGCAACAATAATAATAATGATTATTTTTATAATAATGATAATACAGTATTATTATTATCATTATTATTATTATTATTATCATTATTACTATTATCATTGGTATTATTATTAATATTAATGATATTAATAATATTAATAGTAATAATATTGATATTGAAATTATAATGATCATAATGATATTAATATAGTATAGCAATATTTATATTAATATTGAAAATATTAAAATTATTAATATAAATATTAATAATACTATTATTATTATTATTATTATTATTATTATTATGTAATTATTGATATTTTTAATGTTATTAATATTATTGATATTATTAATAATAATATTGATATCATTAATATTAATTATTATAATTTTAATATTATTAATATTGATATTATTTATGTTATGAAATTTATTATTATTATTATGATTATTATTATTATTATTATTATTATTACTATTATTATTTTCATTATCATTAATATCCATATTACTCTTAATAATATTAGTAGTAATATTGACAATGATAATAATTATACTTATAATAATAATGATAATAATAATAAGAGTAATGAAAATAGTAATCATAATATTGATAATGATACTAATAATGATAATAATAATGTTAATATAATAATAGTGATAATAATGATAATGATTTTTAATATTAATATTAACTATAATAATAATAATGATAATATCAATATTATTACTAATATTTATAATAATAATAATAATGATGATAATAATACAATCAATATTAATAGAATATTAATATTATCAGTATTAATACTATAAATAATAATAATAATAAAAATATCTATTACTATTAATATTAATAATAACTATGATAATGATAATAATAATAATACTAATAATAATAATAATAATAATAATTTTAATGATATTAACATTAATAATGATATTAATGATAATAAAAATAATAATAACATTGATGATTTTGTTAATGTTAATATTTATACAAATATTAATATGAATGATAATGATGATGATAATAATAATAATAATAATAATAATAATAAAGATGATATTAATATTAATAATAGTAATAATAATAATAATAATGATATTAATGAAAATTATAATTCTTATAACAATAATAATAAGAACAATAATAATAATAATGATAATAATAGTAATAATAATAATAATAATATTCAATATTATCAATATTATTTTTATTAAATGGTAAGCTACAACCCTAGTTTGAAAAGCAGCATGCTATAAGCCCAGGGGCCCCAGCAAGGAAAATAGCCCTTTGAGGAAAGGAAACAAGGAACAATAAAATAATTTAATAGTAACAACATTGAAATAAATATTTCCTTTATAAACAACAAAAAATTTAACAAAACAAGACTAAGAGAAACCAGATAGAACAGTGTGCCCTAGTGTACCCTCAAGCAAGAGAACTCTAACCCAAGACAGTGGAAGACCATGGTACAGAGGCTATGGCACTACCCAAGACTACAGAACAAAGGTTTGATTTTGGAGTGTCCTTCTCCTAGAAGAGCTGCTTACCATAGCTAATGAGTCTCTTCTACCCTTAACAAGAGGAAAGAAGCCACTGAACAATTACATTGCAGTAGTTAACCCCTTGGGTGAAAAAGAATTGTTTGGTAATCTCAGTGTTGTCAGATGTATGAGGACAGAAGAATATGCCAGACTATTCGGTGTCTGTGGAGGCAAAGGGAAAGAACCGTACCCAGAGAGAAGCATCCAATATAGTACTCTTTGGCCAGTCAAAGGACCCCATAACACTCTAACGCTAGTATCTCAATGGGCGGCTGGTGCCTTACCTTATTAACCTGATTAATGATAATATTAATAAGGTTGATGATAATAATAATGATAACAACAATAATAATAATAGTAATATCAATATCAGTAATAATATCAATATTCATAGTAATATTGTTATTAATCATAATATTAATATAATGATATTAATATGAATAGTAGTATTAATAACAAAATAGATATTTTTATAATAATAATATTAATGGCAATAATAATATCAATAATAACGCTAATATCTGTGAAGAATTTTCTTCACTCTTCTTCTTTCAATCGTATTTTTAGCTCTCTTCTACTAATACTATAGCTACCCCTTAAAATTCTCTCCTACATCTAGTTTTCTTTAACGAAACATAGGGAAGACTAATCTAAACTTGTTGACAGTGACGCACGCCATGCTCGTGACGTCACAGCGTAGATACGCAGGATAGAGGGCCTTAGTCGTAACCCCGGCGTATGTTGGTTCTTTCCTTAAACTACATGGGTTGAGATTAAATTCCTAAACTACACATTTTATATAAATTCCAATACTGCTGAATTAATGCATCTTATATTTCTCAAATACCAATTAAGGTTTGTTAATTTTAAGATGTATGCCCATCGTACCAGTCCATTGCTAATTAATCATTTTAAATATTAATTTTTAGCAAGCCAGAATAGGTAGGATTATTGTATATATAACCTCCCTCAGAGCAGCAAGATTTATCTGAGTATTTAGTACAAAATCCTGCCTCCTCTGCACTCCTTTCAACAATATATTGCCCTGTCCTTAAGTCCCGATATGGCATCCCCAATGGATTACCATGCGCATCGAGCTCCTCACCTGTCTGGAAAGGTGAAGCCAGGTGATCTCTTCGACCGTAGTGTCGGGCCCATTCTACGAGAAGCTGCCCTAGCTTGCTGACCTGCCTGGTCATTGAACCCATGTACTTCTGGCTCACCCCCATCCCATCCCACTCGCCCAAACGCGACTCACAAAGGGTTGCTGCCGGTCGGAGAGATTGAGAAGAATAGGACCCTGGGATACCATAGTTGTAGCCAACGAGGATTCTTGGGGTGAGCCAGGCAATAGTGCAACAACCAGGTCAACAGCTATCACGGGCATAGGACTAAACTTCAAAGGAGTGCAGGTACTACATCAATGGCCATTTAGTTTTCCCCCATTTTTTATTAGCTTAGACTAATTTTAATTTGATAGGGTACCTGGCTAATTACAATATTCGGACTGTGTGCGGTGGGATTGTGTGTAAATATTTTTCCATTATTATTTCTTGCTTGGAGACTAGCATAGTCTCGGGGTCACGTGGGCCACGTGCCAGACCCCATTTGATTTTTGATTGTTGAAGACCACGTGTCTAACCCATCATTTTCATTATTTTAATTGCATCTCTTTTGATACCATTTTTTGTGTTGTTAAGATGTCTGTTTTGTTTTAATGTCAACTTGTGAATAAATCAATATTAGGTTAATTAAACCTCCTTAGTATTTTTGCTCCCTCGTTTATTTTAATGTGTGAAATGAATAGTTGATCACGGGACAAAATACCCAATATTTAAAGAGTAAGTCTATAGGTGGTAACAGCGAGGTACTTTGCATTAATATATTTGCTTCGAAGGTAAAGATCCTTATCTTTAAACTTTTAAACTACTTTACATCACTGCTCCCATTTTGGATTTTGTCTACCTTACATTAACGTAAAATAACTGTCCAGCATTTCATTGGGGTAGCTGGGACGGAGCCGGAACAGAGCCTGAGAATGAGATGACTATAGACCTGACAAAGCTAGAGTAGGCCATAAATTATTGTTAATCCTACGTGTGGAGTGCTTCGGCCTCTGGACAGTAAAATTTCCCCCTTTTGTATTTAAAGAGTGTTGGTTTGTGAACTGTGACAGTAAAGTATTAGCAGGGTGTTTGTGCCCCGAGAGTAAGTGCTCATATCCTCCCCTGTTGAACTTTATGTAACTGTTATAAGGAGACTTTCCCGGACTAAGTTCCCACTCAGAACGTAACCATCAAAAAATTCTCCACAGGAGTGGTCCTTCGAACCGGATCTTTTACCTTTGACTTGTGAAGCATTAACGTAATTAATCAGCTTGATTAAGCATATAGTAACTCGCTATATCACTTACCCACACGCACACAGCCAGTTTGTCGAATGTGTAATGCCCAGACTTTAATTGGGAAGAGAAATTTGTAATCATCATGCTCCTTTTGTATCGACCACGTGTTTAAGGAAAGAACTGCGTAACCAGGTTGATTTGTTGCTTGAATGTTCTCTACAGAAAGACTAGAATTTGTCGTAGGAACTTCACTTTGTCTCGGATCCGTTCACCCACGTGTGGCGGAATCCTCTTATACCAGAAAGTTCTAAGCTACTTGAACTAAGGTTTTTTTGTTGTTCAGACGTCCGTGTTTACTGCTCAGCTAGAGCACCGGTGTACTCGTCCTGTCAACTAATTTTGCTAGCTAAGCATCTAATTTGTAACATTTTGTACCTTGGTCTACCTTCCTTTGTGTCGTTTACCTTCCCTAACCAACCTTAACCTTTCTAACTAACGTTCCCGTATACCTAGCACGTGTCCTTGTCCTAAAGAGCGAATTGGCGTAACATAATTTTAAGTGTTCTTACAAGTAACGTAGAAACTTAATTTCACCAAGTCCGTTTCATTCCACGTGTTTGTTCCGAGATGGCGGATCTTGTTTACAGCCCAAACTAAGGGTGCGTAATTGTTTGCTACCGTAAGTAAATTACTGCGTGTAGTTAATTTAATTTCCTTTAGCGAGGAGATATTATTTGTGTCCTTTAGCGACGATATTTTTGTTTTACCTCCGCGTGAGGGAAATTTTATATTTGTTTAGCCTCCAAGAGAGTGCACTTAAAAACTAAGTCGTTGCCTTGTGCGCCTATCTACATTTTGAGTAGTTCAGTGGTCGTCTTAGTGCGCCTGTAATTGTGAAATCGTCACAACAGTGTCAGCCTCGACCTGTTATTTTAACTTTTAACTTAAATCTTTGCATTTATAAGCCCTAGCACTTTCTCATATGTTTTGCTTCTCATAAATAACTTAATTAGTCATTATCGCCACGTGCGTATATAATTCATTTTTAGCAAAGTCTAAAGTCACGTGACCTGGGCATCGTCTGCTTTGTTGGACCCGGTCACTGAATTTTAAAGTAATTTCATGATTTACCTTTGTGTCCATTTAACTATTTTCCTCCCATCATGAGTAAATTTAGATGTTCAATTATCAACCTTGTAAATTTGTATAGTTTCATTTTTACATTCCTTTAAAATTCAGAGTTACCCTTATTTGCTTTTACGAATCCGTTCATCAAAACGTGGTCATTCCAAGATGGCGGACTTCATGTTTAACGTAAACAACCCTTCACCGCCTAAGGCGGAAACGCTTAGCCCCGAGGAGATTAACGCTAGGCTTAAGGAACAGGAGTTGACATTCACTTTTGTTTGTGAAGACGCAGACCTAGCACTTCATGCTCTCGCTTCAGTAGATTTTCCCAACATGGGTCCTGAAGCCGTGGGTCATTTTAAAGGTGAAATAAGTAAAGTAAGAGATGAACTGTTTAATTACAAGAATTTTTGGAGACGTCATTACGACCATCCTATTGTCAAATTAAATTATCCCGTACTTGCTGCCTGTTCGAGTAAAATTGAGATTGCTTTTAATAGCCTCATGGCTCATCCAAATTTACTTATAAAACCTAATCAGTCTTGTTCTTCTTCGAATGCAACACCTTCAGTGACACGTCCCCTAATTGTTACTTCTAACGTATCGGCAGTCAAGCACAATGTTCATAATTTTGTCTCAATTCCCCAACCAGTAAAATCATCACATTTCAATACTATGTTGCCAACACGGCATACGATTAGTAATTTTGAGTCAGCCCCACCTGCTTTATCCTCATCTCCAAACCTTAAGCCGCCAGCGTTTAATCGCCCTCAACCCCCTTTGTCTTTGCCGCCGGTGACAGTCCGTCCCGGAGAAAACCCCATTCATTGTTTTAAAATGGACCCCCCTCGTGGTAGCGCAAATACCACTCAACTTAACCGTGTGCGTGATGGCCAGCAGAGGCCTGTACCGGTAAATTCAATAACTAAAACTGTAGTATCCCATGGACCAGTGCTCACGTTGCCTGACTGTCCAGTTCTTAAGCCCGTAACTTTCGCTCTAACCCGTGTTGACGCTAAAACATCCCCGTTAAAATCTGAAACCCGCTCTCAGAACGAGCCGCGTGATCGCAAGGTTAAGACCTTAGCAGCCAGAAATGAGCCTTTTGCGCTGACGGCGGATTTAGCGAAGGTCACACATGTAGACCTGGCACCGGAGATTAGAGCCTGTCTACGATTCACTTTGCTTGAGGATAACGGTACCATGAACATCATTCATTGTTTTCATTCAGTCATATATGACGTCACATTAAACTTTTATTATTTTTGCCAAGTCATTCAGCAGCATTTTTTCAGCCATTCCCTTGCTTTAACTTCAAAGCGTGAATTTAATTTTTGCCTTGACAACTTTTCATGTTGTTATAATCCCCCTGACATGCTTCAGCTCGTGCTGAATATAAGCTTTGTTTTTAATGTTCACCTTGCAAACATTTCCCTTGAAGATGACATCCAAGACCTTAGCTGTCAGAAATACGATGTCTCCATGGACCTAGTTCGTCTCACTTTGTCATTCAAACTAGAGTCAGATAATTTTTCAAATTTTAACGCTGAGAATAAGGTAACTTTTCTCCCTTTGTCACTCGACGAATTCAAAGCTTTCATCACGATCATGCCAGTCACTTTATATGTAAAATCATTTCATGTAAAACGTTGGGTGTCAGACCGGGATTGGGATTCACCCCCATAATTTTTAATTTGTCATTTGGCTGGACTTGTTGCTGAACTCGACCGTAATTGGCTTACGTTTTCTTTGCTCTATCCATACCCCTAGGGTGGGAAAAATTGAGTACTTTTAATCGTTTAATTACTATTGCATCGTACGTTTCAAGTTAACACTGATCATTTACGTATATAAACGCTTCCGTGAAACATTGCCTGCGTGGTTCAATTTTCCCCAAATTCACGTGAAAGCATAACTTTTGATTCAATTGATTTTAATTAACGCCAACAGCGTTTTGTTAACTTTAAACGGGCGTTGATGTGAAGAACGACTTCACTCTTCATTCAGCCAGTAAGCTTATCTCACTCATACTAACAAGTAGTTGAATCACATTTGCCGGAACTAACCCCTCTCCCTTTTTTCTCCCCTTTATCCCCAGGGTGTGAAGAATTTTCTTCACTCTTCTTCTTTCAATCGTATTTTTAGCTCTCTTCTACTAATACTATAGCTACCCCTTAAAATTCTCTCCTACATCTAGTTTTCTTTAACGAAACATAGGGAAGACTAATCTAAACTTGTTGACAGTGACGCACGCCATGCTCGTGACGTCACAGCGTAGATACGCAGGATAGAGGGCCTTAGTCGTAACCCCGGCGTATGTTGGTTCTTTCCTTAAACTACATGGGTTGAGATTAAATTCCTAAACTACACATTTTATATAAATTCCAATACTGCTGAATTAATGCATCTTATATTTCTCAAATACCAATTAAGGTTTGTTAATTTTAAGATGTATGCCCATCGTACCAGTCCATTGCTAATTAATCATTTTAAATATTAATTTTTAGCAAGCCAGAATAGGTAGGATTATTGTATATATAACCTCCCTCAGAGCAGCAAGATTTATCTGAGTATTTAGTACAAAATCCTGCCTCCTCTGCACTCCTTTCAACAATATATTGCCCTGTCCTTAAGTCCCGATATGGCATCCCCAATGGATTACCATGCGCATCGAGCTCCTCACCTGTCTGGAAAGGTGAAGCCAGGTGATCTCTTCGACCGTAGTGTCGGGCCCATTCTACGAGAAGCTGCCCTAGCTTGCTGACCTGCCTGGTCATTGAACCCATGTACTTCTGGCTCACCCCCATCCCATCCCACTCGCCCAAACGCGACTCACAAAGGGTTGCTGCCGGTCGGAGAGATTGAGAAGAATAGGACCCTGGGATACCATAGTTGTAGCCAACGAGGATTCTTGGGGTGAGCCAGGCAATAGTGCAACAACCAGGTCAACAGCTATCACGGGCATAGGACTAAACTTCAAAGGAGTGCAGGTACTACATCAATGGCCATTTAGTTTTCCCCCATTTTTTATTAGCTTAGACTAATTTTAATTTGATAGGGTACCTGGCTAATTACAATATTCGGACTGTGTGCGGTGGGATTGTGTGTAAATATTTTTCCATTATTATTTCTTGCTTGGAGACTAGCATAGTCTCGGGGTCACGTGGGCCACGTGCCAGACCCCATTTGATTTTTGATTGTTGAAGACCACGTGTCTAACCCATCATTTTCATTATTTTAATTGCATCTCTTTTGATACCATTTTTTGTGTTGTTAAGATGTCTGTTTTGTTTTAATGTCAACTTGTGAATAAATCAATATTAGGTTAATTAAACCTCCTTAGTATTTTTGCTCCCTCGTTTATTTTAATGTGTGAAATGAATAGTTGATCACGGGACAAAATACCCAATATTTAAAGAGTAAGTCTATAGGTGGTAACAGCGAGGTACTTTGCATTAATATATTTGCTTCGAAGGTAAAGATCCTTATCTTTAAACTTTTAAACTACTTTACATCACTGCTCCCATTTTGGATTTTGTCCACCTTACATTAACGTAAAATAACTGTCCAGCATTTCATTGGGGTAGCTGGGACGGAGCCGGAACAGAGCCTGAGAATGAGATGACTATAGACCTGACAAAGCTAGAGTAGGCCATAAATTATTGTTAATCCTACGTGTGGAGTGCTTCGGCCTCTGGACAGTAAAATTTCCCCCTTTTGTATTTAAAGAGTGTTGGTTTGTGAACTGTGACAGTAAAGTATTAGCAGGGTGTTTGTGCCCCGAGAGTAAGTGCTCATATCCTCCCCTGTTGAACTTTATGTAACTGTTATAAGGAGACTTTCCCGGACTAAGTTCCCACTCAGAACGTAACCATCAAAAAATTCTCCACAATATCCATAACACTAATAATATTGATAGTTATATTAATTATAATAATAATGATAATAATAATGAAATTAATAATAACATTGATATTAATGATAATAATAATAATCATCATCATCATCATCATCATGTAATTGAAAGTATGGCCTAAACTAAGCGCAGGCTGCACTTAATCGTTGATTTTTCAAGGTCTACTATGATCGGTATTTCTAAAATATATTGATTACATATAAAACTCTCATTCAGACAAGAATTCTGTAAGTTAAGGAACTTCCTTGTGGTAGTTATACCTATCTGTGTTACTCCTAAATTTTGTCCTCGTGAATTCTTAACTGTCCCTTTACACTGATGTGATTTCTTATTCTCAGTTAAATCTTCCTTGATCAATATCAGCCAACTTTTATATATAAGTTATGATAGTATTACCTTCGGTGATAATACATAAAATCTGCTTAGAGTTATTACACACACAAATTCAGGTTTGCAAGACCTAAATATAAGTTATAATAATGTCCCTTAAATTGAGTTTTTTTTTCAGAAAATTGTTTATCGTTTTCTTTTACTTCATATTGTAAATGGATCGAGTGGATGCGTTCATGATGTAACTTTGGACACTTTCTTAACAATTCACCCGTATATATCTTTTATATACTAAAGGGTCTTCGTACAAACTCGATGTCTTTCGAAAGACTACTATAGTAAAACTAGTCTATCAGAGGATTACCTTAATATCTTAATAGTGAAAATGCAAGGTTTTTAGCCAGTGAAAAGAGCCATAGATAGGTACATAGAGTGCGCTGGAGGTCTCGGGTTGGCTCCAACAATTCTTTGACGAAAAGATAGTAAAATGTTTGTGGTAAAAGCTATGTTATATCTGATTAAAGGTTATGTGCTCTCCTGAAGGGTTTATTGTTGATGGGATGATAATATGGGATGATGTGCATCAAAATCCTCACATATAAGTATTGGTGTGCCTTCTGTGTGAGCAAAGAGTTATGTCAGTTGCAGTTCTCCTGCCTCTTCTCTGTTTATTTTCCTGTAGATGTTGTATATGTCTACTTTTTGGTTCAGTAATGTTACTGTTACTGTCAGCATCTCTATATTGTTACCACAAGGAATTGGGTTGTGTAACCTTATTGTTGGTATTGTTGTTCTAACTAGTGTAGCTAGACCTTTGTCTGTGCCTATCTGTGGGGGGTTTAGGCATTATAACCTGCAATTCTGAGCTGTGTGCCTGTTGTTAGGAATGTTTCTTGCAACAGGATGACACCTATCTCCTCTGTTCTTCAGACTGCAATTAGAGAGGACATTTTAGACCTCACTCCGGGTGAATTCCAATTAAGGATCTTCATTCCTGAGTGTAGGTTGAAAACTGTCTGGGATCCCTAGGGGCAAAGGCAATTGCCTTAACCTCTGTTGGTGGAGTGGATGAGGTGAGGGTGGATGAGATGATGGTGGCTGAGGTGAGTGGGATGATGGGGATGGGGTCTGATGAGGCGGATGTGGAAGGTGCCGGTGAGAGTGGTGATGGTGTGGAATGTATGGGTGTTGAATCGTGGGAGGTGATCTCCTGGATAGCATTAGAGGGGGAAAGGACTTGGGTTTCGAAAGGAAACCCTTGAGCAATTCCTATATGCTGGCTGCAATAGTGCCAGCATTGATTTTTTCTGTCACAGCCTGTGTGACAAGGTCGGTCAACCTTTCCCTAAGAACCGTTGTCTTTATGAAAATGGTTCTGGGTAAAGGCTTTGGAGCCTGAGCAGTGGAGGTGGGGGCTCTTGTGAAGGATCTAGCCCTGGAAGAGCCTCTTCTTAGCTCATCTTGTAAGTAGAATAGCCTCCTTGGTAGAGGTTTAGGAGCCATTCTTCCTCTTGGCTACTCTCTCTTTTCTTTGGGGAGGGCTGCTATTACTCTAGCAACCCTTTCAGGACATCCCCATTCCATGGCAGTGTTTTTTCTTACAGTTAGGGCCCCTTTGGGTTCTAGGAATGCCCGCTACTTTCTTGTCAATGCAGTCCTGGGTTGGGTGCCTCTGGCTGCATAGAGCACAAGTAGGAAATTTAGCCTAGCATTGGTCTTTATGATGACCAAACTTTTGGCAATTATAACATCTGAGCGGGTCTGGGTAGTATTTCTTCACCCAGAAGTTGCCATAGAACCCAAAATCTACTTTTCTTTGGAGTGGCCCTTTGAATGTGACAAGGATGGCCTTAGTTAGGTGTCCAGCCTTGTTTTTTCATTCTTTCTGCCGCTGTTATGTTGGGCAGGTTTGTCAGGTGGCTCTCCATCATATCAATGGGATAGCCTACAACCACAGCCTTCTTTATCTGCTCTTCCTATTTGAGCTCTCTCAGCTGTATGGCTGAGGTGCTTCTCAGCGTAATGAAAGCTCTAGCATCCGTAGTGGAGATCGTCCACTGTCCTTGACGGTTAGGTTTTGCTACAATCTTTAGGTTTTTATGCTTCAACTCAAAAGCCGCTATGGCTTTGAAGGCCTCCGATGAGTTGTTAGCTACTACTCTAAACTAGTAAGTCATACCAATGTTCTGCTTATCAGATATTGAAGTTTTTCTTCCTTCCTCAGTTGGGGTGGTTCTTGTTTGTTGTCCAGGTTCAGCCGTGGCAGGGTTCCGTTTTGCTTGTTTCTTTTAACTAGTCACTTGCGTCCATTTCTGGTTGTCTTGATCATGTTCCGTGTCTTCCTGTGTCTGTTTTCAGTTGGATTGTTCCTTTGTTATGCATAGGTCCAAGTCCGGGTGACTTTCCATGTCTCTGGTAGCCATTAGTTCCAGCTCTTCCATGGTCAACTCATGTACCTTCTTCCTAGCCAAGTCCATGAGTCCATGGAGGGTGGGGTTGATAGACAGTGCTCCTGGTTGGGTTGTCCACCCCTTTAAGCCCTAATGCCCCAGACAAAGTTATAGTTATAGATCGAAAAATTAATATCAGAATCTGAAAGAGAATGATTATTCAGGGAGGCCCTATCTATCCTATTAGTAGGTAGTTACTGTCCTCCACAAATTGCAGCTGGGGAGCCTCCTTACTGCTTTCCAAGCACTATGACGGCCCAGCAGTCAATTCCTATAGGCAGGGATGTTTTCAGGGATGTAATAAAACACTAGACAGACTATTATTTTATTGAAACTATTGTTTTCGTGACTTTATTCCTGGCTTATATACACCAGGTCAACAATGGCCTATCCCCTAACTCCTAACTCCTATCCTTGGCTTATAGGCGCCAAGCCTAGCAGCCCTGTGCCACTTGCCACAGACGGCGAGAGTGGGAAGTTTTTTACCCTTAAGCCCTGTCTGAACTGGAGTTTTTAGACCACAACGGCTACCAGATGTTCCACAGGAGGGTCTTTTAGTTGTAAGAAAAGTTAGGATAGTTGTAGAAAAAAGAGCCTAACAAGCCTTTTGATTTTTCTTATATGAAAGGCTAAATATCAGCCGGTATTTTGAGGGCAAGACCCTTATCAGTAGCAGCAGGCAGTAATGAAAGGCGCCCTACAGCAGCCTACACAGTAAGGGCAACAACAAGGCAGCCCCTACAGGCAGGAATCCTGTGGACAGCAGCAGCGGCGGTCTCTGCAAGCAGAGAGAAGCAGCAGACAGCAAGCAGCAATCCCCAGGCTAAAGCAGAAGGCAGCAGGCAAGCAGCAACTCGGCGGCAGGTCGGCAGCAGCAAGCAGGAGGTCCTCTCACTGTGGCTTGTTATTAACACATCCCTTATTTATACACGATATCTCTTGGGATATTCCTTCCGAAGGTTAAAACTCTGTGATACCTCTAAGGTAAAATTTCTCTGGAATAGCTCTCGCAACTGACAAAGCTATGAATTCAGGAACTGGCTATGATGTAAGAATTGCTCAAAGAATTATTAATGAAATCTCGACTGGGGCAAAGAAGAAGCATATATCCATCAAAAAAGAGATATAGCTCTGTTATATCAACAGAAGATGAAGAAAGACAACGTTGGATGGAACACTTTAGTGAGTTTATGAATAGGAGATATGAAGGGAATGATTTGATTGATATACCTGAAGCTGATGAAAACCTTGATGTGACCATGAATGAATTCAGTGGATTTGAAGTCGAAGCTATCCTCAAAAAAACTAAAGAGATGGAAAGCCCATGGATACGATGGAATAACTGCCTAGATGATACTGGCCGAAAATGAAGTGACTCCCAGACTACTTACAAGATTATTTTGTAGAATGTGGGATGAAGAGGAAAAACCTGATGAATGGGAGTTAGGAGTGTTGGTGAAAATAGCAAAAAAGAAAAAATGAATAAATAAATAAATGAAAAGAGACCTGACTGATTGCAATAATTACAGAGGCATAAAACTTCGGTCAGTTGTTATGGGAAAATATATAGTATTCTTATTCTAAAGAGACTGGGGATAAAGATTGATGAAAAGCAGAGAGATGAACAAGCAGGATTTAGAAAAGGTAAAAGTTGCACTGACCAAATTTTCATTTTGAGACATGTTGTACAACAATGCATAGAATATAGAAATACCCTTTTAATGGCATTTGTGGACTATGAAAAATCCTTTAATAGTGTGCACTGGCCAATTTTGTGGAGAGTCCTGCGTTATTATAGAATTCCACTTAAATATGTAAATTTGATTAAGTCTATTCATGAACAGAGCAAGTGCAAAGTTAATGTTGATGGAGTCTTATCAAATGAATTTCCAGTGAATAGCGGAGTACTCCAAGGGAATGTATTGTCACCTATGTTGTTTATCCTCCTCATGGATTTTGTAATGCATAGAATAATCAGAGATGGTGGAGAGGGATTGGACTGGATTGGTGATAGGAATTTAGCAGACCTAAAGTATGCTGATGATGCTGTCCTTGTTAGCAAAACACCTCAGGATTTGCAATGCTTGCTTACCAGAATTCATGAAATATCACACGAGATTGAGCTGAAGATAATTAAAAGAAAGGCAGAGATGATGAGAATGGAGTATGCAATGGAAGATGAAATATCATTGGAAGGAGAAAGTATTAATGAGGTAGAATCATTTAAAGATATTTAGGAACTATGATCTCATATACAGGGTCTTTAGAAATAGAATTTAGTGAAAGATTTAAAAAAGCAAATCGGACAATGGCTAGGTTAAGTAAAATTTGAAAATCAAATTGCCTGAAATTGCATATCAGACTATATTCAGTTTAGTGAGATCGGTGTTACTGTATGGACATGAGTCACGGTATGACCATGGAATAATCTCCAATAGATTTAGTAGATTTGATGACAAAGCCTCTAGAAGGATATTGGGAGTTAAATGGCAGGACAGGTTTAGAAATGAAACTATAAGAGAGACTACTCTAGTGCCATATGTGGATGAGATCATGATGAGGGTTAGATGAGATGGTTTGAACATGCTCTTAACACTCCTCAAGAGAGATTAGATCACCAAACGTTCAGCTGGGTTCCACAAGGCACTAGAAGAGTTGGAAGACCCAGGCCTACATTGCTGAGGACTATGAAGCACGAAGTAGGAGATGATGACTGGAGAAGTATTGAATTAAAATCTGAATATAAAGACGACTGGTGAAATCTAACCGAGGACCTTTGCGTCAATAGGCGTAGGAGATGATGATGATGATGATTATATCACTCGGAAATATCGCAAGTAGAAGCTGCCAATGAGAAATTTCCATCAGGACGACATGGATATCTCACCCAAAAATAGATTTATCCAATGTCAAAATTCGTTATTATATCATATCATATATTGTATTGTAAGGACAGTGAGACAAGCGTCACCAAGATCAACTGATACTTTATTCAAATGTGCATGGGAGTATATTACAAGGTGCGGACAGAAAGGTAGGATGGCGCTGGCGCCAAATCAGAATGAATTGCCCGTCAAAATATATGTGTTTTCTTACACTTACAAATATACGAATTATGAGTTAACAGAAACATGTAATGAAATGATACATATGTCAAAATGTAGCTCTGATAGAGCGGAATACATATACATGGGAAACCACGGTGTGGCAAAAGGAGAATTCAAATAAATGAGCAGTTTGTTGATTTTCTGGACGACGAAGGGAGCGGTGTCCTTACAAGTACTCCCCCCCCCCCAAGACATCGGGCGGCGTAGAGGGCTGATGATCAATCTTCGTATCTTTTCGGGCGTCGGAGGGTTCCTCTTGTTGAACGGAGGGGCGCGCCGGCGGTCAGCGTAAGGATCTCTTCCTCTTGTCGTCGTTTGATGATTTTCCTTTCGTTGGGCGCCTTGTTTTGAGGTGGAACTCTGGATCTGCCAGGTCCGGCGGAGGCGGTGTCGCTTCCTTCGAGAAATGCTGGTTTCACGCGGTCTATTGAGACCCAGTCCTCTTGGCCATGGACGTCGAGAAGAAAGGCTTTCGTTGTCCTCTTAATTACCCGGTAGGGGCCTCGATAAGGTCTAGTTAGTGGTTGTCGATGAGCGTCGACACGGACGAAAACGTACCCGCAGTCATCCAGGTTTTTTGGCTTGAAGTGCTTGGTTCTGTCCTGGTAAGTTTTGAGACATGGCCTGAACTTCCTGGCGATGTCCCTTAGGTGATCCAGCTGCGTGTCGTCGGTTGATGAGGGAAAGAATTCGCCAGGAACTGCGAGAGCCTCCCCGTAAACCTTTTCGGCGGGCGAAGGTTCGCCGTCTGCGCGAGGGGGGGTGCGAAGGCCGAGGAGTACCCAAGGAAGTCGTGATTTCCAGTCCCCGTCGGTGCAGCTCGCCATCAGGGACGCCTTGAGGGCGCGGTGAGTTCTTTCGACCATGCCGTTTGCCGCGGGGTGGTATGCCGTGGTGCTGTGGAGCGTCGTCCCCATCAGGTTCGCCAAAGCGAGCCATATTTCTGAGAGGAATGTCGTCAGGAATGCCAAACCTGCTCACCCAGCTTGACAGGAGGGTTTCAGCGCATGCTTGAGTCGTTGCTTCGGCCATCGGCGATGCCTCCAACCACCTCGTGGAGCGATCGATGATCGTAAGCAGATAGCGAGCAGATCCAGAAGGGGGCAATGGTCCCACGACGTCGATGTGTATGTGACTGAAACGTCTTTTTGGCTGGGGGAAATCGCCTACCCCCGATTCGGTGTGACGGCTAACTTTGCTTGACTGGCAGTTGATGCATGACTTCGCCCATTCCCGGGCGTCCTTTTTTATCCCTGGCCAGACGAACTTCTCAGACAGAAGGCGAGCGGTGGTGCGTCCTGAGGGGTGTGAAAGTCCATGGATGATATCGAATATTTTCCTTCTGCAGGAGGCTGGTATCCAGGGACGTGGGCGGCCGGTGCTGGTGTTGCAAAGAATAGTTACTCCTGCTGGTCCGAGGGGAATCGCACTTATCTTGAGCGCGGATGGCCCCGTCAGGTGATCCTGTGCTTCTTGGTCGGTGCGTTGTTCGGTTGCGAGATTGGCGTAGTCGATTCCCAGGTGGATTGCGTCAATTTCAATCCTTGAAAGGGCGTCCGCGACTGGATTTTTCTTTCCTGAGACGTAACGTATGGTGCACCCGAATTCGGCGATTGTTGCGAGATGACGTTGTTGAGGGGAGGACCATGCGTCAGTCGATTTCGTAAAAGCGTGTACAAGGGGTTGATGGTCCGTCGCGATTGTGAAGGGAGTGCCCTCCAAGATGTGCCTGAAGTGGCGGACGGCGAGGTAGACGGCGAGGAGTTCCCTATCGAAGGTGCTGTATCTTGTTTCGGCGGGTTTCAATTTCTTGCTGAAGAATGCCAGCGGTCGAGAGAACCATCGACGAGTTGCTCCAGCACAGCCCCACAGGCGACGTTGCTGGCGTCGGTCGTTAGTCACAGGGGCGCGTTGTCGTCGAAATGAGCCAGGATGGTGGCATTCGCGAGGGCATCCTTCGTTCGGGTGAATGCCTGTTGCTGGGGCAAACCCCACTCAAGTTTTTTCGCTTTTCCTTTCAGGACGTTGTCGAGGGGTGACAGGGTTTGTGCGATGTTGGGGATGAAGCGCCTATAGTAATTGACCATCCCCAGGAACTCCTGAAGTTGGCGGATGGTCGTAGGTATCGGGAACTTTCTGATGGCGTCGACCTTCGTTGTCATGGGTTTTACCCCGCACGAGGATACGCGGTGACCAAGGAAATCCACTCCTTCCGCACCGAATGTGCATTTGTCGAAACGTACGACCAGGCCGTTCTCCTGTAGGCGTTTGAGGACGGTGCGGACGTGCCTCCGGTGTTCCTCCTTGGTTTTCGAGAATATCAGGATGTCGTCGACGTAGCAGACGCAGAAAGGTAGGTCACCCAGAATGCTATCCATTAGTCGTTGGAAGGTCGCCCCGGCGTTGCGTAGACCGAAGGTTGAGTATGCGAAGGTGTAGGATCCAAACGGCGTTACAATGGCAGTTTTCGGGATGTCTTCCGGAAATACGGGGACCTGGAAGTAAGACTTGAGGAGGTCCATCTTGGTAAAATACTTCGCGCCGTGCAACGCGTTCGTTAGGTCCTGCATGTTGGGCAGCGGGTAGTGATCGGGCATTGTGATGAGGTTGAGGCGCCTGTAGTCGCCGAAAGGTCTCCAGGACCCGTCCGGCTTTTTTACCATGTGTAGGGGCGATGCCCAGGGGCTCGATGCTTTCTTACAGATACCCATGCGTTCCATGTCCTCAAAGGCGCGTTTGGCATCCTTCAGTTTCTGGGGCGGTAGGCGGCGGAATTTGGCGTGAGTAGGAGGTCCTGTCGTTGTGATGTGGTGGTAGATCCCGTGCTTGGACGGGGAACCTGGCGAGTGTCGGAGCTCGGGCTTGAAAACCTCGGGAAATTCTTGTAGGAGGTCAGCGTAGGGGTGCGTCGTTACGGCGGATACGGACATTGTTGCAGGGCCGTGTTCTAGGGCGCGGGACTGGCAGGTTCCTGTGTCGATGAGACGTTTGTTAGCGACATCGACGAGGAGTCCGTGGTGGGCGAGGAAATCCGCACCGAGGAGGGGGCGATTGACGTCAGCGATGGCGAAGGGCCAAGAATACGAACGGCCCATGATAGATATCTTGAGGGTCGTAATCCCATAGCACCGTATGGGAGATCCGTTGGCGGCGATGAGTGAGGGAGCGTTTTTGTCGGGACCACGGTCTAGGTCGGACTTGGAAGGTGGGAACGTTGACTGCATTGCGCCGGTGTCTACCATGAGTCTATGGTTGGAAATGGTATCGAGGATATAGAAACCATTCTTGTTTTGGTTAACTGCGGCTGCGATGGTGGCAGGTGGATGCTTCTGGCGTCGTCTTCTAGGGAAACTGCATGGTGCTCTACATTTCTTGGCATCGCTGCCGAATTGTTGGTGGTAGAAGCACCATGCTGGGTTAGTCCTAGGGTTCGGTCGTATTGGTTGCGGCGGTTTCTTTCTTGATAGAACGTTGATCTCGTCGTCCTCGGGGGCCGTTGCCGAGGAGTCTATGGAAGAGCAGCTGCTGAAGGAGGAGAACGAAGGCGGTGTTGACGATGATGCTCCGAGGCGAGATGCTTTGGAGGCCTCGTGGAGCTTCTGAGCCTTCGACAGGAGTTCGTTCATCGGGAGCGTGTCGGCGTCTGTCAATCGGGCCCTTACGTCCTGTGGTAGGCGTCGAAGAAAGATCTCGCGAGATAAGCTAATCTCACGTCGTCGGCCGTTGCTGTCTGTTTCGGGGAGCAAGAGCAGGCTGGTTAACTCGTCCCAAGCCTCGACAGGAGAGGTGTCACCCATGGGCTTGCCGGCGAGGTCCAGGACTTTCTGTGCCCTTGCTGAGACGGAGAGGGAGTAGATACCGATGAGTTTCGTTCTCAGGTCGTCGTATGAAACTAGCGACACAGAAGAGTACGTCTGCTCTCAGGAACCAGGAAGCGGTGTTGTGTTGAGAAAAGGGCGGCAGTTTGACTTTGGGCATGGAGGCGAGGCCGTTGGGTGCAATGGGCGTGTTGTTTCCTGCATCGTGGCCAGACGACGAGTCGGCGAAAAGGTGAGAAGTTGATATGTCGGTTAAGATCATCCTACTGCCTTACATGCACCGAAGTGTGGGAGAACCAAAGGCAGGCTCATGCCCAAGGTAACGGAGTATAGAGAAGGTAGCACGGCCGTAATAAGTCCATTAATGGCAAAGCCAAAACCGCTGATGCTACTTTCAACTCCGGGGTCACCAGTTGTAAGGACAGTGAGACAAGCGTCACCAAGATCAACTGATACTTTATTCAAATGTGCATGGGAGTATATTACAAGGTGCGGACAGAAAGGTAGGATGGCGCTGGCGCCAAATCAGAATGAATTGCCCGCCAAAATATGTGTTTTCTTACACTTACAAATATACGAATTATGAGTTAACAGAAACATGTAATGAAATGATACATATGTCAAAATGTAGTTCTGATAGAGCGGAATACATATACATGGGAAACCACGTGTGGCGAAAGGAGAATTCAAATAAATGAGCAGTTTGTTGATTTTCTGGACGACGAAGGGAGCGGTGTCCTTACAGTATCATATTAAAACATTTATTGTGAAGTAAAAGTAAAAATCACAGAAGACAATAATTGTGTAGGAGGAAATTGTGTTGCTAAAACGGTTAAATTGGACAGAACGCTCATTTTTTTTCCTTTTGTATATTTCAATACAAAAATTAGAAAATTTATATCTTCACATTTCATAATTCACATCTAATTTCTTACAAAATATCAGTTTGGTGAAAAGGTATATTTTAGATTATTTTTAACCATAAAGACAATAGAGTTTCTGCATAAACTATTCACTTTGGCCATTTTTGTAGTTCTTTTAGGCTAATTATAATACATGTTTGGTTGTTTATAGAGGCTAAATTTGGTATCATTATGCATTTGTACATTAAATATGTTATAGATTTTTTAAAACTTACCTGACCAGAATAAAAGAATGCTTTGAGCATGTTTATTTAGGTTCTGAATCGTAAAAAATAAACAAAAAGAAATTGCTCAGACAGACGAAATATATTTTTATTTTTCAAATGTAGTAGCAATAGTAAGAGAAACCAACACTATTTTGTGAAGGCAAATCGCAAACGAACCCATTTTTATATCATATAAAAGAAAAACAGGATCTTTGAATATGTCATAATTACACCCTAATATGTGGTAATTTTCTCTTCTATTTAGTTGGCTTTGTGAGGATTTATTCTGTAACTTGTGGTCATAAAATCATTCTGGTTGTCTTTCACTTTGTATATGCCGTAGTTTTTGTTATTGTCAAAATCAATATTCCATCTGTCTTTTAAAATCTTTACTTCTATAATGTCTCGTTGACTTTTTCCATTAAAAATGAATACAAAATTTGTTTTATTATGTTCAAGTAAAGTTATTGCTTTGATATTTATATATTAATATTTTTAAAAATTAACAAGTTTCTCATTTGCATAGTTTGAGCTTCTCTTTCCAATATTCACTGATAGGTGGCCTCAGAATGCATTTTTGCATAGAAATAAAAATTTAGATTTGTGATTTTTTCCGTAAAAATAAGTTTAAACACAATATATCCTATCATAGTTCCTTCTAGTACACATTTATATGTTTGTTTTAGTGATATAGGGAATTGTATAGTTCAAATAAAGATGAATTAAACATTTAAATGTTTTGGCGTTCACATTTTCTTTAGTGACTTCAACTTCTCAGTTTTTTAAACAAGAACCTGTCAGTCATGGTAGCCAGCGTTGCCAGATATGGAGATTTATCCCTAGATTTTGGGATTTTACGTCTGATGGGGATATTCCCTACAAATTTCTATGAAGGAGAAACAAAGATGAGTAAACCTTTATATTGTTGCAATTAGTTTGCTTGCACTTATATGAAGTATAGTAAGTAATTTATATATTAGTAAAGCCTACAAGATCTGAAGAAAATATATTTGTGGAAATGGGGATTTTGGGGTTGTTCTGGAGATTTTCTATCGTGAGTTTTGGGGATTTTAGTAAAGTTTTACTGTGACATTGCCCTGTTATACAATAACAGTACAATAATACCAAAATTGCAGTGATTTGACCCATGAAATCCCAACGAAGTCTCGTTTTGTCGACTGAAATATATATTGAGGACGAAATCTATTGAAGTTTTCTAGTGTCTGCAATGAACTAGTGGTAAGAATAATTTTGTTTGAGTTTATTAGGTATAAAAATGACCACCGGGAGTAGAGTGGCAGGATATTGGCCGCATTGATAGTTAAGCTATAGAAAATGGGATGAAATATATATTAGCAGTGAAAATTTTAATAGTCACTGTAATGTTATAATTGTAAAATTATAGTAAATGATTATATTATCATATGCATTAATTCTGTAGAGGTTTAGTGGTTTACCTTTAGAAATTATATTACTGTGATATCTACTATATACTGTAATCTCTCTATCCTTTCGAAGTCTTTAAATATCTTTCAGTAAAACCAATTTGTTCTACTACTATCAACCTCACTACGGCTAGTTCTAGTTCGAATCTATACCAGAAATTTAGTGTAATTTATTTTGTGTATTTTATTGCCTAGGCCTATATTTCTTGAGTTCTAGTAACTTCGTGCTAGATTAGGCCTACCCTCAGAGTAGGCTTAGCAGTACAGATTCGTGTGCGTATCTTGAATTTAATTAAAAATGACAAAAAACTAAATTTACGAAATAAACTCTCCACTTAATAAACCTCACTTTACCTATTCATATCATACCTATCATTACCTTACTTACTCTTACCTTGTCTACCCACAGGCTACCTTGCCTACCATCACTTTACCTAACCCTATCTTACCTAATCTCACTTAAGCCACATTTACCTAACCTTATCTTACCTAATCTCACTTAAGCCACATTTACCTAACCTAACCTCACATAACGTACCCTTACCTTACCGTACATCACTTTACCTTACCTCGCTTTACTTGCCCTTACCATACCTACACTTATCTTAAACCCCCCCCCCCCCCTTACCTTATACTTTATCTTGGCTAACCTGCCCATACCTTACCGTAACTAACCTACCCATACCTTATCCCAACTAACCTACCCTTACTCCAACTAACCTACCCTTACCCCTACTAACCTACCTTTACCCCAGCCAACCTACCTTCACCCCAGCCAACCTACCCTTGCTTTACCTAATCTAACTTTACCTTACCTTACCTTACCTTACTTTAGCTTAGCTTAACTTCCCTATCCTAAAATCCCTCTTTTAGCTCTAACTTTGTGCAGTAAATATAAAATGAAAGTCAGGGATGCACCATAACTTTATTTGTCATACTGAGCTACAAGCTCCTCTAATTCCTAAAACTAACTAACAAGCTCCTCTAATTCTTACCTGGCCTCGAGTGATCTCTAACCTTAGCTGGTCTACAGGTTTGGTCAAAGATAGATAAAAGATAAGCCTTAGACTAATTTAAATAGTTAGCTTGATCCTAATTGACGGAGGGTACAAACTGTTCCAACTTACCTCATATATTGCTCAATTCAAATTTGTTGGTAAGGTTTTATATGCATTGCAAGTAAACTATTATTATATAGTTAATATATAGTTATGGTTGGAACAATTTATTTTAAGAAGAATCAACAATCATAATCATGTTGTATATTCAGAAATCCTGTTTAAGGAAAAGAGAGTTGGCAAAATGTATTTTTGTATTACTTGATTGCTGTGTCTGGTACTGTCTTTAATGGTTTTGAGTGAAATACATAGAAAAAGTATTGATATTGTCAAGTTGAATAGTTTGCTTATATATATATATACTGTACAGTATGTTGTAAGAAGGGTAATGGTATGATACTTTGATATTAGGGTAAATAAGAATTTACCATGAGATAAGGTTGTTTATAGGGATTTTGTGATTGTGCTTTTTTATCAGTCAATAAAGATGTAAACTGCAGTACTGTTTCCAAATTTTAATATTGATGTTTGGGAAGGCGATGGTGTCTTATTGCTCATCGGTATTGGAAATTGCTTGTGGAAGCTGTGGTGTGAATTGGTAACTGTGACTGCTGGTGTTTGTATGCTTGCTTGGCAACATCGAGTCTCTAACACTGTACCGGCTTGGCCAACACCTTGCCACAACTTTAAGCCGAATAAAGCCAACGTTCCAGCAACTGTGTTTGGTATTCCACAATTTATTCGGCTTGAAGTTCACCATGGACAAGTTTCTGAGGCCCAGCCCGATTGACGTGGACCCAGAATCAGCGGATGTGGAGGACAAATGGATTATGTGGCATGATAACTTTAAGGCGTTCTGTGTGGCCATCAACCCAGACTTAAATCCAGATAAGTTGGCCTTGCTTCGTGTTTACGTATCTTGTAAACTGTTTAAGATAATTGAAAGTGCCACCACACATGCCACTGCCATAAGCGTGTTGAAGGCTAGATTTGTGAAACAGAAAAGTGAGGTGTTTGCCAGATACAAATTAGCCACCTGCAAGCAACAGATTGGCGAGACGCTAGATGCTTTTTTGGATAACCTCAAAGGTCTGGCCTCAGAATGTAGCTTCACTGATTGTACAGCCACTCAGGCTGAAGAACTGGCCATCAGAGATTCATACATCACGGGTATGGCATCTAATGCAATCTGACAGAGACTGTTAGAGAACGTATCCTTGGACTTATCCACAGCTGTGAAACAAGCCTATGCACTGGAAATGGCTCAACTGCACTCAGCGTCTTATGCAAGTGAAACCAATACCACAGTGGAGCATTGATAGATGATCAGGCAAAACCCAAAACGGATCCCAACGGTTTTCTGATCGAAATGAGTGACTCCCCGAATCAAAGTGAACGTGCTGCGCCGTCAGCGGTCAGAGGTGCTTCTTTTGTGGAGGATCCCTACATCCCAAAGCCCACTGCCCGGCCAAGAAAGCCTCATGTTCCATCTGTTAGAAAGTAAGTCATTATACTCGTGTCTGCAAGTCGCAAAGAAAACGATGGAACAATAATGGTACTGTAAATCATCTAACTCTAATCTTGTAGCTGGAATAGTCCCAGACACCCTCCCACAGTCCACCCCTGCTTCCATGACAGGGGCCATTGTGGCTGCAGCTTCTCCTGCACTCCGAAGTGTTTACAGAACTGTCCTACATGTAGAAATGAATGGAGGCGAGGCCCTGGACGGGCTGGTCGACACTGGAGCATTTAAACGGATTTTGAGCGAAGCGAAAAATCTATTTTTGGGTGAGATAGCCATGTCGTCCTGATGGAAGGTTCCTTCAGTAGCTTCCTTAGGGTATATTTGACTACAGTAGATATTCCCAGAGAATTAAACTAAAGGTTTCACAGAATTCTAACTTCTGGTGCGAGTACCCATAAGGTTTCCCTTTAGGATATCGTATAATAACACGCCACATAGCTATCTGCACCCCACATAGCGTTTACGCTTCGAGGGGGAAGTGTGGCAAGTATAGGAGGAGCCGTTACTAAGTTCTCCTCCTCCGTTACTGTTACGGTACTCTTTGACGTCATAACCGCCGCCATGTTGGCCGCCATCTTGGTTGACGTCACCGTTGCGCGCCTTCCTCATTCCTTCCGGCGTCTAGGCCAGCCTCCATGATACTGTCACGGTGGATTTTTCTTTTCCTCCTGACATAAATTTTCGTTATTCATCAAAAGTGAACTTGACATTCGACGTGTAAGAGAGAGAGACGTGATCCTTATCTAGTTTTATTCAGTTCAAAATGTTGTACACTGTTCCATAATTTGATCTTCCAGACTGAGTCCAAAACCACAGATCTCCCAGACTGATTCATGATCACAGGTCTCCAAGACTGGTTCCCTGTAATTATTACAGGTATTTAATTTTTTTATTCTTCAAATAATAATGCCTACCTCTAAAAGCTTTGTAATAACAAAGAAAAAAAATATAATTACTATGCTTCAGTTTCAAAACAAAATTACAGGATACTTCTATTTGATAATTTTACAATAATATGAAACAATAGTTTTCAATTTCCCTAAAGAACAAATAATATATGTGAAAATAGAGGAGGTTACCTTCAAGGTTTAAGAGGCAAAGGAAATCTCACAAGGTTAAGCGAGGTAAATTAGGCAAATATGCCCTTTAACGCAATATAGCATAGGCTAGGCCTCCTTAAACCTCTTAAAAATACCCTACTCAAGGTTTATAGGAAATTCTAGGCTAGGCTATAGAAGGTTTCTGTGGCCACTGTGTCTAGGTTAGGGAGGGTATAGGAGGACATAGGTTAACTCATATACCTAACGACATTGAATAATTTTTATAGCCTAAACTATTTTCCAAAGGAAATATAACTATTCAATTGATAAGAAAAATATCTGCTGGGCTTTCAGAAACAATTGTATAGCCCAATCTAAGATCATAAACAATGGAATTTTCCATGGGAGAGAGGGAAAGGGGGAGTTCCGAGGTGTCCTACAGGTCGGCTACTTCGTGACGCCCTCTTGGCATTGAAAATAAATTTACATATAAGGAACCATTACTTTTCGTACAGTTAATATGGTTTTCAGGAAAACGAGGAGGTCTTAATGTTACTAACATGTTCACATCCCCCTTTTTTTTAAAAAGAAAAGAATGTATCATACTCAAGTGAATAAATAGGGTGTCTTGTAAAATGATGCAACACGACTACGAGGGTGTATGCAAACTTTACCTGACATTGGCAAGCCACTGCATCCATTCTGATCACTTTTCCTCTCTATCTATAACATATTATTCCCTATCCCTATAATAATCTTCTAGATTATAACGAAGTCTTATCTTTGAAAAGGGCAAGTCAATGTCTTCTCTAATGACCCAAAACAAATATCTTTAATGGACGGGGAAGCATGCCCATTCGGCCTCTACGTGTTTGAATGTTTCTCTCATGCCAGTATGGCCAAAACGAAAAAAAAAGAAGGATTCAAGACCACTTATCAGATAGAGAGAAAAACATAAGAAGGGAATGGCAATAATGTTACATGCATTCGTTGATGAAATAAATTTTCTTTAAATGATTTTTATAATCAATATTACTAACAGAGATAATTTTAAAGATATTAGAGTCAAATGATGAATCAATTTCACAGAAAAAAAAATCAAAATACCAAAAGGATAACATTCTCCCATTACAAAGCTTTTCCCTTAGGGAAAAATTGATTCATGTCCACTCTAATATCAGGCCACATTCCATCATGGTCTTGAATAACCCTTTACATGTGCTTGCTAACGTGGAATACAGATCTCGGTTCAACAAAATCAGAAACACTCTCAATAGAGGGAAGAGATTACTCTTGTACAATCAAAACATGGATATCTTGGAGCACTTAATGGGGACACTACCCTAAAGGTGTGCATTCGGACATCTTTCCTTGTAGCTTTGCCTAGCCCTATGCTGCGGTTAGATCGACTCCATTTACACAGGTGATCATGTCACTTTACATCAACAGAGCTCTCCACTAAAGAAGGGAAACGTTGGCTGCTATTGAGGTGTCCTAATGACTACCTAACTATCCAGACCTCTTGGTTAGAAACGACTCTCACATCACGAGTCTCAAAGGCGTTCGGAAAGGGGCGCACTCCATCCTGATTTGTACAAAACCAGTACCACAAGAGCAGAACTAATTACTATAAAACAAGATCAATGGGACCACTACAACACTCATAATCAGGGAAATTTTTCTATGATCCATTATATTTTTATTACAATTTCTTTTTCTTGTAGAAAAAAATCTATTCATCAACTTTGAATAATTCCAGAGTTTGGACTACAACGTACAAAAATATTATAAAAGTAAAAAAGAAAAATACAAAAAATACAGGTACAGTATCATAAACGTATAGGAACAGGTTTGCTTCACAATCATACTGAGAGTATATAGTAGGCTTTCCTCTCAGCAAAATTCACTAACAGTGTCTATGAGACGGGAAGGAGGTACAATATTTCTAGCGCCTCTTGTGCGAACTCCCTCAATTACTATGTCAGGCCCATTTTCTGTGTGCTCTTGCATATTCAATAAGTACTGTTCATCCCCATAGAATGGTTTGAGTTTATCAGCAGCACTCTCAAGTACAGTGTCATTGAAAACATTTTGTATCACATAGGTAGACCCATCGCAAACACTTTCTATCACTTTATATGGTCCAAGCCATTTCACATTTAATTTACGGCTTGTACCTGGTAACTGGGTCTCATTCTTTACCCATACTAGGGAATGTAGTTCCACCTTTTTGTTCACTCTTTTTCGATTGGCAATATTGACAAATGTTCTTGCCATTTCAGCATGTGTCTTTTGAATTATTTCATGGGCTCGAGCGAGATCAGAGTCCGTCACCTCATCATCCATTGAAGGCACTTCGCTGAGAATTTGCCTAAAGGGCCTACGGCTAAAAAATACATAGTGAGGCTGTTCACCAGTGGTGGCATGTATTGCACAATTAAGGGTTCTCTGTGTCTCTCCTAAATATTTTGGCCATTGATATGGATCACCCTGACACATGACATTCAACAAAGTTTTCATGTTCCTGTGCATCCTTTCAGAGATACTGTTACCTTCAGGATGGTATGGTGTGATGAAACCAGTATTTATGTTGTGTACTCTACAAAGATCTCTAAACTGTTGTGAGGTAAATTCAGCACCATTGTCAAGAATTACACACCTTGGAACCCCAAAGTCGTTTAAATACTTTTCAAAGTTTTTACTGACAACATCTGTCGTCTTGTTCCTCAGTGGGTAAAACTTCACATAGCGTGAATAGTGATCAATGATGGTAAGAACATACCTGTATCCATTTGCACCAGACACCTTGTCTGTCAAATTAATACTGATACGCTCCAAGGGTTTATGTACTGGAGGTAGTTCATGGAACTTTTGCTGTAAGGACGGACTGTCTTTATGAGCTTGACATGTAATACATTCTTTAACATATTTAACTACATCAGATCTAAGTGAGGGCCAATAGAAGTACGTATCCAAAGCGTCAATAGTTTTTCTCCTACCTAAATGACTTGCAACAGACTCATGACCAAATTTTAAGGCTGCTTTCCTAAGCTCTTGAGGCACCACAAGTCTTAACTGAATACTGTTATCTTGCTTATCCGAACTCAGGTACAACAAACCCTCATACAGTATAAACTGATGATTTAAAGCTCTGGGAAACCTCTTCCTAGATAATTTTCCTCCTTCTAAGTAAGCAATCAAGTCACCCCATCTGGCTTCACTTACTTGTTTATCTCTAAATTCTTCCTTACCTAACCCAAGATAATTATCTTGATTATCGTGGAAAATTGCTCTAACTGGCCTGCTTAACTGATCAGCAACTTCATTGAGCTTTCCTGGCCTATATACATCCTTAAAGCGATAATCTTGCATTTCAATAATCCATCTATTCATCCTAGGAGATTTTGTCTTTCTCTTGAAGACTGACACAAGAGGCTGATGATCTGTCTGAACCGTAAACATGGTACCCCAAAGAAAATTATGAAACCGCCTACAGGCCAAGACTATGGCCAAAGCTTCCCTATCAGTAGTTGAATACCTCTGTTCGACAGGTTTCAATTTCTTTGAAAAGTATCCAACAGGTTTCAAAAGACCATCACTCTCCTGCATCAGTACTGCACCTACATGGTCTAGACTAGCATCTGTGAACAACTGAAAAGGCTTTGCCATATCTGCTTTTACCAGTACTGGAGCTGTCATCAAAAGTTGTTTTAGCTGCTCAAAACTAGACTGACACTCTGGTGTCCAACTAAATGGTTCTTTCATTCTTAAGAGATTAGTCAAGGGGACAGCAATTTTAGCAAAATTGTGTATGTGCTTCCTATAAAACCCACACATACCTAAAAATCTTCTAGTTTCTTTTACATTAGTGGGAGCTCTCATATCTCTGATTGGACTTACGTTGTCCGGACAAGGTTTGCATCCATCCCTAGATATGATATGGCCCAGAAATTTGACCTCTTCTCGAGCGAACTGACATTTCTTAATATTTAGCTTCACTCCCTTTTTACCTAACAGTTTGAACAACTCTCCCAATCTCCCAATTAATTCTTCCAAACTAGGGGCCCAGACGACTATATCGTCTAAATAATTCTTGACCCAGCCTTTCTTTATTAAGGGAGCTAAGATATTTCCTATTACTCTTGAAAATATGGCTGGACTACAACTCAACCCAAAGGGTAGTCTCTTGAATCTATACAGGGAGACTCCATCACTAAAAGTTGTCAAATCTCTACTATCTTCCTCCAATTCTACCTGGTAGTAAGTCTCTTTCATATCCAACGAGGCATAAAACTGATTCCCGGAAGCTGACTCAACTAACTCTTCTAATCTAGGTAGAGGATGAATATCAGTTTGGAGGTGTGTGTTAACTTTCCTAAAATCCAGGCACATTCTTTGCGAGTTATCAGGCTTCCTAACTAAAACTATAGGACTTAACCACGCAGCTGTGGATGGCTCAATTATATCTTTGGCCTCCATATCCTCTAACATATCGGCAATAAGTTGCTTAGCTTTCTCAGGATATCTATACATAAGGGTCCTAACTGGCTGTGGATCACTAACATTAATATGCCCTTGAACTCCCTGAAATTTTCCTAACTCATTATTTTCTAATATAAAAATTTGATGATTTTCCATTACCATGTTCTTCAACTGGGCCTGTTGTTCATCCTCTAGATGTGACCAATCGTGTTGTGCAATTAAACTTTCTAATTTCTCCTCTCTAGTGCATCCTTGTCCTGGTGCAACACGCATGCTTTCAGGGATAAGCTCATTCTTAATCTCAATCTTTCTACATATGGGAGATTCTGAACTGATGTCCCTTTCATCAATCTTTTTATAAGTACCTATCAACATTCCTATCTTTAGCTTAACTATACCCTTTGTACTATTTATTAGAGGTATAAAGACTTCCTTATTGTTATTAACTTTAAGGCACAAAGCATTCATAGCACCACTATGTTTCATTCCTGGTTCCAATAGAAGTACTGTATCCGCATCTTCATTAACTTTAACATCATACATTCCTGCTGAGGAAGGAGGTAGAATAATCTTTTTCTTTAACCTAATCTCATCTACATTGGGATTTGAGGATTCAACTATCTTGAGATTCCTAATTCTCTTTGTGGAAGGTCTCATTTTAAGAAGCCGCACACGGTACGTAATATTATCCCAAACCAGGATACCTTTCTTGTGATCCCATGTTAAACAAGCAATCCCAAGTAAATCTGCACCCAAAAGGACTTCTGTATCTAAAAGTGGGTCTGGCACAATATAAAATAAATGAGTAACAACTCTACGGCCAACATTAACACCCAAATAAACCGATCCTAATACCGGTACAACTGTGTCTGTGACTCCCATTAACTGTGGTAAATTTCTCATCTTAGCAGGCTTCAAACCTAAACTGTCCACAAAGGATTTCTTGACTATACTGGCACAACTACCTGTATCAACTAAAGCTCCTATCATGCAATCATTAACCATCAAACTTATACTTGGAGATCTGGCGTGACCTAGTCATAGTGAACTATCTCCACCTAATTGTCCTGGACATCCTACATGACCTCTCCTAACATTTGGTTGATGACAATCAAAGCATACTCCCTTGGGTGGATTATAAGGACAATCAGACAGATTATGGGTGGCTACTTTGCAAAAAGCACAGTACTTTTTAATATTATTTTGTCTCGTCATGGATACTTTCTCAATTTTCTTGTTTAACTCATCCAATTTTCTGGTTAATTTCTCTTTTTAAATATTAAACTTAGCCGGTGAATATATAATAGCTGACGTCTCCGACGGCTCGACAGAATTCAAAAACTCGCGAGCGATCGCCATGAAGGTAGCGGGTGTGCCCACCAGCGCCGACTATCGGCCAGATACCGCATATACATGTAAACAGCTCCAGTTCTTCTCTGTCGGTTTCATCGACAAGTCGATTCCACTCGCTATTATGACCTCGAGTTTTCTACCGAATTGGTGAAGTACTTGGTTTTGGTTTTATTGCTTTCGCCGTGTTGGATTATTCAATACTATCCTCAAAAGAAATGCTTTTGAAAGGAGAGTAAAAGTGTTTTGCCCTTGCTCTTTTATCTCTGGTTTTTTCCATAGAGTAAAAATGGCCGACCCTTCCCTTAGTGTACGGAAGTGTGTTTTAGGCTTTTAGCAATTATCTTATCACGTTATAAATTGTTGTTGTTAATTATAGATTTTCCTCTATATATTTTATATCTCACCCGCCTTTATTAGGCCTCTTCGATTAGCTTTCCATTTATACTAAACATCAAGATAAATTTTAATGTTTTGTTTATATGCGGCCTTACCTATTCCTCCCCTAGTCCGAGAGTAGGCGGTCCTAACTTGGAAACCGAAGTTAAACAACGTTGAGCCCATTCAACTTTTATTTTCGTTAAGTTTAAATCATTTGCTCTGTAAGAGTTATTAAATGAATATTTTTTAGTAGATATTTTATGAAAGATTTTCTTTGAATAGTCTTCGTGCTGTTTCAAAGATGAACTAACGTTTGGTTTATTTATGCTACGCAGTTTGCGCTCTATCATTACGATAGAGAAAGAGAGAACCACGGTTTCACTTTGCAGAAAGAGTAAATCGATTTTGACGTTTTGTTCATTCTTCTTTCAAACTGAATTGTTTTAAATACTAATTTAAAGGAACTTGTTAATTTTCAATTTCTTAGTCCTTTCAGTTTTTTCCTTTGGTCAAATAACCTGTTTATTGACGAAGGGTGAGTGGGTTTTTCTCTTCTGTGTGAAATCAAGAGAGAGAGAGAGAGAGACGGAGAGAGAGAGAGGAAGAGAGAACGTTCCGATCTTTATTCTCGTCCCAAGCGAGTAACGTTGTTCTCGAGTCAGTTTTTTACTCTCGTCCCAAGTCTCTGTACGGGGAGAAAGGATAAAACGTTTTTAGTTTTTATTCTCGTCCCAAGGCACTGTACGGTGAGAGATTGAAAACGTAGTTTATAATGAACTAGTGTTTAGTCTCCTCCCCAGTCACTGATCCTTTTAACTTTATATATTTCCGTTTTATTCGATATATATGTTTACTGTTTTTTTGCTTGTATTAATGTGCTTACATTATACGACTTATTTCGCAATTATAACCTTTTGATGTAGGGGAGAATTGCGTGCTTCAGGTAGAAATCAGTTTTATTCATGCCTAATGTGAAATTATTGAAAAATTCGATTTCAGTGAAGTAAGTGCAAAAACAGAAAATCGTAGTGATAAAGTGATAATTGCGCAAAGTGTTTTTTAGTGTTGCGACCGAGGGTTCGTCTGTTCGTGCTTGTCGTTCACCTAGTCCGATACCTCTTTCAGGCTCCCATGCTACCAGGGAGAAGTAATGTCGTAGGACTTATGGGGACGAGAGGCTTTAACCAACGAACAAACGTTCCCTCTATGGTATCGGGCTTGTCTAGCAAGATCGCCCCTACCATAAGACGAGCGAGGCTGTTTTTCTCCTCGTCATCCGAAGGCTTCTCGCAAAAGAAATCTTGGAGCAAAGTTTCTAGACCCTTAAAGCGGAAGTCAGTCCATTCAGGACAGGTCCAGCGTCCTGGCTGTAGCCATGGGGAAAGCTCTGACCCTTTGCAGTCGTCGGAAGACGATTCGCCTATTAAACGCAAGCGTAACACGGAGTCCGAGGGTCGCGGTAAAGGCAATGTTTTGCCAACACAGACGTTACTGTCGTCTCGGCCCGTCCCGACTCCTGTTGATCCTAAATGGGTTGTCCTGCAGGACATGCAGACTAAGCTTGCCTCCCTTATGGAGAAGTATGACGTTGAGCAGGTTCACGATGAACCTTCGCTTTCGAGTCGCCGTTACACTAAACGAGACTCTGGCCGTCAGCCGCCCAAATGAGCATTTACTCGTCCGTTTGACGTTATGAAACGTGATGTCGGTAGTTTGTCACGTCAGTCACGTGACTTGGATCCTTACTCGCTGCAGTCCCGTGTTGACTTTCAGCCGCTGCTGCAGCCTCGTGTTGACGTTCAGCCGCTGCCGCAGTCTCGTGTTGACGTTCAGGACGCTCGCCAACCAGCTCAGTTGCCTTGTTTTGATGTTGAACGTCAAGCACCGCAGTCAAGAGTTGTTTTAACTGCTCTATCTAGGCAGTCAAGGCAGTCTCGACTTGACGTCGAGCGTCCTCCCGCACCTGTTGTTGTTGCTGGTCAGTCCTTTAAGCAGTTACATGACGTAGCATCCTTGACTGCTACTGATGCTCCTTTGCGTGTGGACTCTGCTTGTCAAGCATTGCCACCACAGCAGGTCTCTCCCTTGCTTGAGACTCGGCAATTGTCAGACGAGGTTCCTTCAGATGAGGAAGTTGCTGATCCCCCTCCTACTGATATTCCCTTGGGGACTCTGTCAGACGGAGAGGAGCCTAAAGCTGCTCAGCCCTCTATGGACTTTAAATAAATCATGCTGATTTTTAAGGATCTTTGTCCGGACCATTTTGTAACTGCGGCTCCTCGTTCGCCTAAACGTCAGAGTTTACACTAGGCCTAGCTACTTCGAAGCCGTTGTTTTCTAAGCTAGTGCTCTCTCGCTCTTCTAAGAGAGCTTTACTTTTGCTAGGCGACTGGTTGATCACCAGGAGGAGTTTGGGGGAGACAGCCTTTGCTTTCCCTCCTTTTAAACTGGCTTATAGAGCGAGCGTCTGGTATGACACAGGAGAAGTTCTCGGCTTGGGAGTTCCTGCCTCTGCCCAGATAGACTTTTCAAGCCTCATAGACTCTCCCTGGCGCCTGGCCATGAGACGCTCCAAGATTTTATGGTCGGCTTCAGAGCTAGACCATCTCCTGTTAGGAGTTTTTCGAGCGTTTGAAGTTTTGCTGTACAATTATGTCATGCATAAACAAGGCAATCAGGGATGGCTCCAATGATCTGATAGCCACGTTCTCTGCAGGAACAAAACTATCAGGGATGGCTCCAATGATCTGGCAGCCACGTTCACTGCAGGAGTACGTAAGATGCAAGTGCGCTCAATGTGTTCATTGTCAAGACAAACTTCACGATGAAGTCTACCAAGCTGTCTTGACAGCATTAATGGAAGGCGACTGGATGGTCTCTCTCGACCTTCAGGATGCATACTTCCACATCCCGATTCATCCAAACTTTCAACTACATCTGAGGTTTGTGGACGGGAAAGTAATGTACCACTGTCGAGCACTGTACTCCGACCTCATTCCTGCTCCTCTTGTTTTTACAAGGCCCTTGCAAAATGTAGCAAGCTTTCTACATTTTTTGAGGATTCAGAGCCTCCCTTTATTTTGACGACTGGCTAATCAGGGCGTTCGTCATTATATCGCTGTCTGGAGAGCCTCTAATGGACATTAGACCTAACCAAGGAGCTAGGTCTCATAGTGAACGTAGAGAAGTCGTAACTTACAGTATCCCATCCCAGACTATTCTTTTTTTGGGAATGGAGATACAGTGTCTGATTTTTCGACCCTTTTCGTCTCCCGCAAGAATGGAACAAGCTCTGTTAAAAGTCCTTCACTTGCAAGAGAAAAACAGTTGCTCTGTAAGAGTTTGAACTAGCCTCGTAGGAACTCTTTCATCGCTGGAGTAGTTTATCTCTCTGGGGAGACTCAACCTATGCCCTTTCCTATTTCACCTAAACATTGGAACAAGGAGAAGGGCTTAGTGAGTATCTCTTTCCCAATCTCCAACTCAGTCTAGACATGTCTGACTTGGTGGGACAGCAACATCAGACTTCGAGAAGGTCTTTCTCTTGCGATCAAGAACCCAAACCATGTGTTGTTTTCAGATGCAGCGGATTTGGGTTAGGGAGCTCCACTGGACAGTCTGGAAGGCTCGGTTCTTTGATCCACGGATCAGAAGGAACTCCTTTTAAGGCAGTAACATCTCTCCTTTGGCGAGATTTGTGCAGAAATGAATGTCTTGGCGGACGGCCTCAGCAGAAGAGGACAAGTCTTCTCCATGGAGTGGACGTTGCATAAGACTGTGTGCGAGAAGCTATGGATGACATGGGGTCTACCCACCATAGATCTTTTTGCTACTCTCTCTGACAAAGAGGCTCTCGACTTACTGCTTTCCAGTTCCAGATCCATAGACGCTTTCCTGCTGGACTGGTCTCACCTGGACGTTTATGCCTTTCCACCTTTCAAGATCCTAGACAAGGTGCTGCAGAAGTTCACCTCTCACGAAGGGACCAGGTTGACATTGGTTGCTCCACTCTGGCCCGCGAGAGAGTGAGTAACAGAGGTACTTCAATGGCTGGTAGACGTTCCAAGGAGTCTACCTTTAAGGATGGATCTCTTAAGGCAGCCACGTAAGGAGTCTTCATCAAAGCCTCCCCCGCGCTTCGTCTGACTGCCTTCAGACTATCGAAAGACTCTCAAGAGCTAGAGGATTTTCGAAGGGGGCAGCCAGAACGAGTGCGAGAGCTAGGAGAGCATCTACCGTCAAGGTCTATCAGTCGAAGTGGGAAGTCTTTAGAGACTGGTGCAAGTCATCATCCATTTCCTCTTCCAGTACCTCTGTAGCCCAAATTGCAGACTTTCTCCTACATCTGAGAAATGTTCGCTCCCTCTCAGCGCCCACTATTAAGGGCTACAGGAGCATGTTGGCGTCTGTGTTCAGACATAGAGGCTTAGATCTGTCCAATAATCAAGATCTCCAAGATCTCCTTAAGTCCTTCGAGACCTCTAAGGAGCGTCGTATGGCAACTCCTGGATGGAACTTAGACGTGGTCCTAAGGTTCCTAATGTCCGACAGGTTTGAGCCATTACATTCAGCCTCCCTGAAGGATCTCACCCTCAAGACACTTTTCTTAGTGTGCTTGGCTTCGGCTAAAAGGGTCAGTGAGATCCATGCCTTCAGTAGGAACATCGGCTTTTCTACAGATAAAGCCACATGTTCACTTCAGCTTGGTTTTCTTGGCCAAAAATGAACTGCCTTCTCGTCCTTGGCCTAAGTCATTTGATATACCTTGCCTGTCAGAGATCGTAGGCAACGAGCTTGAAAGAGTGCTGTGTCCAGTTAGAGCTCTGAAGTTTTATTTAGCTCGGACTAAATCCTTACAAGGTGGATCTGAGGCTTTGTGGTGCTCAGTTAAGAAGCCTTCATTGCCTATGTCAAAGAATGCTTTGTCATATTTTATTAGATTTTTAATCCGAGAGGCTCATTCTCACTTGAATGAAAAAGATCGTTGCTTGCTTAAGGTTAAGACGCACGAAGTAAGAGCTATTGCAACTTCTGTGGCCTTTAAGCAAAACAGATCTCTGCGAAGTATTATGGACGCGACCGTTTGGAGAAGCAAGTCGGTATTCGCGTCATTTTACTTAAAAGATGTCCAGACTCTTTATGAGGACTGCTACACACTGGGTCCATTCGTTGCAACGAGTGCAGTAGTGGGTAAGGGTTCTACCACTACATTCCCTTAATTCCAATATCCTTTTAATCTTCTCTTGAAATGTTTTTAATTGGGTTGTACGGAAGGCTAAGAAGCCTTTCGCATCCTTTTTGATTTGGCGGGTGGTCAAATGTCATTTCTTGAGAGCGCCCAGATTAAGGGTTTTGATGAGGTCCTCTTGTATGGGTTGTCGCCCTAGATACTTCAGCTCCTGGGAGTCTTTCAGCATCCTAAGAGGATGGCTGGGCTTCGTGAGGAAAGCGGACTAACAAGGCAGAGTAATCGTTAGAGTCAGCTTCCTTACCAGGTACCTATATTTATTTGGGTTTTGTTATGATATAACTGTCAAAAACTCTAAGCATATACGCCGTAAACTGTATTAATACTGGTCTCTACCCACCACCATGGGTGTGAATCAGCTATTATATATTCACCGGCTAAGTTTAATATTTAAAAATGATATTTTGATTATAAAATAAATTTTTGAATATACTTACCCGGTGAATATATAAATTAAAGGCCCCCCCTTCCTCCCCGATAGAGACCCAGCGGGATGAGAAGAACTGGAGCTGTTTACATGTATATGCGGTATCTGGCCGATAGTCGGCGCTGGTGGGCACACCCGCTACCTTCATGGCGATCGCTCGCGAGTTTTTGAATTCTGTCGAGCCGTCGGAGACGTCAGCTATTATATATTCACCGGGTAAGTATATTCAAAAATTTATTTTATAATCAAAATATCATATTTCATTACACGGAGTTCCTACCGGAGGGGTATTTGTTACTGGGATTGGTGACTGGGAACTTCCAGCTCCCGAAATGGGCATGACTCTGTTGTTATTACTACTAATAATTATGCCCTGAGCCCTATAATATTCTTCTTCTGCATATGCCATGAAATTCCTTAAAGGTATATGGTCTGCCAAGAAATCAACTAATTTAACTTGAACTTGTGAATTTAAGCCTTTATATATCTTTGTCTTAAGGAACTTATCTGATGTTGGAATTGGATCATTGGGGAACTTCAATGTTAAAGCTGAAATTTTACACTGCAATTTATTAACAAAAGAACTAGGAGGTTCATCAAAGTAATAAGTCATGGCAGTTATCTCTTGCCATGCCTATAAAAGAGTTGCTGCACCTATAAACTGTTGTTTCATGAGCCTTTTAATCTCACTCCAAGACAGATTATTACCATTCTTTTGTATCTCAGCGGCCAAGAAAGTAGCTATATCCTGTTCAGCCCTAGCCATGACAACTTCTATCCTCTTATCATCTGAGCCTGTGCAGGACTCTACTTGCCTAAAGAAAGTATTCAACCTATTGTCGGCAACTACACCCTTAAGCTCTGCAAGCTTGAGGAGAGATACATCTTTTGGCCTTAAAACAGGTATATCATGAGAAACTGCTACTGGAGTAGTATTTGAATAAAGGAATGGATTAGCATTACTGAAAGATCCAATAAAAGGATTGGATGTGACACACTGATTACCTTGCTGTATAATGAAAGGGTTTGTCTGATTAACAGAAAGTTGAGGAGGCGGGTAGGCTGGTGGTGGATTAGGGATGGGGGATGGTGTAGATGGTGTTGGAATTGCAGGGTTGTGTGTTGTTGGCCATGCCCTTATAGGTGTTAGGGGTACTGTACTCATGAGCGCAGATGCATTTTGTGGTGTGCTTTGTGTGTTCGTACATGGAGGGATTGGGGAACTGTATGGTAGTGTTCCTAGTATTGTATTGATGTGTGTATCTGGGCAAGGGTTGTATGGATTATGTGGAGTATGTGGTGCAGACACTATTGGGGGTTGAGTGTCATTAAGGGTTTGTATAAGGTGCCACATTGTCCCCTGAATATTAGACATCTCCCTGTCCATTTTTTGAACCTGCTGTGTTAAATCCCCTACCTGTGACCAAACTCCCTGATAGGACTGTGTAAGATTCTGTGTTTCCCTTGCAGTTTGTCTAACTTCGCTTTCTAACTCTATTAGTTCTGTGTACGAGTCATCCATGGCACTGACCATTTTAATACAATAATTTAACTAAAATTATTTAAACAGAAAAATCCCCAAATACGTAAATATTATCAGACATTAAGAATTACATGCAAAGTATAAGTTATACATACCTTATAAATAGGATTTTTAAATATAAAACTTACCCGCTGGTTATATAAAAGAGCTGAAGTCCCCTGACGCCAGGGCAGAAAATTCAAATCTCGCGCTATCGAAGATACGGCAGGTGTACCAACCGCACCCTAGCGGTAGAACAGGTGGAACCACACACCATCTCCAGTTCTTCTGTCTGCCGTCATAGCTGGCTGACATATAGAAGTTCGCTCTCGTGGTTTTACTCTCTTGGGAAGTTGTTTGGTGATGTACAACGTTCTTTTTTTGAGTTTAAGCTATCGTTGATTATTTTCTCTTGTTTCTTGTCTTGAAATCTTTTTGTTTGAGATTTTCTTTATTGATATTTCCCTTACTTTTTGCTCGTCGGTCTCTCACGTTACCATTCAAAATGGCCGACTCCTCCCCTGCTCAGCGTAGGTGTGTTAGTGAATGTTGTCGTACTCGACTTCCTAAAGGATCTATTGATCCTCATACTATTTGTGTGAAATGTAGGGGTAAATTTTGTTCATTAGATGATAGGTGTAATGAGTGTCTTTCCTTAACTGATGATGATTTTGTTACTTTCGATCGTTATGTTAGGAGACTAGAGAGAGATAGAGTTAGGCGTAGTTCTTCCCGATCTGTGGATAGAGCCTTACCTAATGTACCTGTTCCTAATCCTATTCCTTCCCTTGTGGTGGTAGATCAGGAACCTACTATGAAAGACATGTTTACTGCTATTTTGACTCTTGGTGAGAAAGTTGAGTCCTTAGCAGCCGATAGAAATACAATTTTTTCCGAGTTAAAGGTATTGAAAAACCGTGATCCTGTTGGAACTGTGGAAAGTGTTTCAGTGTCTGATGTTGGTGTACCGAAAAGTCGTGACTCTCTCGGTGTTGTGACAAGTGTTGCTAATGTGTTTAGTGTTGCGGAGGGTGTGTCTGCACGATCTTGTCGTTCACTTAGCCTAAGACCTCTTTCGAGCTCTCGAACCCATGGGAGAAGTAATGTCAAACGGCTTAAGGGAACAAGAAGCGTCATCAATTGTGCAGACGTCCCCTCGAACGTTCCTGTTGCCGTAGCTCAGGTCGTTCACCCTCATCGTAGGAAAGGTGAGGTTCATGCGTTATCCCTGTCTTCCGATGAAGGGTCGGGGAGTGAGATCTGGCGTCGCGCGTCAAGACCCCTTAAATGGACGCATGATGTTTCACAGCGTCAGGAATCGCCTGTGCGACCAGGATGTAGTTCGTGGGGTTCACCGGAACGTTTCCGTTCTCCCATCGCTTGCACTCCGGCTAAACGTACAGATCACCGTGTTCGTGTGGATATGATTCCTTCCGATTCGGACCTTGTTACTATTCATGCACCCCCTCTTCCTTCGGATTGGCTTTCTTCCCCCGAAATGCGTGGTGACGTTGGTGCGAATATTCCTTTAAGGAGTTCTGTTGATCAGAAATGGTCTGCGCTTGTGTCTATGAAGGAACAACTCTCGTCGTTGATGGATTCTTATCAACCAGGTGTTGGCGTTATGTCTGGGCGTCAGATGTCAGACCAGTTATCGCACAGGCGTTCGATGGTCTCTGGTCTTGACGAGTTATCGCTTAGGCGGTCTCCCATTCATAGTGTTCAACGCCAGGTTGATTTTGATGAGTCGCGTCAGAGAGTTTTGGTTGACCAGTTTTCACTTTCTGGTCGCGGGGAAGAACATCGGCGTCGACAAGTGGACGAGACGCGTCAACGATTTGAAGTAGGGGATCGTCCGCGTCAACAACTTTTGGACGCTTCGCGCCAAAACATCGATTCGCAGCGTCGACATCCTGACTTCTTTGATCGTTTGCGTCAACAGTCTTCGGACTTTACGCGGCCTCTCGGCGATCTTCGACAGTTACCTTCTGATTTCAAGCGTTCTTCTGTTCAACAGCAGTCAGATTCGAAGCGGTCTAGGCAGTTGTTGGTTGAAGAAGATCGTCTACCCGTCCGTGTTTCGCATCAATCTACTTCTACTTCTCCCCATCAGGTAGACGCAGATGTTGGCCTTGACAGGCAGTCCCATCCAGACTTTGTTCCTTCGGTTCAGGCTGCAGCAGTTGCTGCACTGCTAGAAGACGAGCTTGAGGAAAAGTCGGATGAGGATGATCCTATTGAGGAAGTCTCTGAGAATGAGGAGGAGAAGCATTATCAGCATGCTGTGGATCTTCGCAAGTTTATGCTGATTCTGACTGGAATTTTCCCGGATCAGTTTACCCATGAGGCCCCTCGTTCTCCGCCTTCTGAATTCATCTTAGGTAAAGCTACCAAGGTTCCAGTTTATACCAAGATGGTTCTTTCTCGATCCTCTAAACGGGCCTTGAAATTAATGGGTTCATGGTTGGACTCCAAGAAATCTTTTGGCAAGACGGCCTTTGCCTTTCCTCCCGCTAGGTTAGCCTCTAAATCTAGTGTGTGGTACGAGACTGGTGAAGTGTTGGGCTTGAGTTTTCCTTCGTCTGCCCAAGGGGATTTTTCAAGTTTGGTAGATGCTTCTCGTCGTCTTGCCTTAAGGAAAACGAAGATTTGGTGGTCCATTCCAGAGTTCGACCATTTGCTTAAAGGTCTGTTCAGGGCCTTCGAAGTTTTTAATATCTTGGACTGGGCTCTGGGGGCTTTGAGTAAGAGGGTCTCCGATATGACGGAAACGGACACTAGTGGTTTGGTTCATTTGATGTCCTGCTTGGACAAAGGTGTGAGGGATGGCTCCAACGAGCTTGCTGCCTTGTTTACAGCTGGAATTCTCAAGAAAAGGGCCACGATGTGCTCTTTTCTCTCTGCAGGAGTGTCTCCCTACCAGAAAACGGGCCTTCTTTTCGCATCTTTGGCTAATACCTTATTTCCGCAGGGATTGGTAGGCGAGGTGGCTACTGCCCTCACGCAGAAGGCCACACATGACTTGGTTACTCATTCGACTAGGAAAGTTTTGCCACCGTCATTCTATTCTCGTAAACCTAAGGAATCCTCTTCTGGGTTTCGACCTCAGTCCTTTCGTGGGAAGTCCTCTGGAAGAGGCTCTTTTAAACCAGAAGGAAGGAAGCCTAGAGGCAGAGGGGGCAAGTCCGGCCGAGGTAAAGTCTGACTGCCCTTTCCTTCAGACAGCAGTGGGTGCCAGGTTGACTCACTTCTGGGAGGCTTGGGAGAGGAATGGAGCGGACCCCTGGTCCGTCCAAGTGTTAAAGGAGGGCTACAAGATCCCCTTCCTTGCCAATCCTCCTTTAGTCACAGATCCAGTGGATCTTTCGCCCAAATACAGAGAGGGACCCAAGAAGCAAGCCATGCTTCTTCAGATGTCTCTTTTATTAGAGAAGCAAGCAATAGAGGAAGTGCAGGATGTTACGTCTCCGGGGTTTTACAACCGCCTTTTTCTAGTACCCAAGAGTTCCGGGGGGTGGAGACCGGTTCTGGACGTAAGTGTGCTAAATGGTTACGTCCAAAATTCGACGTTCACTATGGAGACTCAGAAAACAGTTCTGGCAGCTGTGAGGAAGGACGATTGGATGGTCTCTTTAGATCTTCAGGATGCCTATTTCCACCTTCCGATTCATCCCAGCTGCAGACGTTATCTGAGGTTCATGGACGGAAACAAGGTCTTCCAGTTCAGGGCTCTTTGTTTCGGACTCTGCACGGCTCCTCTATTGTTTACCAAGATCATGCTGAATGTGGCAAGCATGCTGCATTCGAGGGGAATCAGGGCCTCTCTGTATCTGGACGATTGGCTGATAAGAGCCTCCTCAGCCGATTGTTGTTTGAAGGACCTCAAGATGACTTTGGATCTCTCCAGAGAACTGGGCCTCCTGGTGAGCTCGGAAAAATCGCAACTGACTCCATCACAGGAGATTCTTTATTTGGGGATGGAGATTCACAGTTGGAGTTTTCGGGCTTTTCCGTCGTCGGTGAGAATCCAGGCAGCCCTCCTAAAAGTCCAAACGTTCCTGAAGAGAGATCTTTGCTCCGTCAGAGATTGGATGAGCCTTCTGGGGACTCTCTCGTCGTTAGAGAAGTTCGTGACCCTGGGGAGGTTGCACTTGCGTCCTCTTCAGTTTCATCTCAATCGCCATTGGAAGAAAGGGGACAGCCTCGACAGGGATTGCATTCCCATCTCGGCTTCCATCAAGTCTCATCTTCAATGGTGGGACAACGAGCCCAGACTGAAAGAAGGCTTGTCTTTACTTCAGAGGAGCCCAGACCTCGTGTTGTGTTCCGACGCCTCCAATTCGGGGTGGGGAGCCACTCTAGAGAAGCAGGAGCTTTCGGGGACTTGGACGGTGGAGCAAACTTCTCTCCACATCAATCAAAAGGAGCTTTTAGCTATTCATCTGGCTCTCATCAGCTTCGAAAAGCAGATCAGGGGCAAAGTGGTCCAAGTCAATGCGGACAGCAGGACAGCTCTGGCCTATATTGTGAAGCAAGGCGGGACCCACTCTTGGCCTCTGTACGAGATTGCAAGACTGCTTCTCTTTTGGGCGGAGGAAAGGAAGGTGACTCTTTTGACGCGGTTCATCCAGGGGGTCAACAATGTGAGCGCAGACAGACTCAGCAGGAAAGGTCAGGTTCTCTCCACAGAATGGATTCTGCACCCGGACATATGCAAGAGTCTGTGGCGGTTATGGGGTCGACCTCTCGTGGATCTCTTTGCCACCACAAAGACCAAACGGCTGGAGTGTTACTGCTCTCCGGTTCCAGATCCCGAAGCTTTTCACATAGACGCCTTTCTGATGAACTGGTCACACATGGAGGTTTATGCTTTCCCTCCGTTCAAGATCCTTTACAAAGTGATTCAGAAGTTCATTTCTCACGAGGAGACCAGAATGACACTGATAGCTCCGTTCTGGCCGTCAAGGAGCTGGTTTCCAGAGGTACTGGAATGGATGGTGGATTTCCCGAGAAGCCTTCCCATGAGACCCGATCTTCTCAGACAACCTCACTTGGCCCGAAATCATCTAAACCTCCGAGCTCTACGTCTGACTACCTTCAGACTATCGAAAAACTCGCTAGAGTTAGAGGATTTTCGAAGAAGGCAGCCAAGGCAATTGCGAGGGCAAGGAGGTCTTCAACCATCAAGGTGTATCAGTCCAAGTGGGAGTTGTTCAGGGAGTGGTGTAGGACTAACGCGATTTCCTCTTCCAGTACCTCGCTTTCCCAAATAGATTTTTTCTTGGACCTTAAAGTTAAGCATAACTTCTCGTCATCTACTATTAAAGGTTACAGGAGTATGTTGGCGACGGTTTTTCGACACAGGAACCTAGACCTTTCTAATAATAAAGATCTACGAGATTTACTTAGGTCTTTTGATACGACCAAGAAGATTCAAACAGCTCCCCTTGCCTGGAATTTGGATGTTGTCCTTAAATTTCTCATGAGTGACAGATTTGAGCCTTTACACTCGGCTTCATTTAAGGACTTAACCTTGAAAACCCTTTTTCTGGTTACCCTTGCCACTGCGGAAAGAGTTAGTGAAGTACACGCTTTAAGCAGGAACATTGGTTTTCGGAATGGGAAAGCCATTTGTTCTTTGCAACTAGGGTTTCTGGCCAAGAATGAAAACCCTTCTCGGCCATGGCCCAAATCCTTCGAGATTTCTAACCTTTCTGATTTGGCTGGCGGTGAATTGGAAAGGGTTCTCTGTCCAGTTAGAGCGCTACGGCTTTATGTGGACAGGACTAAGAATCTGAGAGGTAACTCAAGACGCTCTGTGGTGTGCAGTCCGGAAACCCTCGATGCCCATGTCTAAGAATGCCTTGTCTTTTTTCGTTAGATTGTTGATTCGAGAAGCTCATGCTCAGTGTGATGAGTCGGATCAGAGGCTCCTCAAAGTCAAGACACATGAAGTCAGAGCGGTAGCGACTTCAGTGGCCTTTAAACAGAACCGTTCTCTGCAAAGTCTGATGGATACAACATTTTGGAGAAGTAAGTCTGTTTTTGCATCCCATTATTTGAGAAATGTTCAGACTCGCTATGAGGACTTTTTTACGTTGGGTCCTTTTATAGCGACAAATGCGATAGTAGGTGAATGATCTACCACTACGTTCCCTTTTTCCTAATACCCCTTTTCTATCTCTTGGAACTCGTTTGTTATGGTTGTTTGTGGAGATTGGTCGTCAGTCTTCCGCAATCTTTGATTTGGTTAGGTGGTCAATTTGTTCCTCGAGTGCACCCGGAACAAGGGTATTGGTTGAGGTTCTGTCATGTTATAGGTGGTTGTACCGTTTGACAGCTCCTAGAGATTTTCAGCCCGAGTGGATTACTGGATCTCTTAAGGATAGCGGACGAAATGAGGCAGAGTATCATTGCTGTCAGCTTCCTTATCAGGTGAGAACCGCTTAAGTTTATTGTATGTAACCCTTAAGTGAATTTTCTATATGTAGCTGTCTCTGACCCGCCACCAAGGGGTGTCAATCAGCTCTTTTATATAACCACCGGGTAAGTTTTATATTTAAAAATGATATTTTCATAATAAAATAAATTTTTGAATATACTTACCCGCTGGTTATATAAATTTAACACCCACCCTCCTCCCCTCTAGAGACTACCTATGGTATGGCTATGAGGCATGGAAGAACTGGAGATGGTGTGTGGTTCCACCTGTTCTACCGCTAGGGTGCGGTTGGTACACCTGCCGTATCTTCGATAGCGCGAGATTTTAATTTTCTGCCCTGGCGTCAGGGGACTTCAGCTCTTTTATATAACCAGCGGGTAAGTATATTCAAAAATTTATTTTATTATGAAAATATCATGTTACAGTTCAAAAAAATATTTCTATGAAAATATACAAAAACGTTAGTGTGACCTGCAGTACTTAGGCCTCATGGGTAAGTGGAATCAATAGCACGAGGTTATTAATCCCTTTACAGCTGCCACCATATGTCACGGTGGATTTTTCTTTTCCTCCTGACATAAATTTTCGTTATTCATCAAAAGTGAACTTGACATTCGACGTGTAAGAGAGAGAGACGTGATCCTTATCTAGTTTTATTCAGTTCAAAATGTTGTACACTGTTCCATAATTTGATCTTCCAGACTGAGTCCAAAACCACAGATCTCCCAGACTGATTCATGATCACAGGTCTCCAAGACTGGTTCCCTGTAATTATTACAGTTATTTAATTTTTTTATTCTTCAAATAATAATGCCTACCTCTAAAAGCTTTGTAATAACAAAGAAAAAAAAAATATAATTACTATGCTTCAGTTTCAAAACAAAATTACAGGATACTTCTATTTGATAATTTTACAATAATATGAAACAATAGTTTTCAATTTCCCTAAAGAACAAATAATATATGTGAAAATAGAGGAGGTTACCTTCAAGGTTTAAGAGGCAAAGGAAATCTCACAAGGTTAAGCGAGGTAAATTAGGCAAATATGCCCTTTAACGCAATATAGCATAGGCTAGGCCTCCTTAAACCTCTTAAAAATACCCTACTCAAGGTTTATAGGAAATTCTAGGCTAGGCTATAGAAGGTTTCTGTGGCCACTGTGTCTAGGTTAGGGAGGGTATAGGAGGACATAGGTTAACTCATATACCTAACGACATTGAATAATTTTTATAGCCTAAACTATTTTCCAAAGGAAATATAACTATTCAATTGATAAGAAAAATATCTGCTGGGCTTTCAGAAACAATTGTATAGCCCAATCTAAGATCATAAACAATGGAATTTTCCATGGGAGAGAGGGAAAGGGGGAGTTCCGAGGTGTCCTACAGGTCGGCTACTTCGTGACGCCCTCTTGGCATTGAAAATAAATTTACATATAAGGAACCATTACTTTTCGTACAGTTAATATGGTTTTCAGGAAAACGAGGAGGTCTTAATGTTACTAACATGTTCACATCCCCCTTTTTTTAAGAAAGAAAAGAATGTATCCTACTCAAGTGAATAAATAGGGTGTCTTGTAAAATTATGCAACACGACTACGAGGGTGTATGCAAACTTTACCGGACATTGGCAAGCCACTGCATCCATTCTGATCGCTTTTCCTCTCTATCTATAACATATTATTCCCTATCCTTATAATAATCTTCTAGATTATAACGAAGTCTTACCTTTGAAAAAGGGGTACGTCAATGTCTTCTCTAATGACCCAAAACAAATATCTTTAATGGACGGGGAAGCATGCCCATTCGGCTTCTCCTACGTGTTTCTCTCATGCCAGTATGGCCAAAATGAAAAAAAAAAAGAAGGATTCAAGACCACCTATCAGATAGAGAAAAAAACATAAGGGAATGGCAATAATGTTACATGCATTCGTTGATGAAATAAATGTTCTTTAAATGATTTTTATAATCAATATTACTAACAGAGATAATTTTAAAAATATTAGAGTCGGATGATGAATCAATTTCACAGAAAAAAATCAAAATACCAAAAGGATAACATTCTCCCATTACAATACAATAAGATTGGGAGGGGCCTGTCAAGGCCTGAATAGAGAACAAGGGTGGGTCCATCAGGACGACATGGCTATCTCACCCAAAAATAGATTTTTCGCTTTGCTCAAAATCCGTTTTTTGGGCTCAGGCCATGTCGTCCTGATGGAAGTGTACCAGAGTATTAGTGTATCGTGGATTTTTCCCTTTTGTAGTGCCTTCGACTTCTAGACAATATTTCTTTGGTCTGATGACCACAGAGACCTGTGACATTTCCGTTACATGTCACTTCAGATAAACATGTACTATGTTACCGCTTCCTTCCCCCCCGGAAGGGAAGAGTCCTATTGGACGTAAGGAACATCTTGAAGTTACTTGATAAAGGAACTCACCTAGCATCAGAGATACCTGCCGGTCCCAGGGCCAGGCAGAAGAAGATAAGTACGTGTTGGAACAAATTACCTTAGTCTAGATGAGTTTGTATCAATAAGGAACAATAGTATATTCATTGTTCAAACAATTTTTCATATTATGAGGGAAGTAAAACTCTCTAACAGTATTTTATTTCCTAAATGAGGGTGGAATGAGACACACAATTAAAACAAATTCTATTTTATTTAGTCAAAATAAGAATTAGCATATAACAGGTAATAAATATAAATTGTAATGGAATGCAATCAGTTACATAGGCTTAAGACATTAATAGAAAAGGGGTGTGGAATCTGAAAAGGAAAAAACTTGCCATACACACATAAGTTCCGTAGGAACTATAAAGTTTTTCTAGAATGTCTTATATACACTTCATGTTAAGAACTTGTGGCACATGTGTTTTAGTCTCTGACTTCACCTTTGTATAAGAACAGTCCGTAGTGTCACAAGGTGGCACTAAATTCACTATGTTGCGCACTAGGGTCAACACAGACACCCTTAGAGTTAGAGTCCCGAATAACTCACTGTTCTATGCAGCACTAAGCAGCAGGTTTTAGCACACTACCTGCAGCTACCACATATCTCTTCAGTTCATGCACCTGCTTCGCGTAGTGTTTGAAAAACACTCTTGAAGACTTCCAGCCTGTGAAGAAATTCAGAGGAGAGGCGACTATCCTGGGATCATGACCTGCGGGTGTACTGTCAGGATCCGCATTGCGAATAAAGTAGGTGATCTTCGCCCTTAGCTGTTTGAGTGACAAGTCGGACCCCGATGTTTCCCCTTTAAAGAGCTGTCCTCCGCCAAAGTCTGAAGTTCTTCGAGGATAGACCTGTAGACTCTCCACTGGACACAGAGAGACATCTTCCTTCAGAGGGCAGATTCTCCAGGGGCCCCACCTTTTAGTGGGTAGCTCGTTCTTGGCGAGAAACGTTGGGTCAGGAAAGAGGGTAAGCTCGCATGTTTCTGCGAACTGGATCTGGCCCTCTCCTCTTGATGATGCCACAATTTCACTGACTCGGGCTTCCGAGGCGAGAGCAAATAAGAAAATCACTTTTTGAGTCAAATCTTTAAGAGGGCAAGTTTCATTGTCCAAACTTGAGGCAAAGTGGAGCACCTTATCAAGAGACCAGGAGATGGGTCTCGGTGGAGGTGCGGGTCTGAGTCTAGAACATGCCTTTGGCAGCTTGTTAAAGATATCATTAGATAGGTCTATCTGGAAGGCATAAAGTAATGGTCTTGTCAAGGCCGATTTGCAGGTGGAAATTGTGTTGGCTGCCAAGCCTTGTCCATGAAGGTGAATGAAGAAGGACAAACAAAAATCCATTGAAATTTCTGTATGATTTTTAGCCTTGACAAAGGACATCCATTTCTTCCAAGATGACTCATATTGCCTTCTGGTAGATTTTGTTTTGTATTCCTCTAAAAAGTCTAAGCATTTCTTCGAGATCCCAAACCTCTTCTTGATGGCTAGGGAGAGAAAATCATGAGATGAAGGTCTCGGGTTTTCTTTGATGAAGCGAAGACAGTCGACTTCTGAACTTGCTGGGTTAGAACTGGTTCCGGCAGGGGAATTAGCTTGGGTTGTAACTCCAGGATAAATGGGAACCAGTTGCTCTGGGGCCACTTGGGTGGCACTAGGGCCGCTGTTCCTTGGAAGGATCTCAGCTTGGTGAGGACTTTCAGCAGAAGATTGGGTGGAGGGAACAGGTAAATCTTGGTCCATCTGTTCCAATCCAGGGACATGGCGTCCAACGCTTCCGCTCGGGGGTCCTCGTATGGGGCCACGTAGCGAGGAAGTTGTTTGTTGTCGCTCGTTGCGAAGAGGTCGATCCGCAGTTCCGGGACTTGTCAGGAGATGAAGGAGAATGAGTCTGCGTCTAGGGACCATTCTAACTCTGTCGGGGTTGTCCTGGATAGAGCACCCGCCGTCACGTTGCGGAATCCTTGTAGGTGAACTGCCGAGAGGTGCCATGATTTCTTGTCCACCAGGCGGAAGATGGGTACCAACACTTGGTTGAGTTGGGGCGATCTTGAGCCCTGACGGTTGAGACATCTGACCACGACGTTGCTGTCCAGAGTCAGATGGATGTGGACTGAGGGACGTGAAGACAGCCTCTTCAAGATGTTGATGTGAAACGTCTTGAATAGGGGAGACCATGTTCATTGAACTTGTCGTTGGTGGGAGTGACCCCCCCCCCCATCCTTCTAACGAGGCATCCGGATGGATAGCGACCGATGGAGGCGGTGGTTGAAGAGGTACCGATCTTTTCAGGTTCTTTGCCTCCGACCATGGGTTTAGGAGTGATTGAAGCCTGGTCGGCAGAGGTCTCTTGAGATCTCTTTGAGTGATTGATGTGTATCTTCTCCAGACTCCCGATGCATCCTTTAGCTGTGCTCGCAGCACTGGGTCTGTCACTGAAGCGAACTGAAGGGAGCCGAGCACCCGTTCCTGTTGTCGTCTTGAAATCCGTTTGGATTTTAGGAGTCTCTTGACAGATCCCGCTATTTCCTTTCTTTTCTTCAGAGGAATGGAAAGACGGTGTGACTGAAGGTCCCAATGGATTCCTAACCATTGGAACTTCTGAGCTGGAGAAAGTCAAGACTTTTTGGTGTTGATCCTGAAGCCCAAATGTTCCAAGAATTGGGTCACCTTTGTGGAAGCTTGCAGGCATTCTTCTATGGATGCTGCCCACACCAGCTAATCATCCAGGTAAGCCATCACCTGCACGTCTTGTAAGCATAGCTGTTGGACGATCGTCTCTGCGAGCTTCGTGAATATCCTTGGGGCTATGTTTAGCCCGAAGGGCATGGCTCTGAAGGCGTACTGTCTTCTTTGAAGCCTGAATCCTAGGTAGGAGGAGGACTGGCGATTCATTGGAATGTGCCAGTAGGCGTCCGCCATGTCTATCGAGACTGTGTATGCCTTTGGAGGTAGCAGGGCTCTTATGTGCTGAAGAGTCAGCATTTTGAACTTGTTGTTCACTATGAACTTGTTGAAAGGGGACAAGTCCAGAATGACTCTGAGTTTGTCGGAGTCCTTCTTGGGAACACAGAATAGTCTTCCTTGGAACCTGGTGGACTTTACCCTCTTGATCACCTTCTTGTTCAAGAGTTCTTGGACGTATTCTTCCAGGACGGGGGTGGAGTGTTGGAAGATTGGTGGAAAGCTGGTTGTGGTGTTACCCAGCTTCACCCCAGTCCGTTTTTGATGAAGCCGTGAGCCCAAGGATCGAAGGTCCAACGATCCTGGAAGAAGCGGAGTCTTCCTCCCACCGGAAGCATCTCATTGCTTCTGGTTTCCCGAGGGTTTACCACCTCGGCCGCTTGCTCCCCTTTCTCCTCTCCCTCTGGATGGACGTCGAGAGGAGTCTCTGCCGGTGCCTCTACCTTTGGGATGAAAGGTAGTCGACTGCGTTTCGTAGACTGGTGTGAAGGCTGGTGACTGAGCCACCACTGGCTGGGGTACCAACTGAAAGGTTTGTTGGGGCTGAGCCACCAACTGGGGAGCGACGGGTGCCGGAAACTGGCGCTTAGCCTGACGCTACTAAGGTCTGGGCTTGTTGATCTTCTTCTTAGGTTGGGGGCCCTCATCCTGAGAAGATTTCCTCTTCTTCGACATGCCCCACTTATGGAGAAGGTTCCGGTTCTCCGTGGCGGCTGTGTCGACGATCTCTTTCACGAGGTCGTTGGGGAAGATATCTTTCCCCCAGATGTTGGAGGAAATCAGTTTCCGGGGTTCGTGTTTGACGGTGGCATCCGCAAACATGAACTCTCTGCAGGCTCTCCGGGCCCTGATGAAGCTATAAAAGTCCTTCGTCAGGGTGGCAAGGTGGGTCTTAGCCAAGACCATGTAGAAGCCTGGGGTCCATGCGTCCCCAGCCATCGTCTCCATCTGGACTTGAAGGAAAAGGGAAGTAGCCACCCTCTCTTTCGTGTCCAGATTCAGAAGTTATTCGGAGAGTTTGGGGAGGTTCTCGTTGAACTGCCATCCAGTGATGTCAGCCTCCAACTTTCCCACAGAGAAAGTTAACTGGATGTCAGGAGGGAGGGCGAGGGAGAGGGGCCTACATTCCTCCAATGTAGGGCAGGGTTTCCCTTCCTCCACCGCCTTCAACACTGCCAACAGGGATTTCTCTGCGAAGGGGAAGACTATGGTGGCAGAAGCAAGAAAAGACGTTTGTTTCTTGCTTAAGGCCGGCACCTTGGAGTTGGTGTAGCCCTTACTCTTCAGGCAGCCAGCCAGAAGAGATTGAGCCTTTGCGTGGTTGAAGACGATGACCTCCTTAGGCTCGGTTTCCTCCTTGGAAACTGGCTCGAAGTTGAGACGGATGTAACAGTCTGGATAAGCCTCAAAGCTAGGTGAAAACTCCACCTCTTCAAGGGGGACAGCGCCTATCTTGTCATTGACGAAGATACGTCCGCTTGTGATCGGCATGTGTTCTGCATGCCTCCATGGGTTCGCTACTGAGCGTGGGGGAAGATCCTTCACGGTGATCTTCCTCGGGGTCTGCTTCGATAAACGTAGGATTTCCCTCTTGAAATCCTCGTCCCTCTGGCGACTCCTCTCGTCCAGGATCACCAGCAAAGCTTGGAGGTTATCCACGGGGGTGTCCACTTTTGCAGGTGTAGGAGTGGAGGAGGTAGAGGGGACGGGTTCTGAAACAGCAACGGAAGTGATAGAGGGGGCACGGGCGCCTTCACCCTCGGAGTCAGGAGCCTCCCTAGGCTCCTCCTCTGGACCCTCAGCCATCAGGGTCCTCTCGGTGGTGTCCGACACTTTCGACATCCGTTCCACCTCATCAAGATGGAAGTCTTGAAGTGCATCCGATACGTCCGGTTCGAACGTCAGTTGGACGCAGGGGATCTCTTGTGTTGGGATGACAGCATCCGCAGATGCTTTGGGGAAGAGCAGAGCTCTCATCTTCTCACTAGGGAGATAGGGCCCCATGGCGTTCCTCTGGAAACCCCGCACCCATTTGCGTAGTTTCTCGCGAGCGATGTCCCTGGCCTCCGCAGACACCTCGAACGCCTCGTTGAGCAGGTCCTTGCAGACGGTGCAGTCCCTTGGGAAACGGAACAGCTGGCGTGGGCTTGGCACGCCAGATGGCCATAAAAGTCCGAGCGCCGAACGCTGCAGATTGCGCTCGCACACCGGATGTACCCCTCCTGTAAAGAAGAAAGGGGTACATGAGTGTATAGAAGTTTATATCATAAACTTAAAGTAATCTTAGATTAGTCTTAAAGTAATTTCAATTACAATATAAGATTCCTTTCCAAGTGTAAGCTTAGGATAGGTAAGTTGGAAATGAAGCAGAAAAGACACATACTTGTGCATCCCGCCCAGCCAATTGCCGTGACCTCACACCATAACTAATTCTAGGGCCTTCTTGAGAACGCCCTAAGGGGGGGGTGGAGGAAGGGATATCCGAAATGGATAATTAGCACAGCTTGTACTTCTTCCAGGGTATTAGTAATGGTGAGAGCAAGAGAGAGCTGAGTTCATTCAGCATAGTGAAAATGGGAATTGATTATCCCCAATTAGGGTAGGCCCCGGCAAGGGACTGCGCATGGATGCACAGAGTATGTTAGAATTATTTACTGCATAACTATACACCATAGTTTTCTGACTAGGGTATGTACTATACCATAGATGTACTGGCTATTGTATATAGCTATACAATAGACACTGCCGGCGCATTGCCGGCATGGTAGGAGTGTCAGTCCACTGATGTAATATGATTAGGTGGCCCCGGCAGCACGCCGGAATGTCGGAAGCACACCAGGCGCCGGCGAACCTCCAGTTGAGGGGGAACCCCTCCCAGCCATCAGTCTCTGTGGCGGAGAAAGGGCGAAACCTCAGGATGATGGCAGATCGCCGGCATGTCAGCAGGCAACTGGCTTTAGGTACTCCAACCCTGACTTCAATCTATGAGACAGAGAGGATGCTAGGTCTAAACTGACGGCTGTTGCCGGCAGAGTAGTGTGACAGTGGACCGGCACTGATTAAGATAGAGAGAAAGTATAGAAGAAGGAGGAGGGAAGGGCGGTAGCTCACTACCCTAACCTCACCTTCTTCCGGAAGGTGGGTTCAAATGGAAGGGAGAGAGTGGCAAGCTTCCATCCAGTCGCAACAGAGCCGGCAGTCGGCTAGAGTTGCGGGTGGCGGCCCAAGGGAGGACTGAAGAACACTCTAAGATAGTGAGGTCTTCCGCCGGCAGACCGACCTGTCGTATGCTATCCCATAGTTCAACTATATGCGGGAAGCCTAGCAGTTCGAACTAACCAACGAAAGGACCGGGCCGACCCCACAACCCGCCGGCACTCGGTCGAGTTGTAGGACAGTGGACAGAGGTGTGGTGGCTAGGCCATCACCAAAGGACAGAGGGGGAGGGGAGAGGGTCCTGAGAAGGGGTGTAGGGGAAGGCATGAGCCCTCGCCGACACTCCAGGGGGTGTTTCTGTTTCAGTACCGGCACTATCCTAGGTGTAGGAAGAATTCGTTCTCCAGCCTAAGGTAGGTTAGCACAGTGAAAGAGCAGCACGGATGTGCCATCCTAAACTATAAAGAAACAGAATCCCAGGGCCTGCCTAACCTAGGCTAGGGGAACATATCCCATAGTCCGGGGAAGGCAGGTGTAGGACAAGTCGCTAGGCCACAGGGAGGAAGGGTCGTAACCCTACCAGGTGTGGTCTAGGGGGGAAGGGCAGAGCCGCCCCCCCCCCCCTTTTTGCTGACCAGCCGGAACCAAAAGGAGAGTTCATTCACCTAATGGGGAAGCTGGGGGCAAACGACTGGTACTCTGAGGTTCTGTCCCAAACTCAAAGCTCATGAACTATGGCTATTAGTGGGGAAAGAAAATCCTAGCCTAAACTCACTTGAATACAATTCAAGGTAAGGAGGGCTAGGATGTAGCCTAGGCTACCTCAGAGGGAGGAGAGATTACCTTGGTACAAGGTAACCGGGGAGGTGAGAAAGTATACAAAAGCCCTAAGCGTTAGGTTAGGGGCAAGGGAGTCGACTACCAAGATCATCGAAACCTTTTGTATACTTCCTAGAAGGATAAAAACATGTGCAATCACTGAATCTTATATGTATAAATGCCTAACATCTTCATTTCGTGAATTAACACTAGGAACACTTATTATATCATGCATGAAAGTAAACAAAAACGCCTGGGCTATCGAGCCTAGGGGCTAGGCTAGCAATCTAGCATGTGAATTCGGCTACCTACGCTCGCCGAAAATGAATACTATTGGCATAATATAACTAATTCCTAGCAATGAAGACTAAATAACTAATGCTGATAATTATGAAACCGGGAAGGTTGTTCTGGCCAACTAAAGAAAGCATACGATGCGAACAACAGCGTCAGCGTCATGACGCCTCCGGTTAAGGCAACAGCTCCGCCACAATACACCGTATTTTAAGATAAAACGGCGTTGCTTTACGGCCAGAGCTGATTTATACAGCACAAGAATATGGTACTCAACTTTCCAGAAGAAGGCGAGGCTGGAGATTGCAACATGACGAAACTAATAGCGAATAACTGGGAAAAACACCTGGTCAAAGACGATACAAGCGAAGGAATGAGGAAGGCACGCAACGGTGACGTCAACCAAGATGGCGGCCAACATGGCGGCGGTTATGACGTCAAAGAGTACCGTAACAGTAACGGAGGAGAACTTAGTAACGGCTCCTCCTATACTTGCCACACTTCCCCCTTGAAGCGTAAACGCTATGTGGGGTGCAGATAGCTATGTGGCGTGTCAAGCATACGTCCCTTGTTATTATATGATATCCTAAAGGGAAACCTTATGGGTACTCGTGCCAGAAGTTGGAATTCTGTGAAACCTTTAGTTTAATTCTCTGGGAATATCTACTATAGTCAAATATACCCTAAGGAAGCTACTGAAGGAACCTTCCATCAGGACGACATGGCCTGACCCCAAAAAAAGGTTTATATTTGCCAAAGTAGCTAAGGCTATGAACTCAGTGACTCGTACTTCAGCCTGCTGCATAACCATGGATAATGCCAAACAGACAATGAAACATAAGTGTTGCAATTACGATTTAACCATAATTGGAAGAGTATACCCTGAGTTCTGTGTGCACTTGATGGATGATTGCGTGGCTCCAGTCATTTTGGGACATGACTTCCTGCAGTTACACAAGCAAATCAGCGTAGACTTTGGTGGGAAGCTACCGCCTTTGGAGCTAAGCATCCAGTCACCTTGTGCTCTGATAGCGGCTCAAATTGAACCGCCAGCCATCTTCGACAATCTGACAGTCGACTGTCACCCAATACAGGTGAAATTCAGAAGATATTCCAAAGAGGACTCCGAGTTCATCAAGAAAGAAGTAAAAACGCTGCTAGAGGAGAGCATCATCACACCGAGTCGCAGTTCGTGGAGAGCTCAAGTGGTGGTCGTCGATCAGTGTGACAAGAAAAGATTGGTCATAAATTACTCTCAAACCATCAACAGATTCACCAACCTAATTGCTTATCCTGTTCCAGAGATCACAGAGATGATTGAGAAAATTTCTACTTACTGCTACTTCAGCTCCATAGACTTGAAGGCAGCATATCATCAAATACCATTGAACATGGCTGATCGGAAATTCACAGCGTTCAAAGTGGATGGAAGGCTGTTCAAATTCACACTTGTTCCGTAACCGAAATACAAACCACGCTATTTACATTGGGTTTACCTTTCGGCGTAGCTGAAATGACGAGCCAATAGTTTTTAACGAGGGTTAACTACCCCCGCGCTAGTTAGCGGGGGTAGGGGAAGGGGTAGCTTGCTACCCCCCCCCCACACACACACACCGGTGATTTGCTTCACTTCCCTTTTGGCTTTGGCGATGAACAGACGTGTCTGTCCATCGTCCTCGTTGACAGCCTTAATCTTTTTTTGCTTTTTCTTCCAGTTTGTGTGTGTGCATTTTGAAGTTGGCCTCACCCTTTATTGTTCACCATGCGCAAGTGCCCTGGTATTGCCGGTCGCCATTGCGGTACTTTTATGTCTGCGGTGGACACAGATCCTCACACCCTTTGCCCGCAGTGTCGAGGCCGACGGTGTGACAAAGAGAATACGTGTAGTGAGTGCAGGGAGTGGTCTGCCTCCCAGTGGGAGAGATTTGGCCGCCGGCGTAAGAAGAAGTCCAAGAGAGACCGTTCTCCTTCCGGGGTTGCCTTGAAGGAGGAAGGCTCTTGGGACTCTCCTTTCGCCGCCCAAACCTCCTCCGAAGCTCCCCCTCGTTCGGCTCCTAAGGAGAGACCGCCGAGTGGGAGCGCAGGCCCTAGTTCTGTTTCCCGACCTTGGATTGGGGGAGAGGGCGTCGCCTCCCATAGCGGGGTGGTTCCTCCTCCTCCTCCGGGGGAGGTTGTTGCTAATGAATCCTTGTCTAATGATGATCTTTTTCAGATTTGGGCTTCCTTGGGGCTTAAGGGCCTGCCCTTCAGGGAAGCCCTGATTGACCTTGTCCAGTTAGGGGCCGCTGTTAAGCAGAGGTAGATCCTCTGTCAATCGTCGACGTCGTGGTGGAAGAGGTTTCCGACGGGTCGGGTCAATCCTCTGCAGGTACTGTTGTGGATGATGGTGCTGAAGGCTCTCCTCCCCCTTCCGTACATCCTTCGAAGGGGGAAGGGAGTCCCGCGGGCTCTTCTGCTGCCAAGCCTCCCTCTAAAGGGAGTGCTTTGACTGAGACTCCCCTTCGGAGGACTGATGGTCCTGACGATCTTCCTCGTGGCCGCCTTCGCCGTAAGGCTCACCGTCCGCTGTGCGCAAGGGCCTCCCGTCTCATTATAAGGGTGCTAAGAGACGCCTTTTTGAATCTTCGCCTCCTTCCTCCGAGGGGGACTCTCCTCGCCATAAGCAGCCTGCAGCTCCAGCTTCCTTAGACCTCTCTGGAGATCGGTCTCCTACGCCTTCCAGACCTTCAGCTTCTGGTGCAGATGTCCAGCAGCCTGACCTCGTCACCCGACAGGCAACGGTCCCTTCGGGGCAAAGGGATTCTCTTCTTCTGCGTCAGGGTTCCCCTGCACGCCCTTCTGCAGTGTTAGCGCACAGGCGCTCCCCTGCTCGTCAGCGCTCTCCTGATTGTCAGCGTTCTCCTGTTCGCCAGCGCTCTCCTGATGATCGCCCCTCTTCTCGCCAGCGCTCTCCTGAGGAAATCCTTCAGCCTGTTATTCCTGTTGAGCGCCCAGTGCGCCAGCGTTCCCCTGCGCGCCCTTCTGCAGTGTTAGCGCACAGGCGCTCCCCTGCTTGTAAGCGCTCTCCTGATCATCAGCGCTCTCCTGTTCGTCAGCGCGATTCTGATGACCATCGCCCCACTGCTCGCCAGCGCTCTCCTGAGGACTCCGAACATCCTGCTGTTACTGTTGTGCGCCCTGCGCGCCATCAGTCTCCTGAGCACTCTAGTTTGGCCAAGGACTCTTCTCCTCGCCCTCGCGATCCTGCTCGTCAGCCTGTTCCAGCGCAACAACGCTCGCGGTCTCCAGCGCGTACTTCCAAAATGCCTGTACGCCCAAGCGCCTCCTGTTCCTGAGCCCGTTTGTGAGCGTTCGCCTCTGTGCCCCGCGCCAGCAGTTCCCTCACAGGATTCCACGAGTCGCCCTCTTGCTCGCCAGCGATCACAGACGCATCCACATTCGCCTGCTCGTCAGCGATCTCCTGCGCGTCAACGGTCCCCAGCGCGTCAGCGATTACCTGAACATCAGCGATCTCCAGACCACCCGCGTGACCTATCGCCTGCGCGCAAGCGTTCTCCAACCCGCCGTCGCCCAGATGATCTGGAGGGACATGGGTCGTATTCTGTCAGCTCGCCCTCGCGCGGTCGTTCGCTCGCCAACGCGCCACCATGCGCCAGCGCGCCATCGCTCACCTACGCGCTAGCGTTCACCAGCGTGCTGCCGATCACCTGCTCGCCATCGCTCTCTCACGCGCTACAGGTCTCCTGAACAACATCGTCAGCAGTCATCGGAGCGATCTCGTTCGCCCACGCGTCAACACGCTCCCTCGCCAATGCGCCAACATGCGCCAGCTCGCCCACTCGCCTGCGCGCCCACGCGACCGCTCGCCTGCGCGCGATTGCCGTTCGCGTCGTGTTTCGCAGCCCGCGACAGCAGCAGGGACGCGTGTCGCCAGACCGCACTCAGGATCGCCTCCGCCGAAGCGCAGGACTCTTGTGCAGGATAGGGAAGACACATCAGAGAGGTCAGTACAACTTTCTTCCCCCCTTCCTTTTCAGGCAGGTCCAGTGGTATCCACTCCGAAGGATCGCCCGATCCCCTTCCCTCCAGCGGGAATTTCGGACTCTGTGTCCGTGTCGCGGCAGACTTGGTTTGGTCCTCTGATGCGGGCGAAAGTGAAGGCTATGAAGCCGATCAAGGACACAAGCCAACGGCTGCCTCACCCCTGCTGAAGAGAAGGAGAGGAGTGGACTTCGTGGTGACTTCCCCCAGGGAAAAGTTGGTTCCTAAGAGGTCTGTCAGGAAGGCTCCATCCCCTTCGCAAGCGCTTTCTTCTTCTCCCGAGGACGAGGCTTTTCCGTCCTCGGGTGAATCCAGTGAGGTGGTAGTCTCCCCCTCGGCACCAAGGGGGGAGTCGTCTCCTCATGGAGGAGAATCGTCTCGCGCGGAGGGCGCTTTCCGAACCTCTTTGTTGGGGTCGTGTATCCCGCCCAGGAGGGAACCCAAGGACTCCAAGACAATCCCGAAGTCGTCTTCTAGGATTCGTCAGGAACCAGCTGCGCCCCGGGAGAACGTCCACGCATCTCCCCAGGAAGAGATTCCGGGGACGGGAGACTTAGCTGCCAGTCCGCAAGGAGGAGACCAGCAGGAGTCTGAGCATGCCTTCTGGCAGGTCCTGAGCCTGATGAGGCAACTCAACGGGTTCATGGACCCCGTGATCGCCCCCCGAGAAGGCAAGGACACGGTCTTGGACCAGGTGTTCGGTAATTAGAAGCCCCCTAAGACCAGTGCGGCTCTGCCCTGGTCTCAGGGGTTGAAGAGTGCCAGAGCCAGGGCCAATGCGCAACTCTTGCTTCCTCCAGTCGTTCCTCTGCCGGGAACAAACTCCTCCCACCTCCTCGTCTCCAGCAGAGGAGGTATTTTGAGATCTTAGGGGAGTCTAGTCTCGCTCTTCCTCTCCATCATTCCGTAGAAGAGTTTGCTAAGGGAGTTCCTCTCGAGAAGCTCTCCGCCCGGCAGGTGACGTTCTCGGGTTGGAGATCCTGAGCCATGAGAAAGTCGCGAAGTGCGCCATGCAGGCCACTTCGTGGCTGGATATATGGCTAGGGACCCTGGGCATCGTATTGTGCTCTGAGGACTTGTCTAAGGAGACCAATAGGAAGGCCCTGGAGACCTTCTTACTCTCGGGCACCCGCTCCATCGAGTTCCTGGCACACCAAGTTACCACCCTGTGGGCCAACTCGGTATTGAAGCGGCGTGATGCGGTGACCGAGAAGTTCCACCCGAAGGTCCCCGCCATGGATGTCTGTAGGCTCAGACATGCTTCCCTCCTTGGGGAGAATCTGTTGGAGCCCCAGGATATGGAACGAACAGCTGAGAGATGGAGGAAGTCTAGCCAGGACTCCCTCATCCATAGGGCCCTTACAGCTCGGCCCTATAAGCCTCCAGCTCCGCAGCAACAGCAGCAGCAGCCTCGCAAGACACCAAAGCAAGTACTGGCATCTAAGAAAGTGGTGTCTAAGCCCCAGCCCTTTCCAGCCAAGGTCAAAAGGGGCGGTAAGTCCTCCAGGGGAGGCAAGACTCCTAGAGGGAGCGGCCACAGGAGTGGCAGTCCCCCCGCGTGTCCACCTGTGGTGGGATGCCTTCGACGTTGCGTGCACAGGTGGCAGCAACACGAGGCCGATGCTTGGACGATTTCTGTAATCGGCCAAGGCTATCGCATCCCGTTCATAACATCTCAACCTCCCCTGACAGCGAATCCAGTGTCGTTGAACTCCTATGCCATGGGATCAGTAAAGGGGCTAGCCCTTCGGGCAGAAGTCAAGACCATGCTCAAGAAGGATGCTCTCCAGGAGGTCGCCAACGGCTCCCCAGGCTTCTTCAGTCGACTCTTTCTTGTAAAGAAGGCGTCTGGAGGCTGGAGACCTGTCATCCACCTCTCGGCTCTGAACGGGTTTGTCAAGCAAACTCGGTTCAGTATGAAGACAGCGGACACGGTCAGACTTGCGGTGAGACCACAAGACTTTATGTGCACACTGGATCTAAAGGACTCGTACTTCCAGATCCCAATCCATCCGTCTTCCAGGAAGTACTTGAGATTCAGCCTAGACGACAAGACCTACCAGTTCAAGGTGTTGTGTTTCGGTCTCTCCACAGCACCTCAGGTGTTCACCAGAGTGTTCACCCTGATTTCATCTTGGGCGCACAGGAACGGCATCCGTCTCCTTCGTTATCTGGACGACTGGCTGATCCTAGCAGACTCGGAGTCGACCCTTCTTCGACACCGAGACAGGCTTCTGAGTCTTTGCCAGGATCTGGGGATTGTGGTAAACCTCGAGAAGTCCTCTCTGCAGCCGTCCCAACGACTGGTTTATCTAGGTATGTTGTTAGACACCAATCTCCACAAAGCCTTTCCATCAGACGACAGGATAGCAAGGCTGAGGAGGGTGGTGGAACCCCTCCTCAGGCGAGAAGAGCTTCCCGCCCAATCGTGGTTGCGTCTCTTAGGTCACCTGTCCTCCCTGGCTCGTCTGGTTCCAAACGGCCGCCTCAGGATGAGATCCCTGCAGTGGCGGCTCAAGTCCCGGTGGAATCAAGGATCCGATTCCCCAGACGTACAGGTCCCGATAGGATCTTTGGAATGGACGGACCTGCGGTGGTGGCTGGTCGACGAGAACCTGCGTAAGGGAGTGGATCTTCTCGTCCTCCCCCCGGAATTGACACTGTTTTCGGACGCATCAAAAGAAGGGTGGGGGGCGCACGTTTTGAACCAGAGGACCTCAGGCCTTTGGTCAGAATCAGAAAAGTACCTGCACATCAACCTGCTAGAGTTGAAGGCCGTCTTTCTGGCTCTTCAACAGTTCCAACGGACCCTGGCGGGTCACTCCGTGGTGGTGATGAGCGACAACACCACGGTAGTGGTTTATATCAACAAGCAGGGAGGTACTTTTTCGCAGCAGCTATCCCATCTTGCAGTTAAGATTCTGAGGTGGACCGAAGTCCACTCGATAACACTATCACCTCGCTTCATTCCTGGCAAGAGGAATGTGCTCGCCGACAGTCTGAGCAGGGCTTCGCAGATAGTGAGTACCGAGTGGTCTTTGGATCCTCAGATAGCCAACAAAGTCTTGATTTTGTGGGGTTCCCCGACGGTGGACCTGTTCACGACAGCGTTGAATTTCAAGCTGCCTCTGTACTGCTCCCCAGTCCCGGACCCCAAGGCTCTCTGGCAAGATGCTTTCCAGCAACGGTGGGACAACATCGACGTGTACACCTTCCCACCATTCTGTCTGATGAGAAGGGTGCTCAACAGGACCAGACTATCGGTCAACTGTTCGATGACTCTGATAGCTTCGCTATGGCATCACGCGGAATGGTTCCCGGACCTTCAGCAGCTCCTGACGGAGCTCCCGAGAGAACTTCCCCCACGACGCGAGCTACTCAGACAACCCCACTCCAACATCCCTCACAAGGCCATGGCCTCGCTTCGGCTTCACACCTGGAGACTGTCCAGCGTCTCCTCACGGAGAGAGGCTTTTCGCAACAGGTTGCGGAGAGAATGTCTCGGCACCTGCGAAAGTCCTCTGAGGGAGTCTACCAGGCAAAGTGGAGAGTCTTTTGTGGTTGGTGTCGTGGGAGGGGTATCTCTCCACTCGATGCCACTATTCCAGCAATAGCGGAGTTCCTTGTATATCTGCGGGAGGAAATACGCCTTTCTGTCTCGGCAGTGAAAGGCTATCGCTCAGCCTTAAGCTTGGCTTTCAGGCTGAAAGGTGTGGACATTTCTTCCTCGCTAGAACTCTCTCTACTCATACGTAGCTATGAGCTTACCTGCCCCCAGTCGGAAGTGAGACCTCCTCCTTGGAACGTGGTTCGGGTTCTCAGGGCTCTCAAGAGACCTCCCTTCGAACCATTACGCCAGGCCTCTGATCGCCACCTGTCTTGGAAGATGGCTTTCCTGCTCGCTTTGGCCAAGCGAGTTAGTGAACTTCATGGTCTCTCGTACGACATCGCCCATTCAAGGGGATGGGGGAGGTAACGTTCAGGTTCGTCCCTAAGTTTGTTGCCAAGACTCGGAATCCTGGAGTGCCGGATCCACGGTTTGACTCTTTCAGGATCGCGAGTCTCCGTTCTGTAACAAGTGACCCAGACCAGCTGCTACTATGTCCAGTGAGGTGTCTGAGGTATTACTTGAAGAGAACAGCTGCAGTTCGTCCCCAATTGCGGGCATTGTTTGTAAGCACAGGCAGGACAAAGAGGAGGGTCACCAAGAATACCATCTCGGCTTGGATTCGAAGGGTTATCTACCACGCCTTGAATCCAGACCCTCCTCCGTCACGTCGCCCTAGGGCACATGACGTCAGGGGCGTTGCTACGTCCCTGGCCTTCAAGAGAAACTTCTCTGTGAGGCAGGTGCTTCAAGCTGGGGTCTGGAAGCGTCAAACGACCTTCACAGCCCACTACCTGCAGGACGTGACCCACAGGAGCCTCGATACGTTTTCTATCGGCCCTGTGGTGGCTGCACAACAGCTGGTCTAACCTCAGGCTCCTTTATGGACAAGTAGCAGTAGATTGAGGGCGTTGTTACCTGGTTTTAGTCTGCGTGAATGAAAGAGTATGTCTGACCCTTACTTCTTTCTTCATTCTCCCCTCTCTTGGGGAAGCAGCATCCTGGTCTTCGCACAGCTGACCTCGACCTCTGCAGGTAACCCATGCTTCCTTGTGCTCCTAGTATTAAGTTTAATACTGTCGCGGCCCCCATACCCTGACGAGGTGGTATTGGGAATGTCCTATCCTAGATTAATATCTAAAGGTCTCAAGGTCAACTTCATAGGACGAGTCACGCTTTCCTCCACACACAACTTATGTAGGCCACTCGTTCCTAGCGAAGCAAGGAACTTGTGAGGTGCAGGGGTTCCTTTTCTCAAGTGCTACTCACTGGGAGGCGGAGCCCCCGGGCAAAGCCAAAGTCAGTAAGGCTGGGGACTTTCCACCCTTCCTAAGGGGTAAGTCACCCAATGTAAATAGCGTGGTTTGTATTTCGGTTACGGAACAAATGACAAATTCGGAGATAATTTGTATTTTTCCTAACCATACAAACCTTAGCTATTTACACATATTTGCCCGCCAGCCCTGGCCCCCAAGTCAAGTCCTACCTCTAAGTGAAGTGAAGCAAATCACCGGTGTGTGGGGGGGAGGGGTAGCAAGCTACCCCTTCCCCTACCCCCGCTAACTAGCGCGGGGGTAGTTAACCCTCGTTAAAAACTATTGGCTCGTCATTTCAGCTACGCCGAAAGGTAAACCCAATGTAAATAGCTAAGGTTTGTATGGTTAGGAAAAATACAAATTATCTCCGAATTTGTCATGTTTGCCTTTTGGAGTAACCAATGGGGCTACCTGCTTTGAGCAAGTTCTCGACAAAATTATTGGTAAGGAACAACTAAAGGGTACGTTCGTTTACATAGATGACATCATGGTCTGCGGTCACATATATGAAGAACACGACAGAAATCTGAAACGCTTTCAAGAAACTGCATTGAAGTATGGACTTACCATAAATGACAAGAAAAGTGTTTATGCTCAAACATCAATCTCAATTTTAGGCCATGTAGTGAATGATCACAAAGTCCTACCTGACCCAGAGAGAATGCGTCCGTTGTTGGAGATGAACCCTCCGGACAGTACCCCTAGTCTCAAAAGAACGTTAGGACTCTTATCCCACTATGCGAAGTGGGTACCGAACTTCTCCCAGAAAATTCTACCTATAGTTGAAGTGAAAACTTTCCCGATGGCCAAATCCGAAGAACAAGCACTCGAAGAACTAAAGAATGAAATATCTTGAGCTTCACTTGCTGCTATAGATGACGAAGCAGTCTTTATAGTCGAAACAGACGCCTCTGCTGATGCCGTTGCAGCCTCATTGACACAAGGAGGAAAACCGGTGGCCTTCTTTTCTCGCTCGCTCTCAGAATCGGAGAAACGACAATCGGCAGTGGAACGCGAAGCATGTGCTATCGTAGAAGCCATCAAGAAATGGCGACACTTTCTGCTAGGAAATAAATTTAGACTCATAACTGATCAGCAATCGGTGCGTTTCATGTTTGACGCCAAGAACCATGGCAAAATCAAGAATGAAAAAATAATGTGGTGGAGGCTGGAACCGAGTTGTTTCAACTTCGACATCACATACAGACCTGGATCAAAGAACCAAGCAGCAGACGCTCTCTCTCTCGTGCCTCGGGATGTTTGGCTTCACTTACCTGTACTCAAGGAGACGAGCTGACTCGGCTTCACGAGCACTTGTGTCATCCAGGAATCAGATGGATGACCCACATCATAACACAGAGAAACTTACCCTTTACCATTGAAGAAGCTCGGACTGTCATACGTAAATGTCAAACTTGTGCTAAGATCAAACCTAAGTTCTCCAAAGAAACAAGAACATTGATAAAAGCTACCTGGCCATTCGAGTGTCTGGCTATCGACTTCAAAGGTTCGATGCCGTCCACCACAAAGAACAGATACATTCTTAACATAATTGACGAGTACCTGTAGAGCAGATTTCCGTTCACCTTTGCAACTGAAGACACCTCAGCGAGTACCACCATTAAATGTTTGTTTACTCTCTTTTTAGTTTGGGGCCTGCCCAAGTACATTCATTCAGACAGGTGACCTGCTTTCGTGTCGTCAGAGTACCAAAAGTTCCTTCATGACCGTGGAGTGGCTACAAGCTACTCGTCTGCGTATAACCCCCGTGGCAATGGCCAGATCGAGAGAGCCAATAGAACTTTGTGGTGCACCGTAACGTTAGCTCTCGCTTCTCTGTCCTTCCCTATAGAAATGTGGGAGGCTTTCCTGGATCAAGCTTTACACAGCATGAGGTCCCTTCTGTGGATCGCTACGAACTAAACACCGCATGAGCGCATGTTCTTGCACCCCAGGAAAGCAACATATGGGCAGGGGGCTCCATTGTGGATGACAGAAAATGAGCAAGCTCTTCTAAAGAAAACGGTTAGGAAATCCAAGTACGAACCTGAGGTCGAGGAAGTTAGACTCCTGCATGTCAACCCACAATGGGTTCGTGTTGCGCACCAAGACGGCAAGGAATCCACTGTGTCAACTCGTCACCTGGCTCCTGCAGCTAAAGTATTTAGTCCAGACACCTGTCACAATAAAGGAAGCCGTCACATCTTCAACATGCGAGAGAATGGTAAGACTCCCATCAATCAAGGAACCCCCTTCCCACCTGGGGACCCCAGCCAGAGAACTGAAAGAAGTCGAATGGATACAGAACTAGTCCGGGGGAGGGAGCCTGCAACTGAACCGCAACAAAACACAGAACCGCCCACCCCAGGAAAGGCACCATCGAAAGGAACACCTGCAGAACCGTCAACCTCAAAGGCACCTCAACGCACAAGTCGTACTAGGCGCCCTCCTAGCTATCTCTCAGATTTTGTCCTAGATGAGTGGCAGTAGTATGGGTGGTAAGTGTCCTTATGTCAATGTGTTCATTATGAATTAGTGGTTATAATGCCCATTGTTACCAAAGTATTTTTTATGTAAGTGAGATGAGCCCAGTTATCGAATAAATTAAGTACTAATGAGTTTTGCAATGTGAAATGAAATTTGTAGTGCCAATAAGGTGAGCTTTGTAATGCAAATGCGATGTGAGAATAATTGCAGTTGATGTGAAATCTAAGTGAGTTCATGTTTTGGTATGATGTGAATGTGTACTGTGCTGTATATTCTTCTTCTCAGTGGGGTTGAATGTGGTGTGAATTGGTAACTGTGACTGCTGGTGTTTGTATGCTTGCTTGGCAACATTGAGTCTCTAACACTGTACCAGCTTGGCCAACACCTTGCCACAACTTTTAAGCTGAATAAAGCTAACGTTCCAGCAACTGTGTTTGGTATTCCACAGAAGCGTCTTTATTTTATCTGAAGTAGTCATTACCTAACAAATAGAACTAATAGAATTAAACTGTGAAATCTTTATGAACAAGTTCTCACATGTTTCCCCATTTTTTTTTACAATCTTGGCTAAAGTTCCACCGTTTCTATATTGTGCTAAGACTGCTCTCTTGCTCTCTAAAAGAGTGAAATGTAACATCTGAGTTTTACAAAAAATTCTGAGCGATACAAGTTTCCACAGCAACATGGATTCATCCCTTGAAATGTGTTATATTTGAATGGATGAAAGTCATGAAAATGTAATTGTTCCATAACTGGAATACGAACCATACTATTTATTAGGGGTTATACTTTCGGCGGAGCCGAAATGACGAGCTATTAAAATTTAGCAAGGGTTAACTACCCACACTGCTAGTTGGTGGGGGGTAGCTTGCTACCCCCCTCACACCTGTGATTTAGCTCCCTTTAGTTTTGGCTCGGATCGAGAGCGGTTGTTTCTGCTCTTCCTCCCAGCCTATTCTGAACTGCCATTAATTTTTTACTTTTAACTTACTTTTTCTTATATATATATATATATATATATATATATATATATATATATATATATATATATATATATATATGGAAACATTCTTAATGTTTGTGTATATATGTATATATGTATAGAAATGTTGTAAGTTTCCTTTTTAGTGTTTGTGCTGTGCGTGTAATACATATACGACACGTCACTTGCGCAAGGCCAGGACACTTCCCTTCGTGGGGAACGACCTCTCCCTCCTTTGGTCTATCGGTCTTCCCGTCGGCATATAACTGTTGACTCGGCCACCGCGGGGGAATCGTCACGTCTGGACCCTCCTCATTCAACTGTTATCTTCGCCTTTCCCTTTTCCTACGGGAAACATGGATTACTGAGCGAAGGGAGTGTGGCTTTTCGGAGATTGACTACGGTCTTTCTCTTATCAAGATCGTTCACTTTTCAACAACAGTGTACTAACGGGGAGAGCACCTTTCCTATTCGCGGGTTAGGTTGCGCTTCCGATTGTTTGTTTCAATTATTTTAGTGAAATTATGATAGTTTGTAATTTTAACTTTTCACCTTCTCCGTGGGGAACACTTCCCTTCGGAGAATCAGTGGTTCTCACTATTAGTGAATATTCTTAGCTGATTTAAATAATTGTAATTCTTATTTTTATTCCAGTTACTCCACTCCCCCTTCTCCTGTGGATGTCGACTGGTGAAGGGAGGGCACAATACTTATTTTATGTTGTCCCCTCAGTGGTCCTCTTCGGAGTTCCTCCCTAGGGAATTTTCTGTTACATAATTTTATTTTATTTTATTTTTCCTCAGCTATGCAGTTTTCTTTGTTCGACTATGAGTGCCGACGAAGCAAAGCTGTTCTGTTCATGCCTGGGGAATCTTCTGTCACTGCCGTCCCTCAGAGGACGTCATCATGGGCATCATCCCTTCTCTTAGAAGTGCGCCAGTGACAACATGATCAGCACTTCAGATCATCTTAGAACGCTCCCAGGAGGTTCGCCTCCAGGTGTTGGACAACTTTCCCTTCCGAGGGAAAGTTTCCTCCCCAGGTGTGAGGTTGTTTCTCCCTTCCAAGGGAGAACTTCCCACACCTTAATAACTTCATTGACTCCGACTGCTGTTGCTGCCTTCGCCCAGACTACTCTCCCCCCTTGCTGAGTCTCTTTTCCTTAAGGGGCAGAGCATAGTTTTAGGCAAGTCTCTCCTGCTAAGTGATCACCTCTCTCGTTCGCGAGTGTCCACTTCGGAGGATCGCTACTGCTAAAGGTCAGCTTGCTGATCCACCGGCCCTCATGGGCGTCATCCCTTCTCCGAGAAGTATGCCCGTGGCAACACCTGATCAGCACTTCATCTTCGAGGAAAGGTTGTTTCCCCCTTCCTAGGGAGAACTGCCTGCATCTTAATCATTTTACAGACTCTGATTGCTGTTGCTGTCTTCGCCTAGACAACACTCCCTCCTTGCTGAGTCTCTCTTCATTCGGGGGCAGAGCATAGTCTTAGGCAAGTCTCTCCTGCGAAGTGATCACCTCTCTCACGAGAGGGGCCACTCATAGAGACGACTCTTCGGAGGATCGCTACTCCTAAAGGTCAGCTTGCTGGTCCACCGGCCCTCATGGGCATCATCAGTTCCTGATCGTCCTACCAGCACACCTACCAGCACAACCTTGCGCTGCAGCTGAGTCCCTGGACTTCGGTCCTGGACTCTTCTATGGACCTTTTACGGTCTCCATCGGTGGATGTTCGCCCTTCCAAAGGGCACATCCCAGTTCCTGATCGTCCTGCCAGCTGACCTGCCGACCTACCAACGCAACCTTACACTGCAGTTAGTCCTTGGACTTTGGTCCTGGACTCTTCTGTGGACCTTTCACATTCGCCATCATGGATGTTCGCCCTTCCAAAGGGCTCATCCCAGTTCCTGGTCGTCCTGCCAGCTGACCTGCCGACCTACCAGCGCTACTTTCCATTGCAGTTAGTCCTTGGAGTTCTGTCCTTGACTCTTGTGTGGATCGTTCTTGCTCGCTAACGATCTCCTGCACCTGCACGCCAGTGCTTTCCTACGCACCCACACTCGTGTGCGCCAGCATTATCCTGCGTGCCATTGCTTCCGCGTGCGCCAGCATTATCATGCTCGCCATTGCTTCCGCGCATGCCCGCAGTCTTCCGCGCGTGCGCCAACACCCACAGTCTTCCGTGCGCGTGCACCAGCAGCAGCAGTCTTCCATGTGCGCGTGCCAGCACCAACAGTCTTCTCCGCGCGTGCCAGCAGTCTTCCACGCACCAGCCACGCAATTGCGTGCTCATGCACCCGCCCTTGTGCAACCAGCCATGCGCTTCTGCGCATTCTAGAGAGACTGCACAAAACTACACGGTACCTTACTGTGCGCCAGCTCTCACCTGCGCTCTCATATCCAGCACCCTCCTGATCACTTGCGCTCACTAATGCGCCAACTCTTCACAAAAAGCCAGCGTACTTCCGCGCTCTCCTGCGCTCTCAGACCAGCGCTCTCCTGCGTAGTTGCGATCTCAGATCCAATGCGCCAGCTCTTGCCAAAGAGCCTTTGCTCGCAGATCCAATGCTCACCAATGCGCCAGCTCTTACCAAAGAGCCAGCACTCACCTGCGTACCAGCGCTTGCCTACTCTCCAGCTCTCTTCTGCGCATTCACCGAAAACTGCGCTTCAACAGAAACTGAGCACCAGCATCATCCTGTGTACCATCGCTCCAGTACTCTCCAGTACACTCGCACAATAGGCTTAAAAGAATAAAACTTTTTGGACAGGCCACCATTACCCCCTTCCTCTCCCCGCAAACGCGTAACATGGCCGCCGGGAAAAAAGGGAAGAGGCTTCACAAAAGGTTTCAAGATCCCAAAGATTCCATCTTCCAAGGGGGAATCAAAATTTGGAATCCTTGGTCCCTGTCTCTTCTGAATTTTTTTTCTTGACAGACCACCATCAGCAAACAAGAAAGCATCAACAGACTGATCTCTAGATCACTGTTTGCTGATGGCTAGTTCACGGTTTGCTGATCGCTAGCTCGCCGATCACCAGATCGCCAATTGCTAGCTCAGCTCTGACCATTGACCTCTAGTCCCTCCAATGACTAACAATCTATCCCAATCACCGATTGCTAGTCAATAACCAGTCATCAGCCTGCTGATCACTAGATCACCGATGGTCAGCTCATCTTTCTTCGATCATCAAACTCAGCTCGCTGATCTCTGACCAGCCCATCGTCAGCTTGCTGATCTCTGATCAACCAGGAGGGACCATAGTCAGCTTGCTGATCTCTACCTACCAGGAGGGACCATAGTCAGCTTGCTGATCTCTGGCCAATCAGGAGGGACCATAGTCAGCTTGCTGATCTCTGACCAACCAGGAGGGACCATAGTCAGCTTGCTGATCTCTAGCTCACTGATCACTGGTCCGCGATCGATCGCTGATCATCAAAGGCTTACCATCACCAACTGACTATCATTAAACCATTCTGCTGTCTCTCAGGACTCTCAAAGCAGATTACAAACTCATTTATCGCCAACCTACCTTGGCTGACTGACCAGACAGCCTTCATCTGCCTGTCAGTTACCATCTTTTGCTCACAGACCGCCGATTCACCGATCATTGACGTTTCGCCAGCAGTTCGTGACTCGGACTTACTAGTCAACCTCTGCCCGTAGTTCCTTAGATCAGAAGGTATACAACGCACTTCTCGCTACTGGCCGTTCGCCATCACACCAATCCACTAAAGTGATCCGCAAATGATTGACAACCCTCATCAGCGGCTTGTCGACAGGGGAATACTTGCGAGCTCTCTCCAAATGCACAGTAACCACAGTACCCAACCATTAACCATTGATTAACATTCACGAGACTGATTCTACTCTAAGGAATAGCATCAATCCCATCAGGGCGCATTGTAGGGTTAAGCGTTGCCTTCCTTCTGTCAGTTAAAGGAATTCTCTCTCGGGGAAGAATCCTTACACAGGGTATCACGTCCGATCCTTTACGCCACGAATCAAGACCCCAGCATCAACAATCTCCCATGTGAAAGGATCTGCAAGGAGCTGTCCCTTTGGGTCAATGTCCACACCATGTTGGAGTTTGGACAAGGGCTAAGACCTCAGGTCTTCATTTGCACTGAACCTAAAGCACATACTTCCAGGCCCAAACCTTCCATCTAGGAAGGTTGCAAGATTCAGTCTAAACAAACAAGAAACACCAGTTCAGTACACTATGCTTCGGTCTTTCCACTACACCCATCCTGGTCTCACAGGATCGGCTTCTGTCTCCTCCATTTCGGGACAACTTACTGACCTTACCAGACTCAGTGGCAATCTTGCATTAGCACCGGAACTTCTGAAGTGTTTTTACCAAGATCCAGTGATCAAAGTAAACCTGTGGAAGTCTTCCCTACTTCCCTCCCAGAAGATTGGTGTATCTGGGAATGATTCTAGACACCAATCTCCACAAAACTTTCTCAAAACAAGAACTCCCATCCCAGGGTGACTTGAGTCCGATTGGAATCAGGGCCTCGATCCCCCAGACATTCTGACCCCCATGGGACCAGAAGTTTGGACGAACCTCAAGGGATGGGTGTCAGTCGAGAATCTATGGAGTGGTGTAACCTTCTCATCCTTCCCCAGCCCTCGGACTTGATGGTGTGCTTAGAACACATCAAAAGAAGAGAGGAGGGACCATAGTGCTGCACCACACAACCTCAGCCCTCTGGACAGAGTCCGAAAGTACCTTAACTTGAATCTCTTAAGAGATGAAGGCCAACTTTCCAGTCCTTCAGCAGCTTCATCGGTTTCTAACAGACCACTCAGTGATGTGATGGGCGACAATACCACACACCACATAGAGGCTCACATCGACAAGCAAGAATGAACTTGCTCGCAGCCTCTTCCCATCTAACAGTATAAACACTAAGATGGGCCAAAGTCCGTTCGGGACCACTATTAGCCCGCTTCATTCCAGACTAGAGGAATGTGCTCGCTGACAATCTGTGCACAGCATCTCAGATAAGGTATACCAAATGGTCTTTGGATCACCTTGTAGCCAACAAAGTCCCGACTTTACGGGGTCCTCCAACTAGGGATCTGTTCGCAACACCCCTGAACCTCAGGCTGCCGTTGCTCCCCAGCCCTAGACCCCAAGGCTCGCTGACAAAAAACAGGCCAACAACGGTGGGTACAACAATGACGTTTACGTCTCGTCCCTGTTTTGTCTGGAGAAGGGCACTCAAGAAGGCTAGAACATCGGTCAGCCTCTCAAGGACTCTCATAGCTCTGCTATGACATTACGCAGAACGGTTTCCAAACCTCCTGCAGCTCCTGATAGTCTCTCCAAGAGAACCCTCTCCACATCACAGACAACCCACTCCGACACCTACCACAACCTTTAGCTTTGCTATGATTGTAGGCCTGGAGACTACCCAGTACCTCCTCTCTCACAAAGGCTTTTCTCAATAAGCTGCGAAAAGTTTGTCTAGATATCTGAGAAACTCCTCAGCATCAGTCTACCAGCCAGTATAACATCTTGTGTGGGTGGTGTCATGGGAAAGTGTCTTTCTCCACTCGATACCTCTATTCCATCAATAGCGGAATCCTCGAGTATATGCAAGAGGAAAAGACACCCCCCTTTCCAGTTTCAACAGGTTAAGACGATCACTCAACCTTCAGCCTTCCCCTTCAAACTGGAAGAAAGGGACATCCTCTCATCGCTAGATTCTTTCCTAACTCATACGGACTTACAACTTGCCTTTCTCCAGTCGGAATTGAGACCTTCCTCTCGGAACAGGGTTCAAATTCTCCAGTCTCTAAAGAGACCTCCTTATGTTCCACTTCACCAGGCAACAAATTTTCACCTGGTTTAAGAAGACAGTGTTCCTACACACTTTGACAGTAGCCATATGAGTCAAGGAACTTCATGGTCTCTCTTTCGACATCGCCCATTAAGGAGAAGGGTGAAAGGCAATGTTCAGTTTCGTCCCCGAGTATGTCACTAGACACAGTCTCCAGAGGTGACAAATCCTACACAAGTCTCTACTCGGTAATGGATGATCCAGATCATCCATTACTGTACCCAGGGTGAGGTATGAGACTCTACCTTGAGAGAATGGCAACAGCCCACCCGGGTCCCTTCTCTTGTCATCAGCACTGGGAGAGACTAAAGGAGGATCACCGAAACATCATCTCAACATGACGACTCACGATGTCAGGGGCATAGCTATGCCCCTGGCCCTCCTAAGCAGATTACTCTGTGATGCAGGTTTTACAAGAAAGGATGTGAATGCTCCAGGTGACTTTCACAACCTTTCTCCTGCAAGATTTGACCCACAGGAACTCGATACGATCTCTATCGGTCCGGTGGTGGCTGCACAACCGTTGGTTGTATACCTCAAGCTCCTTATTGGACAAGTAGCAGAAGGTTGAGGGTACTGTTACTCGGTTTTTGTCTGCGTGAATGAAAAGATTTGACTGGGGTTCGAGTCCCTCTCAAACTCGTTAGTTTCTTTGGTCGCTTTAATCTCACCATCCTTGTGATCTAAGGATGGGGTGTTTAGGGGAGCTTATAGGTCTATCTGTGGAGTCATCAGCAGCCATTGCCTGGCCCTCTTTGGTCCTCGCTTGGGTGGAGAGGGGCTTGGGCGCTGATGATATATGTATATGGTCAATCTATTGGGCATTATCCTACGCGATAGGGTAATGTCACTGTCCCTTGCCTCTGTCATTCATGAGCGGGCTTTAAACCTTTAAATAGTTATTTGTTATTGCCTCTCGTAGTGGAGATGCGTTGATTGCACCAGAGTCGAAATGAGATCATATCTTTCTTGCTCTTCATAATGTAATTGGTTAAGTCAATAGTCCTGTTTAGTTTCGATTTAAGGGCATAGATGAAATCAAATTCTCTATGTTATGGTTAGAAAGGAAGATATGAAAATGATTATGGATCGTTAAGTTGTTCTAAATTAAATCTGTAGTAGCTCAACATGAATTGCTGGTGGCAGATGGTAAGGTGGAAGTAATAGAATAAACAAAAGACCCAAGCAGAAATAGGAAGATCACAACTTGGAAGGTGAGAGGGTAGAAGGAAAGAGAGTTCAGGAGTAAAGAGGAAAGAGCCAAGAAATGAGAGATGTTTAATTAGAAAGTCAGAATCAGCTGAAGAGTATGAGATGTTATGAAAGAGATTCTTGTGCCAGCAGTAGCAGAGGTGTGTAGGATCACAAGTGGTAAAAATCAACAGAAAGAAGACACTGGGTTGTGGAATTAAGAGGATTCATCAACTACGAAGAAAAGGAATATAGCCAGCAGTAGGTGGGAAGACGATAAAAACTACCAAACTAGTGTGACGGATAAAGAAACAAACAAAGTCAATGGTAGCGATTGTAATGGGAGAAGCCGGAAAAAAAGTGGTATGGGATGATGGGAACACAGAAGGTAGAAAAGAAAAATAATAGGCAGAATGTAAGATTGGTTGGAATGATTAAAGATGAAAATTTAAATATATGAATTGAGGTAAAGGAAGTCAAGAGACGATGGAAAAACTATTTTCACAACTATCAAACAGAAAATGAGTGTGAAGAACTGGAAAAAATTTCCCCTAGTAGAAAGACCAATAACAATCACCAGAAATAGTGAAGTAGAAGTTAGAAAAGCAACAGGAAAATCAGGGTGATAATTGAGATGATTAGGCCTTTGGGAAACATAGAGAAAGGTGGGTACACACACTACTGGAAAATATCTGGGATATAGAGGAAATGCGAAGAGACTGGAGGATTTAATTGTATATACAAAAGGAAGACATATTATATTGAGGGAACTGCAATGGAAGAAAGGTTTTGAAACCTGTATTCAAGATACCAAAATGAAGAGAAGAGGGAAGATTGAGTAAGTTGATGGATATACATGAACAGCAGTTTGGGTATATGAAATGACAGACCACAATGGATATTATCTTTATAGTAAGACAAATCGAAGATAAGTATCTAGAATGAGACAGGAAAATTTAGATCTTGAAAAGGTGTATGACAGGGCACTAAGTACCGAAGTTAGTAAGGTTAGTGAGGATGATGTATGAATGGACAAGAACCACTGTGCATATATATATATATATATATATATATATATATATATATATATATTATATATATATATATATATATATATATATATATATATATATATATATGTGGGTGACAGACATTCCCTGTTGAGGCTGGCCTCTATCAAGGATTTGCTCTGAGTCCATTCCTGTTCCTCGTCGTTATATACAATTAATTATCAGAATTAAGGAACAACAATGTGCTGTAGGATTTGGTGTTTGCTGACGATTTAGTCATTGTAGCAGACATGGAAGAAGAACTCTTCTTTTTTGTCTGCATCTTTTCCCAACTTTATGTGGGGTCAATGTTTCTGGCCAGCGTTTTCCATCTACCTCGGCCCCACACTTCATCACCGGTTAATCCCTTTGATCGAAGGTCATCCTTGATGCAGTCCATCCACCTTCGCTTTGGTCTCCCTCTCCTTCTCTTTCCCTGTACCTCCATTTCCCCCCCTCAGTGGCTGGGTTGGAGGGGGGTAAAGCCAGCCTCAACAGGGTGCCGGTCCCAAGCCCTGGTAAATGGAGAGAGTTGGCGGCAGGAAAGGCATCCGGCCATGAAAAATTAGCCAAAACCAACATGGCTAATATGGAAGAACTGCAAGAAAGATTTAACATTGGAGAAGAACTCTAAAATGTAGAGTAATGATGGTGGGCATTTGAAAGACATAGCTAATGATTAGCAATAGAGAAGGACATGAAGAAATAAACATCCAAGTGGAAGATAGATTTGTAGAGGATGAGGAGCGATATGGGTTGGGTAGGACTGGGAGAAGAAAACGCAAAGAAGAGAAATAAATGGAGAATGCTGACTCCTGCGGCTCACCCAGCTATACGGTGGAATGGATGAGAGAAAGGTACAGACAACTTACCACTGGGAACTCGAGGACGATTGTTGGAAGTGTCTATTAAGCGATTTTAAAGACGTCATAAAACTTCTTGATGCTTCTAAAGTACAGCTGAAGAAAATGATAGAAAAACGAGCGAAAGGAGGGACAGGAAAGGGAGTAAATAGAAAGAATTAACGGAAAGAAATTCTCAAATTTCCATATTTGTTTTATTTATTCTATGATAATAATAATAATAATAATAATAATAATAATAATGATAATAATAATAATATTAATAATAATTATAATTATAATTATGATAATAATAATAATGAAAATAACAAATAATCTTTGAAACTATTCCTTTTATTGTAGAAGATTTTGTTCTTACAACTATCTTCCATGATGTCAGCCATTGTTTCAATAGAAAGGAATCATGGAATCAGGTTGCACATATATATATATATATATATATATATATATATATATATATATATATATATATGTGTGTGTGTGTGTGTGTGTATGTATATACATACACTATATATATATATATATATATATATATATATATATATATTATAATGTATAGATTTATATATATATATATATAATGTATAGATTTATATATATATATATATATTATATATACAGTATATATATATATATATATATATATATATATATATATATATATATATGATTTACATTAAAGCAATTGCGTTAGTGGCGTCAATGTGTTTCCTACAGGTATCCTCGTATTTCCCCAGCCTCTTCAAGTTTTCAAGTGTAACTCCTTGGTTGAAGAAACGATGATTATTCATTTTCTTCATATCAATTCATACTGTGTTTTAGAACAGTTTATCCTCTTCCGTATACCACCTAATTATTCTATTATCTCCCTTTTATTATTCCTGTCACCTTTCGTTCATTCCCAATCTTTTCCTTTTTTCCCACTTCGTGGCATAGCCCTGTCTTGCCTATGAGTTCGACCGTGGGAATGTTGGTTCGATTTTTCCCATGGCTTGAGAGGGAAGGAGGGAGGAAGGGAAACAACATGTCAATGAAGCCTCAATGGCCAAGATGAGATTTGTGAACGGTAATGGCAGATGAGATTATACAGGTGAACTAAACACTAAAGAGGCTGTCATGACAATGAAGACAAGGTTTAATAAATACTAGGGTGGTTTGCTTTGAGTGATCAGACTAAGGTCTTCCACCATCATCAGTCTCTAGTGGCTAACGAGGTGATGAAAACTGGCCAAACTTCAGACATGACTAAAGGCATGTCTAAGGCCTTTTTCCTCTAGTAAACTAGAAATATTTACATTTGTTATTCATATATATATATATATATATATATATATATATATATATATATATATATATATATATATATATATATATATATCATCATCATCATCACCATCATCATCGTCTCCTAAGCCTATTGACGCAAAGGGCCTCGGTTAGATTTCGCTAGTTGTCTATGTCTTGAGTATTAATTCAATTCTTCGCCATTCATCATCTCCTACTTCGCGCTTCATAGTCCTCAGTCTACATATGTAGGCTTGGGTCTTCTAACTCTTCTAGTGCCTTGTGGAGACCAGTTGAAAGTTTGGTGAACTAATCTCTCTTGGGGAGTGCGAAGAGCATGCCCAAACCATCTCCATCTACCCCTCATCATGATCTCATCCACATTTGGCAATCGAGTAATCTCTCTTATAGTTTCATTTCTAATCCAGTCCTGCCATTTAACTCCCAACATCCTTCTGAGGGATTTGTTCTCAAATCTACTAAATCTATTGGAGATTGTTTCATTGTCATCCCATGACTCATGACCATATATATATATATATATATATATATATATATATATATATATATATATATATATATGCAACCTACTAGGATTCCCTTCTATTCAAATTGTGACTGACGCAATTCAAAAGAAATAAATAAGGATAAAATCATCTACAGTAAAGGGAGTAATTTCAAAAATTATTATTATTATTATTATTAGCTAAGCTACAATCCTAGTTGGAAAATCAGGATGTTATACGCCCTATAAGGGCTCCAACAGCAATATATGACCAGAGTTCAAGTTTATAGGGACATTTCAGTAAATGAAAGGACTGACGCCTCTTGGCTAGTAGAATAGTAACGTGGTCGCCTACCATTCGCATGGCAGCTGATCGATCCCCACCGGGGACCGTGAGTTTAAGCTGTTTACTGGGGAGACCACTGGTGCATTGGGTACCACTGAGGGGGTTGGGCTTGCCTGGAAGACGTTCTGGTATTTATTTTTAGGAAACTGGAGCTGAAACCAGACACCTTTAACAATTGTCGAAGTATATCCTGATGCAGAAGTTGATCCTTGTGGAGTCTGCAAATGAGAGGAGAGAGAGAGAGAGAGAGAGAGACCTTGTAGTCTTTGCAGTGAATCATGTACTTCTCCTGCTAATTAATGTTCAAATGTTTCCTGCAGAGTTGTTCTTCCTCTCCTTCTTCTGTGTCTCCCGATGGAGGAATTGTTGAGTTCGATTCCGGCTGAGGTTCACTACCTGGTGTGAAGTCTTCACCTGAACTTACTGCTCTGCTCTCTTCATATAGTCAGAAACAGAAAAGGTTTAAAGGTCTCTCATGAATGGCAGAGGCAAGGGACAGTGGCATTGCCCCAGAAGACTGACCTTATAAACATATGATCAGCACCCAATCCCCCTCTCCATCAAGCTTGGACCAAGGAGGGCCTTGAAGTGGCTGTTGATGACTCAGCAGATAGACTTATAGGCTCCCCCAAACCACCCATCCGTAACTCACAAGGCTAGTGAGGTTGCTGACACTGCTAGACACTATCGAGCTTGACTGGGACTCGAACTCCAGTCCGGCAGATCGCCAGGCAGGGACCTTCCAATAGGCTACCACAGTACGTTTGAAAACATAATCCAAGTACAGTATTCACGTTAATATATTTATTAGAAAATAGATGAGAAATGTTTATTGAAATTTAAAAGAAATTTATTACATAGTGTTTGGATGCTGACGAACTAAATTAACCATCCCCCTCCTCCCATGGGGAGGTGGTATCCTGCGACCTCCCTTGAACTGCAGTAATCTTAGCCTACCCTAAAGGCCGGCCTACGCTACGGGGTTTTGAAGTCTGGCGACGTCCTGTACTGGATTATGACGGTGTAGACGCAAACAACTGAAGCACCTACTTCCCTTAACGAGGCATTACCTGAGTCAGCTATCTATTGGTCAACACTTATCACGGCCAGTGGGCTGAAACTTGTAGGATGGAATAACGATATAATATAATGTTTCGTTTCGTTTCGTTTGTATTATGTTGCTATGATTATCATGATAATACCACGAATAGCAATAATAATAATAACTATGATAATGACATGCATTTATTATTCTGTTTTTACTTCATGGAGTGGTTCACTCATAAATCGTATCTTCTATTGTTTTTTTACTATGAACCGTTTGTTTACATTTCTACGAGAACTCGATTCGTTATTCAAAGCGAAAGATTGTGTTGTTATTCTCAGAGTTCAAAGCTGGAAGTGGGTTTTTGACTTGAGCTGAAGAGGACAGAATGCATGTTATAGGATTTTTTGATACCTGTATTTATGTACACTGCTTTTTGCAGATTATGAACTCTGTCAGAAAATCTTCGTGAATGAAAATGTACCAGATTTACTATCTAACCAACCTGTTAATCTCGGGTAATATTGATTTGAAGACTTTGGGTGAATATGCAGATGCAATATTATTATTATTATTATTATTATTATTATTATTATTATTATTATTATTATTATTATTAACTAAACTACATCCTTGGTTAGAAAAGCAGGATGCTGTAAGCCCAAGGGCTCCAGCAGGGGAAAATAGCCCAGTGAGGAAGGAAACATGGAAATAAAATATAGGAGAAGTAATGAACAATTAAAATGAAATATTTCAAGCACAGTACCAATATTAGAATAATTTTTTATGTATGTATATAAATTATTAAATCTTAAGAAAAAAAACCATAAAAGAAGAGGGAGAGACACAAGAGAGACGTGTGTATACACTCATGCAAGAGAACTCTACTCCAAGACAGTGGAAGACCTTGGTACATGGGTTATGGTACTACCTAAGACTAGAGAACAATGGGTTGGTTTTGGAGAGAGAGAGAGAGAGAAAGGGTGATTATCTCATGAGATACAATATAAGTATCCAGACAATAGTTACTTGGTTGTACTAGGAATATATTTTACCCATACCTTTATGATACCTTAAATTAGAATTAGTTTGTTTGCCCAATTCTCCCAGAGGTGTCTGAATGATCAGTAAAAGAATTAACTATTATATGAATTGTTATCCTCTTGTGATATTAATCACGGTAGTAACAGGGTTCTAAATCTTGAGAGAATATAGAGAGTCAGGTTTAATCTGGTGGTGCAACATGTGTCTGTTCATTCTCTTATACAGCGCATAATATAAAAGTGAGACTGCATACATTTGTATTATTCTGGAAATGAATATTGTTATTTTGGTAACATAATCTTGATTATAAATCCTGTTAACAATGATATCCCACATTATTACAGCCTGATTTTCTTCCCATGAGACTTTCTCCATACATGGGTTATTCTTTTTCCTCAGCCATATCCTGTGTATCTCGGTTATATTCTATTTATTGTTGTTATTATTATTACTTGCTAAGCTACAACCCTAGTTGGAAAAGCAGGATGCTATAAGCCCAGGGGCCCCAACAGGGAAAATAGCTTTCCATTTGCAATATAAAGGATGGTTAAAGAAATTGAAGTATTCTTTGCTTGTCTCAAACGGAGGGACCTCAACGTGTGTTGAGAGTAACTTCCAATATGTCTCTGGTACTGTTTGAGTATGTTTCATGTCCTCACGATCAGAATTTGGACAACTGCATGAGAGAACATTTTGTTGTAGTGATTCATTACAGATTGATGAAATTGACTTCTGACTGACTTTATCAGATGCAGTATGTTTGAAGACACATTAGGATAGGAAAGTTGCAATGCCAACTTCATAATAAAATTCATAGGCAAAATCACTCAACTGTGCTAGCAAAGACTTTTTATAAGGTATGCTCATACGCAAGTAAGAGATCATATATCAACTAGGTATTTTTTTTTTTTTTTTTTTTTTGCGCCTGGACAGTTAGCCCTTCTTTTGTTTGGTACACTTAGGTACATTGTTTTATCTGTATTATTTTCCCTTGCTTTGGCTTTTAGCATCCTTCTTTTCCAACTAGGGTTGTAGCTCAACTAGTAACAATGACAATAATAATAATGCAGCCGGACAGGTATTCTGTTTCATATTTCTCTCCGATAATTTCCCAAAACTATTGAACTGGATAAGGTACTGAAAGTTATAGTTGCCTTATCTGTATCTGTTTTACTAAGACCCTAAGGGCTTCCCAGATCATATTTTAAGTCCCTGCAGAAGGCTGTGAACAAGAAGGTCCTAGCTGTTATCAGGAAGTGACTTTTGAGATCTCGCTTCCTTATCAAACTTGTATGAATTGGGAAGAATGAAAGACGAATCAGTATTTTAAAGTACTCTAAATAAAGCCATGCCAATGTCCCCTTCACCACAGGGAGGACTATTGCCATCAATGCACCTAAAGCAGGAGCACTGTAGGCATAAGTTAAATGTTTTCATATTGTCATGTTGATCCCTATCTGGACCTAGATTTTAACATTGACTCTACTCCAGTGTCCATTTCATTTCTTGCATCTTGCTGCCCTACAATTTAACTTTATTTCATACAGCAAATGCAGAGTTTTCTTCAGCTTCACAGAGCTATTCAACGGCCTCCCAGGCCCCAGTACCTGACTTCAATGTCTCCCTGAAACGCCAAAAAATTTCCACAGATTTTGTCATGAGGTTTAGGTCAGTAGACTGAGTTTCAGATGTTCAAATATTAGAATTTTGGGAATTGTATTATGTACAGATTGGCTAGGAACTCTCCAAGGATACTGCAGTCTTGATACGTAGTGTTTGTGCGTAACTTGTAAATTGGGATATTATTATTATTATTATTATTATTATTATTATTATTATTATTATTATTATTATTATTTCTAGCTAAACTACGACCCTAGTTGGAAAAACAAGATGCTATAAGCGTAAGGGCTCCAACAGGAAAAAATAGCTCAGTGAATAAAGGAAATAAGGAAATATATAAACTATATAAGAAGTAATGAACAATCGGAATAAAATACTTTAAAATCATAAGCAACATCTAGATAGATATTTCATATATAAACTATAAAAAGACTTATGTCAGTCTGCTCAACAAAAACATTTGCTGCAAGTTTGAACTTTTGCCATTGTTTATTATACATACCATTGAGTCACTTCGTCTTGACTTTTTAATTTCATCAACAACTATTTATTTCTGTGTTATTTTTATTTATATATTATCATACTATGTATATATTATAATACCTGTTTCCACAAGGTTTAATTAATTAATGTCATATATACCAGATCTGGCTGCCATATGAACTCAGGATATTTTTTTATATTTGTAATAAAATCATTAGAATAATCTTGTGTTTTCCCTTTCAATAGGAAAAGCTAGCTGTTACAGCTTCAGACTTGTGCCATTGGATGGTGAGTACATGACAAGTATTATTTTGTAGTGTTTTGTAATAATTCTTATCTCTAGACCTTTAAATTAACATTTTTTTTATTATTATTCTCAATCTAGGTGGTTGTAGAAGGTGAGTCGTTGTATTTGATATGTTGAAATTAAGGTTGAGAGAGAGAGAGAGAGAGAGAGAGAGAGAGAGAGAGAGAGAGAGAGAGAGAGAGAGTAGGTTGACATTTACAGGAAGCAGCTAAGGTTTTATATAATTTAAAGTTTAAGAAAAGATAGTTTTATTCAATAAAAAGGCATATGAAACAGACTTGAGAAAGCAACTTTGTTGCTCCTTATTATAAGGACCATTATAGCTTGGAGATTGAAGCATAGTACACTTCTCGCATCTCTCTCTCTCTCTCTCTCTCTCTCTCTCACACACACACACACACACACACACACACACACACACACACACACACACACACACACACACACACACACACACACTAGTGGCAGAAATATTATAGCTTTAATGAAGATAGTCGTCCAATTCCAAATTTTTTTTTCAATATACGAGAATTGACAAAAAAATATTTGCTCGTATAGGAATTTAGATCTATGAAGATTTCTCATCATTAAGGAATATTACTTTGGAGAACATTACGATATTGGTTTTTTATTTTATATTCAATTAATTATTTATTTAATTTTCATAAAAACCTCTTGCATCATTTCTGTAATGAGCTCTTATCTTATTAGCTCATTTAACACTGCTTGTCGTCGTTTAGCCCGAGGAAAATCGTAAATGGTAGCTTACGGTTACATTAGACTCGAGTGCGAGACTGAAATGCTGCTGTGATATAAACTCACAGACTCTTATGGCTTTACAGATAACGAACATTTGTTAGCAATTGAGGAACTTGTTCGCTTCGTGTTGTTGCCGATTTGACGAATTGAAAAAAAAGAACTTCTCATTATCATCTCCTAATTCACAATCTCTGATCCTTTCCCCATATTTGTTCCATAGTCTTGGGTAGTGCCATAGCTTCTGGACCAGGGTCTTCCACTGTCTTGGGGTGAGTTCTCTTACTTGAGTGTACACTCCAGCACGCTGTTCTATGTTATTTCTCTTCATCAGGTCTTTTTTTTTAAAGTTTTTATAGTTTGTATTTGGAAGATCCATTTTGATGTTACTATTCTTAAATTATTGTATTTTAATTGTTTATTACTTCCCCCGTAGCTTATTTATTTCTCCAACTCCTTTCCTAACTGGGCACTTTTTACCTGTTGGAGCCTTTGGGCTCATAGTATTCTGCTTTTTCAACTACTTAATAATAATAATAATAATAATAATAATAATAATAATAATAATAATCAGGATTCTCTCAAACTCTAATCCTCCCACACCTTCTGTCTCATTCATTTGGGTCACTGTTTCTCTTTCTGATTAGTTTTGTTACTTGTGCTGCCAATTCATCTGTTTATTCATGCAGTAAATTTTGTTTCCGATAATTCTATCGTCTTTTCCAAATCTGCCATAAATTATTACATTTGTCGATTTACACGAATGATGAACTAACCCCAGTCATGAGGCCATAAAAGGTTGCATTTGTTTTTTTATATACTATATATATATATATATATATATATATATATATATATATATATATAAATATATACATATGCGTGTTTTATATGTATATATGTATATATATATTTAATATATATATAATTGTATATATACATGTATATATATAATTTATTTATTTATATATATATAATTGTATATATACTTGTATATATACATATGCGTGTTTTATATATATACATATACTATATATATATATATATATATATATATATATATATATGTGTGTATATATATATATATCTATATAAATATATATATATATATATATATATATATATATGTGTGTAGATATATAAATATATATATATATATATATATATGTATATATATATATATGTATGTATATATACATATATATAGATATATATGTATATCTTATATATATATATATATATAGACATACATGAAAGACAAAAGAAGGTCAAGAACGAAAGAATGGGTCCCTTAATATTGTAAAAAAAAAGCAGAGGAAGGAAGCAAAGTCGATGGATTGATGAAAGACCACAAGCAGACGAAAGTGGAATGTCATGTCTAAGGTCTTGATTCTGCAGTGAATTAGTAACCAATGATGATACACACACACACACACACACACACACACACACACACACACACACACATATATATATATATATATATATATATATGTGTGTGTGTGTGTGTGTGTGTGTCCTCATCATCAGTGTCGCTTTACTTGGTGTCAAACCTCGAGTTTGACAGCTCGAAGCAACAAAATGTTTGAACGCAATAGTAGTTTTGCATGTGCTTTTGAACGTACATGCATTATAAGCTTTAGAGTTGGGACTTGATAAGTGTTAATGATTAATGTTGTTTGAGGGTAGGCGGCATATCTTAGCAATCCATGTTTACCAACGGTTTTATAAGCGTTACTTGGTGTAGTATCGAGAACTTTGGGTGTAGATTAAATGCCCCCTTAAATCTCGATGAAGTCACTGGTAGCAGGGTGACAGATTGGGCTTAAGGCGATAGACAAGATGTCTCTAAGGCTTCTACTCTCGATGCCTGGTGGAAGGTCTTACTAGAAATATTATGGACCGGCAGGGTTCACTTGCTTTAGTTAGATAGGCACTGCACATCACAAGGAATGGGCTATCCTTTAGTGTATGTAGCCAATGAATCTAACCGAGGCCCTTTGCGTCAATAGGCATAGGAGGAAGAGATCATGAGGCTGATATAATTTACTAATGGTCAGAAGCCTCCCCATCAAGTACATTAGAAACTTCCCATAAAGTCCATTTGAGACTTGGAATCCAATCCAATTGAAAGGTATGTAGTATTTAGTCCTTTTATAGAAGCCTGTCATTCAAATCTATTAAACTCTCTCTCTCTCTCTCTCTCTCTCTCTCTCTCTCTCTCTCTCTCTCTCTCTCTCTCTCTCTCTCTGTGGGCTACTTTTCACTACCTCCCATTCCTTACCTCTCTCTATCTCTCTAACAAATGATATCTTTGTTGCTCCTCAAAGTTTCATTTATATGGAAAATCAATCATGATTCAATTTTCCTTACTTTAATTTAACAAACTTGGTGTTACCGATTTAAGCATTTACAGACGATAGCCTTATCGCCTTATTCTATGTTTGGGTTCCCCCTGGTCCCTCAGTGTGAGGTACCTCGTATATCCACCAGAGAGTTGCTTATGCATCTTCCTGTGTATTTTGCATCTTACAGTCTTGGATGGTCTGGGATGCATCTTAGGTGTTTATCGAGCTTATTCTTAAACTCATCTACGCTCACTCTTGATATGTTTCTTATATGAGCTGGCAGCACATTAAATAGTCGCTGCATTATCGATTCTGGTGCGTAGTGGATTAATGTACTGTGTTCCTTCCTTAGTTTTCCTGGTATAGTTTTTGGCACTATTAATCTACCTCGGCTTGCTCTTTCTGATATTTTTAGCTACATGATGTTTTCAGTAATTCCTTCGATTTTTTTCCATGCTTGTATTATCATGTAGTGTTCTCTTCTTCTTTCTATACTGTATAATTTAAAAAAAATTGCAGTCTTTCCCAGTAGTCCTTAACTTCTATTGTAGCTGTAAAGGACCTTTGTACACTCTATTTGTGCAATATCCTTTTGGTAGTGTGGGTACTATATCACAATGCTGTACTCTAGTGTACTACGTACATAAGTTTTGTACAGCATAATCATGTGTTCAGCTTTTCTTGTTTTAAAGTGCCTGAATAGCATTCCTATTTTTGCTTTACATTTAGCCAACTGTGTTGCTATTTGGTCGTTGCATAACATATTCCTGTTTAACATTACACCAAGGTCTTTAATTGCTTCCTTTTTTTGTGATTGTCTCGTTATTAGGTCCCCTGTATGCATATACCATTCTTTCTCTGTTTCCATAATTTATTGATTCGAATTTATCGGAGTTGAATACCATAATATTTATCTCCGCCCATTCATATATTTTGTTTAGATCTCTTTGTAATAAGTTCCTATTTTCATCACAAGTAATTTCTCTACTTATTCTTGTGTCATCGGCGAAACTTCTCACTACAAAGTCTTTAACATTACGTTCTATGTCCGAGATCATAATAACAAACAGCAGTGCAGGTAATACCGTACCCTGTGGTACGCCAGATATTACCTGAGCTTCATCTGATTTCTCGTCATTTGCAACCACCATCTGTTTTCTGTTTTGTAGAAATTCTTTTATACATTTTCCTATCTTCCCCTTAATATTATGCTTTCTCATTTTTTTTTCTCTAATATATTATGGTCTACCTTGTCAAAGGCTTTTGCAAAATCTAGATATACCACATCTGTGTCTTTTTCATGTATCATATATTTATATATGTTTTCATAGTGTGCTATCAGTTGGGTTTGTGTACTTTTTCCGGCCACAAAGCCGTGTTGACCTATATTAAATAAATTGTTTTTAACCAAATGATTCATTATTTTCTTTTTTATTACCCTTTAATACACTTTCATAATATGTGATGTTAGACTAACAGGTCTATAATTGCTTGCCTCTAGTCTTGATCCACTTTTGAAAATAGGGGTTATATATGGTAATTTATGTTTAACATATATCTCGCTCATATCTACACTTTGTATTAGCAGTATTGCAAGCGGCTTCGCGATAGTGTGTGCAGTGTTTTTTAACAAAATCGCTGGGACTCCATCTGGCCCGGCCGCTGATCCATTTTTAATTTCTCTTATAGCCTGCACAAAATCTGCTTCACTAATATCTATATCCGTTAGATATTCAATATTTTCTTCTCTCATTTCTGTTTCATTATTCTCGTTCGCAATTCTTGGCGTGAATTCACTCTTATATTTTTCTGCTAATATGTTGCATATTTCCTTTTTTTTTTATTCTTTAACCATCCTTTAATTCTTAGATGGCTTATTTCTAATCTCTCTTTATTCATCTTTTTTGCATAGGAGTAAAGTACTTTGGGGTTTTTCTCGATATTTTGAAGTGTCCTTTCTTCTAAGTCTATTTTTTTCATTTTCTTTCGATCGTATCTTTTTTCTGCATTTTCTATCTTACTTTTTATTTCCATCATTTTCCATACATTTTTTGTCTTTTGCGAGAGAGAGAGAGAGAGAGAGAGAGAGAGAGAGAGAGAGAGAGAGAGAGAGATTAGCGCAAGTAGTTATTGGAACGACTTTATTTCATCAAATTGCAAGACGGGTCTTGCTGAGCACTAAATCCCTATCTGCAATTGACGTTTTAGGATCTTGGCTAATATTCTAAAGATATTTGGAAGCACCCTTTCCACCCCTTTTACCTCCCTCTTTGTTGTTAACACTGAAAATGGTCCTTAGCTGTCAAGTAGTTGTGGTGGCCGATGTGGTAACGTCCCTGACTGGTGAATGCCAAACTGGGGTTGGAGTCCCACTCAAACTCGTTAGTTTCTTTAGAAGGTCGCTGTGACCTCACCATCCTTGAGAGCAAAGGATGGGGGGAGCCTGTCGAGTCATCAGCAGCCATGCCTGGCCCTCCTTGGTCCTAGCTTGGATAGAGAGGGGACTTGGGCGCTGATCATAAGTACAGTATATATGGTCACTCTCTATGGCATTGTCCTGCTTGATAGGGCAATGTCACTGTCCCTTGCCTCTGCCATTCATGAGCAGCCATTAAACCTTTAAAGTGCTCCCAGAGGAAGGATTGATTAGACTTTGTAAGCCAAGTTTGTAGTTCTATTTCACGTAATGTATGGAATTGCAGCTTCTTGCTCGTTGCATTTTTAATGCAATTGCTATTTGTAACAAGATTTATTAAATGCAAAGGTAATCGCACCAGAAAGATATGTCAAGAAAATCTTAGATGCTTCCATGGATTTTACTAATCCTTTTCTTATACTGTTTGTCCTCTGGTGGCCGACGTGGTAACATCCCTGACTGGTGAACGCAAGATAGAGGTTCGAGTCCCGCTCACACTTGTTAGTTTCTTGGGTCGCTGCAACCTCGCCATCCTTGTGAGCTAAGAATGGGGGGTTTGGGGGAGCCTATAGTTCTATCTGCTGAGTCATCAGCAGCCTTTACCTGGCCCTCCTTGGCTCTAGCTTGGGTGGAGAGGGGGTTTGGGCGCTGAACATATGTATATGGTCAGTCTCTAAGGCATTGTCTTGCTTGCTAGGGCAATGTCACTATCCCTGGACTCTGTCATTCATGAGCGTCCTTTAAACTTTAAACAGCTATCTCCAAAGATATGGAAAGTGGTTTACTAAAGGCGGATGTCATTGGAGAAACATAAGTTTTCTGCTTTTCTTACTGTTCTTGAAATATTTTATTTTGATTGTGTATTCTTTTCTTGGTTTATTTACTTCCTAGTTTCCTTTCCTCCCCGGGCTATTTTTCCCAGTAGGAACCCAAGGCCTTATAGTATCTTGCTTTTCCTACTATGGCAATAGCATAAGAAGCATGTTTGTATGATCGTCCCAAGAAGACTGAAGAGATTAAGGCGTTCAAGAAGAAACTGATAATTAATGTGGAATACGATGTGTAATATTTTAAAAACCTAAGATTGTATACGACAAACAGATCTTAGGGGTCCAGTAGTAGTAGGGTTCCTCAGTGTTATAGGACCATTAAAAGTCCTTAAATTTGATTAATATACGACACAGGAATGTTAGAGAGAGAGAGAGAGAGAGAGAGAGAGAGAGAGAGAGAGAGAGAGAGAGAGAGAGAGAGAGAGAGAGAGAGAGAGAGAGAGCTATAAAATTACAAAACTACGAAGGTTTCTTCTAATCGAACTCAACTGCTATGCATTTGTGCTTTTCCTATCAATATCGTATTAAATATTAATAAAAACAGTTATTGATCACTGTTTTAAGTAGTCATATCACCCACCATAATCAATAACTAATAAGACTTATCTAATAGATTATATTCAATACTACACAGTTCGCAAATACGAAAAGTTAACGCTCTCTTGATCGGTTTTGACAGGAGAGGCAGGGGTGTTGGGGGCGCTGCTGGAAGCGTCCGAGTTGGTATCGATATTTCTCACTGGTAAGGAGCAACTGAACAGCAGCAGGATTGCCAGGTTTGTCCTTTTAAGGACAATCTGTCATTTTTTAGTTCCGGCTGTCCTATTTATTCAGAGGAGAAAAGGACAGGCTGAATCTGTCCTTTTCTGTCCTCTTTCAATATTTCATTTACATTCACGCACCATTTTCCCAAAAATCATGTAATAACCATAGTAATATTTTCTTTTCTTTTCCAGAGAGAGAGAGAGAGAGAGAGAGAGAGAGAGAGAGAGAGAGAGAGAGTCGGACTAGATAGATTCTCTCCCAGGCTCCGACCATGGCTCAAACAATCACCGTTCATGTTCTCGTCGTTTGCAATATTTCGTACGTTTTAAACTTGTAGGAACGTAGACGTTCCAGATTGACGAAGTTTCATTGTTTTGGAGTATTGTTTGCCTTTCGCATATTTCGTTTATGTTTGGTTTTCAAGTTTTATTATTATATTTGTTGTGATTTAACTCCAACAGGGATTTTGTTCATTATTCTTAACGTTACCTGACATGAATTTTTAAACAAAGTTCATCTTTAGAATTATAATGATTCTTGTGCTTCATAAATAATATTGATATTAGAGAAAGTTCAATTGTGATCTGTTGTTGTCATCTGTGAACTTGATGGGACTATTGCGTTGTTTAATACAGTGGAAAAGCTTTATGTCAGTATTATAATCATTTTTTTTTTCATAACAGAAAGCATTAGGCCAGCTAAGATGGGAAAGTGAGAAAATCACTACAATGGTAGCATAAGTTATAATAAAGCATGGTAACTTGAATTCGAGTGGCTTTCATGGCAAAGAAATTAGGTGGTGTATAATGTATGACTTGTATGAATATGAAATACACGTCTAAATGTGCAAAACTATCATCTATATGGTACATTGAGTGTTAGAACTACACTTTAATATAAAGGTTATGGTGGTGAATTTCAAATTTTCGTTTTCATATTTCGAAGAATCTAAAGTTTTCATTTGTCAATTTTGTTGAATGTTTTCCGAATTCCCAGATAATTTTGTATAATTTTTCCACCACCATAACCTTTATATTAAATCGTAGTTCCGAAATTCAATGTATTCCTGAAGAAGGGCCACGAAGTAATCCGAAACATTGCTGACACCAAACAATAAATGAAGACAAGTCAATGTATTTCTGCTATTATCCTGAAAACTATCTGCAGGACGATCTGTCCGAGGAGAAGCTGTCTTCGATTTTTGGACGCCACTGAGACGTTGTCTATTCAT
>NC_090735.1:61791558-61876558 GCF_036898095.1 Palaemon carinicauda
TTGGTAAAGACACAGCAAGATATTGATAAAATACACTGCCAGGAAGTAGAATCAGTTTTGAATACTCGGAAACTGAAGGAAGAAAACGACCCATTGAGAAAGGAAGAAGCAAGAATGGGGGAGTATTTTCAGAAACTACAGATAAAAGCAGAGGAAGATAAAATCAAACAAATTTTCAAAGAACAGGCAAAGAAGATAGAAGAGGAGGTGGAGCACCTTCAACGGGAGCTCAGACGTGAAAAGTATGAGCTACGTAAAATCCATAGTAGAATGCCTGGGCTTACATGGTTAAGCTTGTTCAGAGAAGATGCAGTAGGGATGGAATGGGAAGAAGATTCTGTGCTTACATGGTTAAACTTGGGCATAATAATTAAGGAAGTAGGGAAGGAATGGGGAGATTCTGTGCTTACATGGTTGAACTTGGGCAGAATAATTGAAAAAGTGGGGAATGAATGGGAAAATTCTGTACTTACATGGTCGAGCTTGGAGAGAATTATTGAAGAACTGGGGAGGATATGGGGAGATTCTGTACTTGAATGGTCAAGCTTGTTCAGAATGATTAAAGAAGTGGGGAAGGAATGGGAAGGAAAGTCTGTGCTTACATGGTCGAACTTAGGTAGTATGATTAAAGAAGTGGGGAAAGAATGGGGAGATTCTGTGCTTACATGGTCGAATTTGGGCAGCATGGTTGAAAAAATGAAGGTATGGGAAGAATCTGAAAAAAAGAAAAATGAGCGAAGGTGTAGGAACATGGATGGAAGAAAGATGACCCAAGAAGAATATTTTGACAGGAAAACGATGGAAGAAATTATTCAGACAGAATTCATTAAATTTTGTAAATGTTTAGGATACCTTAAATACCTTAATCCTTTCAAGTGTCAAGCGATGGTCATTCGAAAGATCTTTGAATTTATACATCCCATGTCCACCAAACATCCAACTACTTCATTAGCCCCTTCTTTTCCCTTTATAAGAAAACAAAGAAGCTACAAACAAGGATTTTTTGGTAAGTCAACTACACCTCAATTTCCTCCACAACCAAATTGGATATTCCCACCTCAATTTCCTGAACCATACCAAGAATTCCCAACCATGTCACCATCTAGAAAGCCTCCAGGTCGAGAAGGCGGGGAAGGTCGAAGAGGGGCTCCAAGTAGAAGACGCAGGGGACGTCCAGGAGCAGCTCCTAATGGAAGGCGCGGGCATGGACCAGGAGAGGCTCCAGATGGATCCAACAAGCGAGGTCGAGGAGAGGCTGCAAATAGAAGACGCAGGCGACGTCCAGGAGAGACTCCAAATAGAAGAGGCAGGGGACGTCCAGGAGAGGCACCAGACCAAACCCCCGGGCGAGGTAAAAGAGAGGGTCCAGATCGAGGAGGTAGGAGAGGTAAAAGAGAGGTTCCAGATCGAGGACGCAGGGAAGGTCGAGGAGAGACTCCAGGTCGAGCCCCTAGGCGAGGTGCAAGAGAGGGTCCAGATCGAGGAGGCAGGAGAGGTACTAGAGAGGGTCCAGATCGAGGAGGCAGGAGAGGTACAAGAAGGGGTACAGATCGAAGAGGTAGGAGAAGTCTAGGAACGGTTCCAGATCGAGGACGCAGGGAAGGTCGAGGAGAGACTCCAGGTCGAGCCCCCAGGCGAGGTAAAAGAGTGGGTCCAGATCGAGGAGGCAGGAGAGGTACAAGAGAGGGTCCAGATCGAGGAGGCAGGAGAGGTACAAGAGAGGGTCCAGATCGAGGAGGCAGGAGGAGTCGAGGACGCAGGGAAGGTCGAGGAGAGACTCCAGGTCGAGCCCCCAGGCGAGGTACAAGAGAGGGTCCAAATCGAGGACGCAGGGAAGGTCGAGGAACTCCAGGTCGAGCCCCCAGGCGAGGTACAAGAGGGGGTCCAGATCGAGGACGCAGGGAAGGTCGAGGAACTCCAGGTCGAGCCCCCAGGCGAGGTACAAGAGGGGGTCCAGATCGAGGACGCAGGGAAGGTCGAGGAGAGGCTCAAGATCGAGGACACGGGCGAGGTCGAGGAGAGGCTCCAGATCGAGCCCCCGGGCGAGATACAGGAAGGGGTTAAGATCGAGGACGCGGGCTAGGTCAATACACAAAAAATGTATATTAAGCTAAAAAACTAAAAAAAAAAGAAGATGGCAGCAGAGAAAAAAAAAGAAGGCAGCTGTTCCCTATCTATTCTAAGTACCTAAAGGATATCCTACAAGATGGACTCAGCAGAGGGAAGAAGTCTGACTTGTTCTAGTATGCTTTGTTCCTTGATAAAGATTCACCTGTACTGTTTCTTTGTCAGGTGAACAAATGCAGAACAAACAAGTCTGACTTCTTCTATTATGCTGTGCTCTCTGAACAAGATTCCCTGAAGGTATATAGAAATAGACAATACACAAAAAATGTATATAAAAACTAAAAACCTAAAAAAAAAAAAGATGGCAGCAGAGAAAAAACAAGATGGAAGCTGTTCCCTATCTATTCTAAGTACCTAAAGGATATCCTACAAGATGGACTCAGCAGAGGGAAGAAGTCTGACTTGTTCTAGTATGCTTTGTTCCTTGATAAAGATTCACCTGTACTGTTTCTTTGTCAGGTGAACAAATGCAGAACAAACAAGTCTGACTTCTTCTATTATGCTGTGCTCTCTGAACAAGATTCCCTGAAGGTATATAGAAATAGACAATACACAATACACAATACACTAAAGCCAGACTACTACAAAGCAATGATGATGAGTGATATATGCAAGAATACACTAGTGAACTGCTACAAAGAGGAACTAGCCAGCAAAGAAAAACCCAAAAGCTGGAAAGAATCCAGAACAAAAATGTTAAAAAAGAAAAACAAGCCAACAGCAAAGGAATTAAGACCTATAGCTCTCACAAATGTATCATATAAAATATACATGGCTTTTATCAAGGATGAAATAGAAAGGCATTTAAAAAGTAATAATGCCATAGAGGATAGTCAAGCGGGATTTACAGAAGGAGGAAGGATTGAGGATAATATATTCATCTTACAATACATGGTCGAAGAAACTTTCAAAAATAAGAAAAAACTCATAGTGGCCTCTTTAGATTTCAAAAAAGCTTTCGATTCCATAAAAAGGGAAGCACTGATAGAAACATTAAAGCAATACAAAGTACATACTAGTATAATTAACTCTATAGCTGAAGTGTATGTGGGAGACTCGACTACGTTAGACATAGGGGAAAGAGTAGAACAAAAATTGAGCGTAAGTAGTGGAATAAAGCAAGGCTGTACTGCCTCTACAACATTATTCAAATTAATTACTTATCAGATTATAAAACAAGTAGAAAGGGAAGGTAATGGTTTTAAAAATGATATTATAAAGCTAGTAGTATTATTTTTTGCTGATGATGTCCTAGTGCTTGCTGAGAATATAGAGGATGCTGAATTAAACATAAGGAAAGTGATAGATATAGGAAAGCAGTGTGGTTTAGACATAAATAGAGACAAAAGTAGCGTACTTATATATAATATGAAGGAGAAACCAGATAATATAGAGGGAATAAGAGTAGTAAGCAATATTAAATACCTAGGTATCAAGGTAGATGATGGTAGGAATATGTTCAAAACACAGAAAAGTGAAATGATAGTTAAGGCGCAAAAGCTAGCCAATCTTACATATTCGATCATAGAAAAAAGCTGTAATAAGATACTGATAGGAAAAACATACTGGAAAAGTGTAGCACTACCCTCTATATTATATGGAACAAATGTGATTAACTTAACAGAAACGGAAATAGAAAAGTTGCAGAGAATAGAGAATGGAGTGTATAGAAGGATGTTAGGGGCTGTAAAGAATACAGCAATTGTAGCCTTGAGAGGGGATGTAGGAGCATCAGCTATGAAAACAAGGGTAATGGATGGTAAGCTGAGGTACCTTAATAGCATTTTTAAGGGAGAAAAGGACCTACTTACAGCAATAGTCAATGATATGGAAGAAAAAGAGAGGAAGTGGTGGATGCATGTGAAGAAGTATGCTGAAGAATGTGGGATGGCGATGAGAGAAGTCAAGAGATGTACGAAAGAGGACATAAAGAAGAGAACAAGAGAATGGGACACAAGCAAATGGAAGAGTGAAATGGAGTGTAAGGAGAGTTTAATTTTGTATAAAAACTGGAAAAGTGAAATCAAGGAGGAGGAAGTGTATGACAATACATTTTCGTCAATTTTATTATTTAGAGCAAGGACAAACTCATTGGGCTTGAATATAAGAAACAGACACCAAGATGGAAATATAAACTGTGTATTCTGTGACGTAGAAGAAAATGCTAACCACTTTATATTATATTGTCCACAGTTTAGTGATATAAGAATAAAAGCAATTGAGCTTCAACAACCATACGAAGAAGATAGTGCACAAACAGTTGGAAAATTCCTTTTTTGTGAAGAGAATATTGAAAATAAGAAAAGTATACTACAACAAATGTGGATGAAAAAAGAAAAACTAGTGAAAATAAGGAACACACAAAACTAAAAGACACAGAGGCGCCGTTGTAAAGGCTATGCCTCACCCCAGAACCTGAACCAGAACAAAAAATGTAGATAAAAACTAAAAACCTAAAAAAAAAGAAGATGGCAGCAGAGAAAAAACAAGATGGAAGCTGTTCCCTATCTATTCTAAGTACCTAAAGGATATCCTACAAGATGGACTCAGCAGAGGGAAGAAGTCTGACTGGTTCTAGTATGCTTTGTGCCTTGATAAAGATTCACTTGTACTGTTTCTTTGTCAGGTGAACAAATGCAGAACAGACAAGTCCGACTTCTATTATGCTCTGCTCTCTGAACAAGATTCCCTGAAGGTAGATAGAAGTAAACAATAAACAAAAAATGTATATTAAAACTAAAAACTAATAAAAAGAAGATGGCAGCAGAGAAAAGACAAGATGACGGCTGTTCCCAATCTATTCTGGATTCCAAAGGGATATTCTACAAGATGGACCCAGCAGAGGGACGAAGTCTGACTTGTTCTGGTATGCTTTGTTCCTTGATAAAGATTCACTTGTACTGTTTCTTTGTCAGGTGAACAAATGCAGAACAGACAAGTCCGACTTCTATTATGCTCTGCTCTCTGAACAAGATTCCCTGAAGGTAGATAGAAGTAAACAATAAACAAAAAATGTATATTAAAACTAAAAACTAATAAAAAGAAGATGGCAGCAGAGAAAAGACAAGATGACGGCTGTTCCCAATCTATTCTGGATTCCAAAGGGATATTCTACAAGATGGACTCAGCAGAGGGAAGAAATCTTTCTTGCTCTGGTATGCTTTGTGCCTTGATAAAGATTCACTTGTACTGTTTCTTTGTCCGGTGAACAAATGCAGAACAGACAAGTCCGACTTCTATTAAGCTATGCTCTCTGAACAAGATTCCCTGAAGGTAGATAGAAGTAAACAATACACAAAAAATGTAAATAAAAACTAAAAACTGAAAAAAAAGAAGATGGCAGCAGAGAAAAAACAAGATGGTGGCTGTTCCCAATCTATTCTGGATTCCAAAGGGATATTCTACATGATGGACTCAGCAGAGGGAAGTCTTTCTTGCTCTGGTATGCTTTGTGCCTTTATAAAGATTCACTTGTACTGTTCTTAGTCATGTGAACAAATACAGAACAGACAAGTCCGACTTCTATTATGCTCTGCTCTCTGAACAAGATTCCCTGAAGGTAGATAGAAGTAAACAATACACAAAAAATGTAAATAAAAACTAAAAAATAAAAAAGAAGATGGCAGCAGAGAAAAAACAAGATGGCGGCTGTTCCCAATCTATTCTGGATTCCAAAGGGATATTCTACAAGATGGACCCAGCAAAGGGGCGAAGTCTGACTTGTTCTAGTATGCTTTGTTCCTTGATAAAGATTCACTTGTACTGTTTCTTTGTCAGGTGAACAAATGCAGAACAGACAAGTCCGACTTCTATCAAGCTATACTACCTGAATAAGATTCCCTGAAGGTAGCTAGAAATAGACAATACACAAAAAATGTTTATACAAACAAAAAAATAAAAAAAAAGAAGATGGCAGCAGAGAAAAAACAAGATGGCGGCTGTTCCCAATCTATTCTGGATTCTAAAGGGATATTCTACATGATGGACTCAGCAGAGGGAAGAAGTCTGTCTTGCTCTGGTATGCTTTGTGCCTTGATAAAGATTCACTTGTACTGTTTCTTTGTCAGGTGAACAAATGCAGAACAGACAAGTCCGACTTCTATTAAGCTATGCTCTCTGAATAAGATTCCCCGAAGGTAGCTAGAAATAGACAATTCACAAAAAATGTTTATACAAACAAAAAAATAAAAAAAAAGAAGATGGCAGCAGAGAAAAAACAAGATGGCGGCTGTTCCCAATCTATTCTGGATTCCAAAGGGATATTCTACAAGATGGACTCAGCAGAGGGAAGAAGTCTGTCTTGCTCTGGTATGCTTTGTGCCTTGATAAAGATTCACTTGTACTGTTTCTTTGTCAGGTGAACAAATGCAGAACAGACAAGTCGGACTTCTATTAAGCTATGCTCTCTGAATAAGATTCCCTGAAGGTAGCTAGAAATAGACAATACACAAAAAAATGTTTATAAAAACTAAAAACTAATAAAAAGAAGATGGCAGCAGAGAAAAGACAAGATGGCGGCTGTTCCCAATCTATTCTGGATTCCAAAGGGATATTCTACAAGATGGACTCAGCAGAGGGAAGAAGTCTTTCTTGCTCTGGTATGCTTTGTGCCTTGATAAAGATTCACTTGTACTGTTTCTTTGTCAGGTGAACAAATGCAGAACAGACAAGTCCGACTTCTATTAAGCTATGCTCTCTGAATAAGATTCCCTGAAGGTAGCTAAAAATAGACAATTCACAAAAAATGTTTATATAAACAAAAAAATAAAAAAAAAGAAGATGGCAGCAGAGAAAAAACAAGATGGCGGCTGTTCCCAATCTATTCTGGATTCTAAAGGGATATTCTACATGATGGACTCAGCAGAGGGAAGAAGTCTGTCTTGCTCTGGTATGCTTTGTGCCTTGATAAAGATTCACTTGTACTGTTTCTTTGTCAGGTGAACAAATGCAGAACAGACAAGTCCGACTTCTATTAAGCTATGCTCTCTGAATAAGATTCCCTGAAGGTAGCTAAAAATAGACAATTCACAAAAAATGTTCATACAAGCAAAAAAATAAAAAAAAAGAAGATGGCAGCAGAGAAAAAACAAGATGGCGGCTGTTCCCAATCTATTCTGGATTCCAAAGGGATATTCTACATGATGGACTCAGCAGAGGGAAGAAGTCTGTCTTGCTCTGGTATGCTTTGTGCCTTGATAAAGATTCACTTGTACTGTTTCTTTGTCCGGTGAACAAATGCAGAACAGACAAGTCCGACTTCTATTAAGCCATGCTCTCTGAATAAGATTCCCTGAAGGTAGCTAAAAATAGACAATACACAAAAAATGTTTATAAGAACTAAAAACTAATAAAAAGAAGATGGCAGCAGAGAAAAGACAAGATGGCGGCTGTTCCCAATCTATTCTGGATTCCAAAGGGATATTCTATAAGATGGACTCAGCAGAGGGAAGAAGTCTGACTTGCTCTGGTATGCTTTGTGCCTTGATAAAGATTCACTTGTACTGTTTCTTTGTCCGGTGAACAAATGCAGAACAGACAAGTCGGACTTCTATTAAGCTATGCTCTCTGAATAAGATTCCCTGAAGGTAGCTAGAAATAGACAATACACAAAAAATGTTTATAAAAGCTAAAAACTAATTAAAGAAGATGGCAGCAGAGAAAAGACAAGATGGCGGCTGTTCCCAATCTATTCTGGATTCCAAAGGGATATTCTACAAGATGGACTCAGCAGAGGGAAGAAGTCTGTCTTGCTCTGGTATGCTTTGTGCCTTGATAAAGATTCACTTGTACTGTTTCTTTGTCCGGTGAACAAATGCAGAACAGACAAGTCGGACTTCTATTAAGCTATGCTCTCTGAATAAGATTCCCTGAAGGTAGCTAGAAATAGACAATACACAAAATATGTTTATAAAAACTAAAAACTAATAAAAAGAAGATGGCAGCAGAGAAAAGACAAGATGGCGGCTGTTCCCAATCTATTCTGGATTCCAAAGGGATATTCTACAAGATGGACTCAGCAGAGGGAAGAAGTCTTTCTTGCTCTGGTATGCTTTGTGCCTTGATAAAGATTCACTTGTACTGTTTCTTTGTCAGGTGAACAAATGCAGAACAGACAAGTCCGACTTCTATTAACTATGCTCTCTGAATAAGATTCCCTGAAGGTAGCTAGAAATAGACAATTCACAAAAAATTGTTTATACAAACAAAAAAATAAAAAAAAAGAAGATGGCAGCAGAGAAAAAACAAGATGGCGGCTGTTCCCAATCTATTCTGGATTCTAAAGGGATATTCTACATGATGGACTCAGCAGAGGGAAGAAGTCTGTCTTGCTCTGGTATGCTTTGTGCCTTGATAAAGATTCACTTGTACTGTTTCTTTGTCAGGTGAACAAATGCAGAACAGACAAGTCCGACTTCTATTAAGCTATGCTCTCTGAATAAGATTCCCTGAAGGTAGCTAGAAATAGACAATTCACAAAAAATGTTTATACAAACAAAAAAATAAAAAAAAAGAAGATGGCAGCAGAGAAAAAACAAGATGGCGGCTGTTCCCAATCTATTCTGGATTCCAAAGGGATATTCTACAAGATGGACTCAGCAGAGGGAAGAAGTCTTTCTTGCTCTGGTATGCTTTGTGCCTTGATAAAGATTCACTTGTACTGTTTCTTTGTCAGGTGAACAAATGCAGAACAGACAAGTCCGACTTCTATTAAGCTATGCTCTCTGAATAAGATTCCCTGAAGGTAGCTAGAAATAGACAATTCACAAAAAATGTTTATAAAACTAAAAACTATAAAAAGAAGATGGCAGCAGAAAAAGACAAGATGGCGGCTGTTCCCAATCTATTCTGGATTCCAAAGGGATATTCTACAAGATGGACTCAGCAGAGGGAAGAAGTCTTTCTTGCTCTGGTATGCTTTGTGCCTTGATAAAGATTCACTTGTACTGTTTCTTTGTCAGGTGAACAAATGCAGAACAGACAAGTCCGACTTCTATTAAGCTATGCTCTCTGAATAAGATTCCCTGAAGGTAGCTAGAAATAGACAATTCACAAAAAATGTTTATACAAACAAAAAAATAAAAAAAAAGAAGATGGCAGCAGAGAAAAAACAAGATGGCGGCTGTTCCCAATCTATTCTGGATTCTAAAGGGATATTCTACATGATGGACTCAGCAGAGGGAAGAAGTCTGTCTTGCTCTGGTATGCTTTGTGCCTTGATAAAGATTCACTTGTACTGTTTCTTTGTCAGGTGAACAAATGCAGAACAGACAAGTCCGACTTCTATTAAGCTATGCTCTCTGAATAAGATTCCCTGAAGGTAGCTAAAAATAGACAATTCACAAAAAATGTTTATACAAACAAAAAAATAAAAAAAAAGAAGATGGCAGCAGAGAAAAAACAAGATGGCGGCTGTTCCCAATCTATTCTGGATTCCAAAGGGATATTCTACATGATGGACTCAGCAGAGGGAAGAAGTCTGTCTTGCTCTGGTATGCTTTGTGCCTTGATAAAGATTCACTTGTACTGTTTCTTTGTCCGGTGAACAAATGCAGAACAGACAAGTCCGACTTCTATTAAGCTATGCTCTCTGAATAAGATTCCCTGAAGGTAGCTAAAAATAGACAATACACAAAAAATGTTTATAAAACTAAAAACTAATAAAAAGAAGATGGCAGCAGAGAAAAGACAAGATGGCGGCTGTTCCCAATCTATTCTGGATTCCAAAGGGATATTCTACATGATGGACTCAGCAGAGGGAAGAAGTCTGTCTTGCTCTGGTATGCTTTGTGCCTTGATAAAGATTCACTTGTACTGTTTCTTTGTCCGGTGAACAAATGCAGAACAGACAAGTCCGACTTCTATTAAGCTATGCTCTCTGAATAAGATTCCCTGAAGGTAGCTAGAAATAGACAATACACAAAAAATTTTATAAAACTAAAAACTAATAAAAAGAAGATGGCAGCAGAGAAAAGACAAGATGGCGGCTGTTCCCAATCTATTCTGGATTCCAAAGGGATATTCTACAAGATGGACTCAGCAGAGGGAAGAAGTCTGTCTTGCTCTGGTATGCTTTGTGCCTTGATAAAGATTCACTTGTACTGTTTCTTTGTCCGGTGAACAAATGCAGAACAGACAAGTCCGACTTCTATTAAGCTATGCTCTCTGAATAAGATTCCCTGAAGGTAGCTAGAAATAGACAATACAAAAAAATGTTTATAAAAAAAAAAAAGAAGATGGCAGCAGAGAAAAAACAAGATGGCGGCTGTTCCCAATCTATTCTGGATTCCAAAGGGATATTCTACAAGATGGACTCAGCAGAGGGAAGAAGTCTGTCTTGCTCTGGTATGCTTTGTGCCTTGATAAAGATTCACTTGTACTGTTTCTTTGTCCGGTGAACAAATGCAGAACAGACAAGTCCGACTTCTATTAAGCTATGCTCTCTGAATAAGATTCCCTGAAGGTAGCTAGAAATAGACAATACACAAAAATGTTTATAAAAACTAAAAACTAATAAAAAGAAGATGGCAGCAGAGAAAAGACAAGATGGCGGCTGTTCCCAATCTATTCTGGATTCCAAAGGGATATTCTACAAGATGGACTCAGCAGAGGGAAGAAGTCTGACTTGCTCTAGTATGCTTTGTGCCTTGATAAAGATTCACTTGTACTGTTTCTTTGTCGGTGAACAAATGCAGAACAGACAAGTCCGACTTCTATTAAGCTATGCTCTCTGAACAAGATTCCCTGAAGGTAGATAGAAGTAAACAATAAACAAAAAATGTATATAAAACTAAAAACTAAAAAAAAGAAGATGGCAGCAGAGAAAAGACAAGATGGCGGCTGTTCCCAATCTATTCTGGATTCCAAAGGGATATTCTACAAGATGGACTCAGCAGAGGGAAGAAGTCTCTTGCTCTGGTATGCTTTGTGCCTTGATAAAGATTCACTTGTACTGTTTCTTTGTCAGGTGAACAAATGCAGAACAGACAAGTCCGACTTCTATTAAGCTATGCTCTCTGAACAAGATTCCCTGAAGGTAGATAGAAGTAAACAATACACAAAAAATGTATAAAAACTAAAAATAAAAAAAAAGAAGATGGCAGCAGAGAAAAAACAAGATGGCGGCTGTTCCCAATCTATTCTGGATTCCAAAGGGATATTCTACAAGATGGACTCAGCAGAGGGAAGAAGTCTGACTTGTTCTAGTATGCTTTGTTCCTTGATAAAGATTCACTTGTACTGTTTCTTTGTCAGGTGAACAAATGCAGAACAGACAAGTCCGACTTCTATTATGCTGTGCTCTCTGAACAAGATTCCCTGAAGGTAGATAGAAGTAAACAATACACAAAAAATGTATATAAAACTAAAAATAAAAAAAAGAAGATGGCAGCAGAGAAAAAACAAGATGGCGGCTGTTCCCAATCTATTCTGGATTCCAAAGGGATATTCTACAAGATGGACTCAGCAGAGGGAAGAAGTCTGACTTGTTCTAGTATGCTTTGTTCCTTGATAAAGATTCACTTGTACTGTTTCTTTGTCAGGTGAACAAATGCAGAACAGACAAGTCCGACTTCTATTATGCTATGCTCTCTGAACAAGATTCCCTGAAGGTAGATAGAAGTAAACAATAAACAAAAAATGTATATAAAACTAAAAACTAAAAAAAAGAAGATGGCAGCAGAGAAAAAACAAGATGGCGCTGTTCCCAATCTATTCTGGATTCCAAAGGGATATTCTACAAGATGGACTCAGCAGAGGGAAGAAGTCTGACTTGTTCTAGTATGCTTTGTTCCTTGATAAAGATTCACTTGTACTGTTTCTTTGTCAGGTGAACAAATGCAGAACAGACAAGTCCGACTTCTATTATGCTGTGCTCTCTGAACAAGATTCCCTGAAGGTATATAGAAATAGACAATAACAAAAAATGTATATAAAAACTAAAAACTAAAAAAAAAGAAGATGGCAGCAGGAAAAAACAAGATGGCAGCTGTTCCCAATCTATTCTGGATTCCAAAGGGATATTCTACAAGATGGACTCAGCAGAGGGAAGAAGTCTGACTTGTTCTAGTATGCTTTGTTCCTTGATAAAGATTCACTTGTACTGTTTCTTTGTCAGGTGAACAAATGCAGAACAAACAAGTCGACTTCTTTATTATGCTGTGCTCTCTGAACAAGATTCCCTGAAGGTATATAGAAATAGACAATACACAAAAAATGTATATAAAAACTAAAAAACTAAAAAAAAGAAGATGGCAGCAGAGAAAAACAAGATGGCAGCTGTTCCCAATCTATTCTGGATTCCAAAGGGATATTCTACAAGATGGACTCAGCAGAGGGAAGAAGTCTGACTTGTTCTAGTATGCTTTGTGCCTTGATAAAGATTCACTTGTACTGTTTCTTTGTCAGGTGAACAAATGCAGAACAGACAAGTCCGACTTCTATTATGCTATGCTCTCTGAACAAGATTCCCTGAAGGTAGATAGAAGTAAACAATAAACAAAAAATGTATATAAAAATTAAAAACTAAAAAAAGAAGATGGCAGCAGAGAAAAGACAAGATGGGCTGTTCCCAATCTATTCTGGATTCCAAAGGGATATTCTACAAGATGGACTCAGCAGAGGGAAGAAGTCTGACTTGTTCTAGTATGCTTTGTTCCTTGATAAAGATTCACTTGTACTGTTTCTTTGTCAGGTGAACAAATGCAGAACAGACAAGTCCGACTTCTATTATGCTCTGCTCTCTGAACAAGATTCCCTGAAGGTAGATAGAAGTAAACAATAACAAAAAATGTATATAAAAACTAAAAACTAATAAAAAGAAGATGGCAGCAGAGAAAAGACAAGATGGCGGCTGTTCCCAATCTATTCTGGATTCCAAAGGGATATTCTACAAGATGGACTCAGCAGAGGGAAGAAGTCTGACTTGTTCTAGTATGCTTTGTTCCTTGATAAAGATTCACTTGTACTGTTTCTTTGTCATGTGAACAAATGCAGAACAGACAAGTCCGACTTCTATTATGCTCTGCTCTCTGAACAAGATTCCCTGAAGGTAGATAGAATAAACAATACACAAAAAATGTATATAAAAACTAAAAAACTAAAAAAGAAGAAGATGGCAGCAGAGAAAAGACAAGATGGCGACTGTTCCCAATCTATTCTGGATTCCAAAGGGATATTCTACAAGATGGACTCAGCAGAGGGAAGAAGTCTGTCTTGCTCTGGTATGCTTTGTGCCTTGATAAAGATTCACTTGTACTGTTTCTTTGTCAGGTGAACAAATGCAGAACAGACAAGTCCGACTTCTATTATGCTATGCTCTCTGAACAAGATTCCCTGAAGGTAGATAGAAGTAAACAATACACAAAAAATGTATATAAAAACTAAAAATAAAAAAAAGAAGATGGCAGCAGAGAAAAACAAGATGGCGCTGTTCCCAATCTATTCTGGATTCCAAAGGGATATTCTACAAGATGGACTCAGCAGAGGGAAGAAGTCTGTCTTGCTCTGGTATGCTTTGTGCCTTGATAAAGATTCACTTGTACTGTTTCTTTGTCAGGTGAACAAATGCAGAACAGACAAGTCCGACTTCTATTCAAGCTATGCTCTCTGAATAAGATTCCCTGAAGGTAGCTAGAAATAGACAATACACAAAAAATGTTTATAAAAACTAAAAACTAATAAAAAGAAGATGGCAGCAGAGAAAAGACAAGATGGCGGCTGTTCCCAATCTATTCTGGATTCCAAAGGGATATTCTACAAGATGGACTCAGCAGAGGGAAGAAGTCTTTCTTGCTCTGGTATGCTTTGTGCCTTGATAAAGATTCACTTGTACTGTTTCTTTGTCAGGTGAACAAATGCAGAACAGACAAGTCCGACTTCTATTAAGCTATGCTCTCTGAATAAGATTCCCTGAAGGTAGCTAGAAATAGACAATACACAAAAAATGTTTATAAAAACTAAAAACTAATAAAAAGAAGATGGCAGCAGAGAAAAGACAAGATGGCGGCTGTTCCCAATCTATTCTGGATTCCAAAGGGATATTCTACAAGATGGACTCAGCAGAGGGAAGAAGTCTTTCTTGCTCTGGTATGCTTTGTGCCTTGATAAAGATTCACTTGTACTGTTTCTTTGTCAGGTGAACAAATGCAGAACAGACAAGTCCGACTTCTATTAAGCTATGCTCTCTGAATAAGATTCCCTGAAGGTAGCTAGAAATAGACAATACACAAAAAATGTATATAAAAACTAAAAACTAAAAAAAGAAGATGGCAGCAGAGAAAAGACAAGATGGCGGCTGTTCCCAATCTATTCTGGATTCCAAAGGGATATTCTACAAGATGGACTCAGCAGAGGGAAGAAGTCTTTCTTGCTCTGGTATGCTTTGTGCCTTGATAAAGATTCACTTGTACTGTTTCTTTGTCAGGTGAACAAATGCAGAACAGACAAGTCCGACTTCTATTAAGCTATGCTCTCTGAATAAGATTCCCTGAAGGTAGCTAGAAATAGACAATCACAAAAAAATGTTTAAAAACTAAAAAAAAAAAAGAAGATGGCAGCAGAGAAAAAACAAGATGGCGGCTGTTCCCAATCTATTCTGGATTCCTAAAGGGATATTCTACAAGATGGACTCAGCAGAGGGAAGAAGTCTGTCTTGCTCTGGTATGCTTTGTGCCTTGATAAAGATTCACTTGTACTGTTTCTTTGTCAGGTGAACAAATGCAGAACAGACAAGTCCGACTTCTATTAAGCTATGCTCTCTGAATAAGATTCCCTGAAGGTAGCTAGAAATAGACAATTCACAAAAAAATGTTTATAAAAAAAAAAAAGAAGATGGCAGCAGAGAAAAGACAAGATGGCGGCTGTTCCCAATCTATTCTGGATTCTAAAGGGATATTCTACAAGATGGACTCAGCAAAGGGAAGAAGTCTGTCTTGCTCTGGTATGCTTTGTGCCTTGATAAAGATTCACTTGTACTGTTTCTTTGTCAGGTGAACAAATGCAGAACAGACAAGTCCGACTTCTATTAAGCTATGCTCTCTGAATAAGATTCCCTGAAGGTAGCTAGAAATAGACAATTCACAAAAAAATGTTTATAAAAAAAAAAAAGAAGATGGCAGCAGAGAAAAGACAAGATGGCGGCTGTTCCCAATCTATTCTGGATTCCAAAGGGATATTCTACAAGATGGACTCAGCAGAGGGAAGAAGTCTTTCTTGCTCTGGTATGCTTTGTGCCTTGATAAAGATTCACTTGTACTGTTTCTTTGTCAGGTGAACAAATGCAGAACAGACAAGTCCGACTTCTATTAAGCTATGCTCTCTGAATAAGATTCCCTGAAGGTAGCTAGAAATAGACAATACACAAAAAATGTTATAAAAACTAAAAATAAAAAAAAGAAGATGGCAGCAGAGAAAAAACAAGATGGCGGCTGTTCCCAATCTATTCTGGATTCCAAAGGGATATTCTACAAGATGGACTCAGCAGAGGGAAGAAGTCTGACTTGCTCTGGTATGCTTTGTGCCTTGATAAAGATTCACTTGTACTGTTTCTTTGTCAGGTGAACAAATGCAGAACAGACAAGTCCGACTTCTATTAAGCTATGCTCTCTGAATAAGATTCCCTGAAGGTAGCTAGAAATAGACAATACACAAAAAATGTTTATAAAAACTAAAAACTAAAAAAAAGAAGATGGCAGCAGAGAAAAAACAAGATGGCGGCTGTTCCCAATCTATTCTGGATTCCAAAGGGATATTCTACAAGATGGACTCAGCAGAGGGAAGAAGTCTTTCTTGCTCTGGTATGCTTTGTGCCTTGATAAAGATTCACTTGTACTGTTTCTTTGTCAGGTGAACAAATGCAGAACAGACAAGTCCGACTTCTATTAAGCTATGCTCTCTGAATAAGATTCCCTGAAGGTAGCTAGAAATAGACAATCACAAAAAATGTTTATAAAAAAAAAATAAAAAAAAAGAAGATGGCAGCAGAGAAAAAACAAGATGGCGGCTGTTCCCAATCTATTCTGGATTCCAAAGGGATATTCTACAAGATGGACTCAGCAGAGGGAAGAAGTCTTTCTTGCTCTGGTATGCTTTGTGCCTTGATAAAGATTCACTTGTACTGTTTCTTTGTCAGGTGAACAAATGCAGAACAGACAAGTCCGACTTCTATTAAGCTATGCTCTCTGAATAAGATTCCCTGAAGGTAGCTAGAAATAGACAATACACAAAAAATGTTTATAAAAACTAAAAACTAATAAAAAGAAGATGGCAGCAGAGAAAAGACAAGATGGCGGCTGTTCCCAATCTATTCTGGATTCAAAGGGATATTCTACAAGATGGACTCAGCAGAGGGAAGAAGTCTGACTTGTTCTAGTATGCTTTGTGCCTTGATAAAGATTCACTTGTACTGTTTCTTTGTCAGGTGAACAAATGCAGAACAGACAAGTCCGACTTCTATTAAGCTATGCTCTCTGAATAAGATTCCCTGAAGGTAGATAGAAGTAAACAATACACAAAAAATGTATAAAAACTAAAAACTAAAAAAAAGAAGATGGCAGCAGAGAAAAGACAAGATGGCGGCTGTTCCCAATCTATTCTGGATTCCAAAGGGATATTCTACAAGATGGACTCAGCAGAGGGAAGAAGTCTTTCTTGCTCTGGTATGCTTTGTGCCTTGATAAAGATTCACTTGTACTGTTTCTTTGTCAGGTGAACAAATGCAGAACAGACAAGTCCGACTTCTATTAAGCTATGCTCTCTGAACAAGATTCCCTGAAGGTAGATAGAAGTAAACAATACACAAAAAATGTATAAAAACTAAAAAATAAAAAAAAGAAGATGGCAGCAGAGAAAAAACAAGATGGCGGCTGTTCCCAATCTATTCTGGATTCCAAAGGGATATTCTACAAGATGGACTCAGCAGAGGGAAGAAGTCTGACTTGTTCTAGTATGCTTTGTGCCTTGATAAAGATTCACTTGTACTGTTTCTTTGTCAGGTGAACAAATGCAGAACAGACAAGTCCGACTTCTATTAAGCTATGCTCTCTGAATAAGATTCCCTGAAGGTAGCTAGAAATAGACAATACACAAAAAATGTTTATAAAAACTAAAAACTAATAAAAAGAAGATGGCAGCAGGAAAAGACAAGATGGCGGCTGTTCCCAATCTATTCTGGATTTCAAAGGGATATTATACAAGATGGACTCAGCAGAGTGAAGAAGTCTGACTTGTTCTAGTATGCTTTGTGCCTTGATAAAGATTCACTTGTACTGTTTCTTTGTCAGGTGAACAAATGCAGAACAGACAAGTCCGACTTCTATTAAGCTATGCTCTCTGAATAAGATTCCCTGAAGGTAGATAGAAGTAAACAATAAACAAAAAATGTATAAAAACTAAAAACTAAAAAAAGAAGATGGCAGCAGAGAAAAGACAAGATGGCGGCTGTTCCCAATCTATTCTGGATTTCAAAGGGATATTCTACAAGATGGACTCAGCAGAGGGAAAAAGTCTTTCTTGCTCTGGTATGCTTTGTGCCTTGATAAAGATTCACTTGTACTGTTTCTTTGTCAGGTGAACAAATGCAGAACAGACAAGTCCGACTTCTATTAAGCTATGCTCTCTGAATAAGATTCCCTGAAGGTAGCTAGAATAGACAATACACAAAAAATGTTTATAAAAACTAAAAACTAAAAAAAGAAGATGGCAGCAGAGAAAAGACAAGATGGCGGCTGTTCCCAATCTATTCTGGATTCCAAAGGGATATTCTACAAGATGGACTCAGCAGAGGGAAGAAGTCTGTCTTGCTCTGGTATGCTTTGTGCCTTGATAAAGATTCACTTGTACTGTTTCTTTGTCAGGTGAACAAATGCAGAACAAACAAGTCCGACTTCTATTAAGCTATGCTCTCTGAATAAGATTCCCTGAAGGTAGATAGAAGTAAACAATACACAAAAAATGTATAAAAACTAAAAACTAAAAAAAGAAGATGGCAGCAGAGAAAAAACAAGATGGCGGCTGTTCCCAATCTATTCTGGATTCCAAAGGGATATTCTACAAGATGGACTCAGCAGAGGGAAGAAGTCTGACTTGTTCTAGTATGCTTTGTGCCTTGATAAAGATTCACTTGTACTGTTTCTTTGTCAGGTGAACAAATGCAGAACAGACAAGTCCGACTTCTATTAAGCTATGCTCTCTGAATAAGATTCCCTGAAGGTAGCTAGAAATAGACAATACACAAAAAATGTTTATAAAAACTAAAAACTAATAAAAAGAAGATGGCAGCAGAGAAAAGACAAGATGGCGGCTGTTCCCAATCTATTCTGGATTCCAAAGGGATATTCTACAAGATGGACTCAGCAGAGGGAAGAAGTCTTTCTTGCTCTGGTATGCTTTGTGCCTTGATAAAGATTCACTTGTACTGTTTCTTTGTCAGGTGAACAAATGCAGAACAGACAAGTCCGACTTCTATTAAGCTATGCTCTCTGAATAAGATTCCCTGAAGGTAGCTAGAAATAGACAATACACAAAAAATGTTTATAAAAACTAAAAACTAATAAAAAGAAGATGGCAGCAGAGAAAAGACAAGATGGCGGCTGTTCCCAATCTATTCTGGATTCCAAAGGGATATTCTACAAGATGGACTCAGCAGAGGGAAGAAGTCTTTCTTGCTCTGGTATGCTTTGTGCCTTGATAAAGATTCACTTGTACTGTTTCTTTGTCCGGTGAACAAATGCAGAACAGACAAGTCCGACTTCTATTAAGCTATGCTCTCTGAACAAGATTCCCTGAAGGTAGATAGAAGTAAACAATACACAAAAAATGTATAAAAACTAAAAACTAAAAAAAAGAAGATGGCAGCAGAGAAAAAACAAGATGGCGGCTGTTCCCAATCTATTCTGGATTCCAAAGGGATATTCTACAAGATGGACTCAGCAGAGGGAAGAAGTCTGACTTGTTCTAGTATGCTTTGTTCCTTGATAAAGATTCACTTGTACTGTTTCTTTGTCAGGTGAACAAATGCAGAACAGACAAGTCCGACTTCTATTATGCTATGCTCTCTGAATCAAGATTCCCTGAAGGTAGATAGAAGTAAACAATACACAAAAAATGTATATAAAAACTAAAAACTAAAAAAGAAGAAGATGGCAGCAGAGAAAAAACAAGATGGCAGCTGTTCCCTATCTATTCTAAGTACCTAAAGGATATCCTACAAGATGGACTCAGCAGAGGGAAGAAGTCTGACTTGTTCTAGTATGCTTTGTTCCTTGATAAAGATTCACTTGTACTGTTTCTTTGTCAGGTGAACAAATGCAGAACAGACAAGTCCGACTTCTATTATGCTGTGCTCTCTGAACAAGATTCCCTGAAGGTATATAGAAATATACAATACACAAAAAATGTATATAAAAACTAAAAACTAAAAAAAGAAGAAGATGGCAGCAGAGAAAAGAGAATATGGCAGCTGTTCCCTATCTATTCTAAGTACCTAAGGGATATCCTACAAGATGGACTCAGCAGAGGGAAGAAGTTGACTTGTTCTAGTATGCTTTGTGCCTTGATAAAGATTCACTTGTACTGTTTCTTTGTCCGGTGAACAAATGCAGAACAGACAAGTCCGACTTCTATTAAGCTATGCTCTCTGAATAAGATTCCCTGAAGGTAGCTAGAAATAGACAATACACAAAAAATGTTTATAAAAACTAAAAACTAATAAAAAGAAGATGGCAGCAGAGAAAAGACAAGATGGCGGCTGTTCCCAATCTATTCTGGATTCCAAAGGGATATTCTACAAGATGGACTCAGCAGAGGGAAGAAGTCTTTCTTGCTCTGGTATGCTTTGTGCCTTGATAAAGATTCACTTGTACTGTTTCTTTGTCAGGTGAACAAATGCAGAACAGACAAGTCCGACTTCTATTAAGCTATGCTCTCTGAATAAGATTCCCTGAAGGTAGCTAGAAATAGACAATACACAAAAAATGTTTATAAAAACTAAAAACTAATAAAAAGAAGATGGCAGCAGAGAAAAGACAAGATGGCGGCTGTTCCCAATCTATTCTGGATTCCAAAGGGATATTCTACAAGATGGACTCAGCAGAGGGAAGAAGTCTTTCTTGCTCTGGTATGCTTTGTGCCTTGATAAAGATTCACTTGTACTGTTTCTTTGTCAGGTGAACAAATGCAGAACAGACAAGTCCGACTTCTATTATGCTATGCTCTCTGATCAAGATTCCCTGAAGGTAGATGGAAGTAAACAATAAACAAAAAATGTATATAAAAATTAAAAACTAATAAAAAGAAGATGGCAGCAGAGAAAAGACAAGATGATGGCTGTTCCCAATCTATTCTGGATTCTAAAGGGATATTCTACAAGATGGACTCAGCAGAGGGAAAAAGTCTGACTTGTTCTAGTATGCTTTGTTCCTTGATAAAGATTCACTTGTCTGTTTCTTTGTCAGGTGAACAAATGCAGAACAGACAAGTCCGACTTCTATTATGCCCTGCTCTCTGAACAAGATTCCCTGAAGGTAGATAGAAGTAAACAATAAACAAAAAATGTATATTAAAACTAATAAAAAGAAGATGGCAGCAGAGAAAAGACAAGATGGCGGCTGTTCCCAATCTATTCTGGATTCCAAAGGGATATTCTACAAGATGGACCCAGCAGAGGGACGATGTCTGACTTGTTCTAGTATGCTTTGTTCCTTGATAAAGATTCACTTGTACTGTTTCTTTGTCATATGAACAAATGCAGAACAGACAAGTCCGACTTCTATCATGCTCTGCTCTCTGAACAAGATTCCCTGAAGGTAGATGGAAGTAAACAATAAACAAAAAATGTATATTAAAACTAAAAACTAAAAAAGAAGAAGATGGCAGCAGAGAAAAAACAAGATGGCGACTGTTCCCAATCTATTCTGGATTCCAATGGGATATTCTACAAGATGGATTCAGCAGAGGGAAGAGGTCTGACTTGTTCTAGTATACTTTGTTCCTTGATAAAGATTCACTTGTACTGTTCTTTGTCAGGTGAACAATTGCAGAACAAACAAGTCTGACTTCTTCTATTATGCTGTGCTCTCTTAACAAGATTCCCTGAAGGTAGATAGAAGTAAACAATACAAAAACAAAAAATGTATATAAAAACTAAAAAATAAAAAAAAGAAGATGGCAGCAGAGAAAAACAAGATGGCGGCATTTCCCAATCTATTCTGGATTCCAAAGGGATATTCTACAAGATGGACTCAGCAAAGGGAAGAAGTCTGTCTTGCTCTGGTATGCTTTTTGCCTTGATAAAGATTCACTTGTACTGTTTCTTTGTCATGTGAACAAATGCAGGACAGACAAGTCCGACTTCTATTAAGCTATGCTCTCTGAATAAGATTCCCTGAAGGTAGCTAGAAATAGACAATTCACAAAAAAATGTTTATAAAAACTAAAAACTAATAAAAAGAAGATGGCAGCAGAGAAAAGACAAGATGGCGGCTGTTCCCAATCTATTCTGGATTCCAAAGGGATATTCTACAAGATGGACTCAGCAGAGGGAAGAAGTCTGACTTGTTCTAGTATGCTTTGTTTCTTGATAAAGATTCACTTGTACTGTTTCTTTGTCATGTGAACAAATACAGAACAGACAAGTCCGACTTCTATTATGCTCTGCTCTCTGAACAAGATTCCCTGAAGGTAGATAGAAGTAAACAATACAAAAACAAAAAAATGTATATAAAAACTAAAAAATAGAAAAAAGAAGATGGCAGCAGAGAAAAAACAAGATGGCGGCAGTTCCCAATCTATTCTGGATTCCAAAGGGATATTCTACAAGATGGGCTCAGCAGAGGGAAGAAGTTTTTCTTGCTCTGGTATGCTTTGTGCCTTGATAAAGATTCACTTGTACTGTTTCTTTGTCAGGTGAACAAATGCAGAACAGACAAGTCCGACTTCTATTAAGCTATGCTCTCTGAATAAGATTCCCTGAAGGTAGCTAGAAATAGACAATACACAAAAAATGTTTATAATAACTAAAAACTAATAAAAAGAAGATGGCAGCAGAGAAAAGACAAGATGGTGGCTATTCCCAATCTATTCTGGATTCCAAAGGGATATTCTACAAGATGGACCCAGCAGAGGGAAGAAGTCTTTCTTGCTCTGGTATGCTTTGTGCCTTGATAAATATTCACTTGTACTGTTTCTTTGTCATGTGAACAAATACAGAACAGACAAGTCCGACTTCTATTATGCTCTGCTCTCTGAACAAGATTCCCTGAAGGTAGCTAGAAATAGACAATACACAAAAAATGTATATAAAAACTAAAAAATAGAAAAAAGAAGATGGCAGCAGAGAAAAAACAAGATGGCGGCAGTTCCCAATCTATTCTGGATTCCAAAGGGATATTCTACAAGATGGGCTCAGCAGAGGGAAGAAGTCTTTCTTGCTCTGGTATGCTTTGTGCCTTGATAAAGATTCACTTGTACTGTTTCTTTGTCAGGTGAACAAATGCAGAACAGACAAGTCGGACTTCTATTAAGCCATGCTCTCTGAATAAGATTCCCTGAAGGTAGCTAGAAATAGACAATACACAAAAAATGTTTATAAAAACTAAAAACTAATAAAAAGAAGATGGCAGCAGAGAAAAGACAAGATGGCGGCTATTCCCAATCTATTCTGGATTCCAAAGGGATATTCTACAAGATGGACCCAGCAGAGGGAAGAGGTCTTTCTTGCTCTGGTATGCTTTGTGCCTTGATAAAGATTCACTTGTACTGTTTCTTTGTCATGTGAACAAATACAGAACAGACAAGTCCGACTTCTATTATGCTCTGCTCTCTGAACAAGATTCCCTGAAGGTAGCTAGAAATAGACAATACACAAAAAATGTTTATAAAAACTAAAAACTAATAAAAAGAAGATGGCAGCAGAGAAAAGACAAGATGGCGGCTGTTCCCTATCTATTCTGGATTCCAAAGGGATATTCTACAAGATGGACTCAGCAGAGGGAAGGAGTCTGTCTTGCTCTGGTATGCTTTGTGCCTTGATAAAGAATCACTTGTACTGTTTCTTTGTCCGGTGAACAAATGCAGAACAGACAAGTCCGACTTCTATTAAGCTATGCTCTCTGAATAAGATTCCCTGAAGGTAGCTAGAAATAGACAATACACAAAAAATGTTTATAAAAACTAAAAACTAATAAAAAGAAGATGGCAGCAGAGAAAAGACAAGATGGCGGCTGTTCCCAATCTATTCTGGATTCCAAAGGGATATTCTACAAGATGGACTCAGCAGAGGGAAGAAGTCTGACTTGTTCTAATATGCTTTGTGCCTTGATAAAGATTCACTTGTACTGTTTCTTTGTCCGGTGAACAAATACAGAACAGACAAGTCCGACTTCCATATAAGCTATGCTCTCTGAACAAGATTCCCTGAAGGTAGATAGAAGTAAACAATACACAAAAAAATGTATATAAAAACTAAAAGATAAAAAAAGAAGATGGCAGCAGAGAAAAAATAAGATGGCAGCTGGTCCCAATCTATTCTGGATTCCAAAGGGATATTCTACAAGATGGACTCAGCAGAGGGAAGAAGTCTGACTTGTTCTAGTATGCTTTGTGCCTTGATAAAGATTCACTTGTACTGTTTCTTTGTCCGGTGAACAAATGGAGAACAGACAAGTCCGACTTCTATTAACCTATGCTCTCTGAATAAGATTCCCTGAAGGTAGATAGAAGTAAACAATACACAAAAAAATGTATATAAAAACTAAAAACTAAAAAAAAAAGAAGATGGCAGCAGAGAAAAGACAAGATGGCAGCTGTTCCCTATCTATTGTAAGTCCCTAAAGGATATCCTACAAGATGGACTCAGCAGAGGGAAGAAGTCTGACTTGTTCTAGTATGCTTTGTTCCTTGATAAAGATTCACTTGTACTGTTTCCAACAAGGGTTGTAGCTTAGATAATAATGATAATAATAATAATACTATTATTATTATTATTATCATTATTGTTATCATTATGATAATAATAATAATAATAATAATAATAATAATAATAATAATACTGTGTGCATGTTACGCAAGCCAAGGTTTTGGTAAGAACTAGACTTCTAGGAGCCTGGTGTGGACCATAAAATCAATCATTGGCATCTTTTATATGACCTTAAGGTAAAAAATGTTTTGTCCAATAGAGTTCAGACTGACTAGACTGTTCCAAGTGCTTTTGTGGTAGCTGTTTTGTAGTTGCTTTGCTTTGCTTGTGAACGTGGCCGTTCAATGTAAAGCATTCATATGCTTGGATTTTTTTGCTTAACAGATTGAACTCTCTCTCTCTCTCTCTCTCTCTCTCTCTCTCTCTCTCTCTCTCTCTCTCTCTCTCTCTCTCTCTCTCTCGAGGAAAATACTGATATTTTCTTAACTAGCGGACGCATATTCAATCCACAAATCTATTTGAAAACAAGTTAAATCCCATCTCTCTCGAAGAAAGGAAAATGGTATGTTAAACTATACTCTAACTTAAGATGAAACGTTACACAATAAAACAAAAACCGTAATGTAAGTGTATTTTCAATTCTTCCCTTATGCCCCCTATTTCTAAAAGGAATATTGATTATATAATCTTAATTTACGTTCCCGGTCAGAAAATTTAATTTATTGACTACGAGAACGCCATCTTCCCTGGTTAGTACAATCTACAAATGTATTTTAACCTATAACTAATTCTTGAAGGTCAGTTTGGACTTATGACAAAAATTTATAGTCAACAGTTTGTTGCTAATAAGGCGTCTCTTTATTCACTTTTTTCTATTGCATTCATTATAGATATTCTATTAAATAGAACGCGCTGAGGAAATTCTCCGTGAATAAGTAGTTTTATATTCTAGAAAGATTTCCATATCCGAATTATTTCTCCATAAAACCTATGTAAATTATGAATATCATCATCTATATAAGCCAATACAAAAATCATATTAATATAAAAATAGCAACTACAAAAGCAACCGTTTCTATTCCACTGCAGGTCAAGGGCCTCAGACATTTCAATTCATATCTGGGGTTTGGCAAGTTTTCATCACCACTCTGGCCAGTGCGGATTGGTGATGGTGGGAGATTTTCATCTGATCGCTCACAGCAACCAACCTAGTATGGGTGGTCATCATTAATACAGCTTCGCTGATCATGGCCATACGTAAACCGTTTTCACCACGTTGTTATCCCCACTCAGAAAGAATATAACTAGTCATATATCTGTAATTATAAACTGGGAAGATTTCCTGAAGGGTAGAAACTCAATAGAAAAAAAAATACAACAAACAAGAAAGGAAACGTTAAAGATAACCTCTAAAGAACATCTACAACCACGAGAACAGACTCACAGAAAAAAAGGGGAAACAAGATTACAAGCTCCGAAAACGGACCATCAAAGACAAGACGCCAATAACCATTTCTTCCTAAGTAAATGTCTTCTGAGGTGTACAAAGCCCTTGCTTAATTCTCATTTCTTTATTGTCAAGAGCAGCACCTGCGAGTGACACACCATTACCTACAAGTCGCAGGACCGTTCCAGAGATTTAAACGAAAATGGTAGACGGTCCTTCATTCTAGGAAAAGTTAGAAATTTTTGCGTCACGAGAAGCGACATTGTTGTTTAATTCAGTTTGAAAATTCTCAGCGTTAAAAAACTTCATTGATTAAACCTTGTCAATCTGTACAAATTATTTTTTCTTTTTTTTTCGTGCTCATACAAGGTAGTTTTTGTTTTGTGTTCAAGTTATTTTCCTGTTTTGTTTTTGTGTTCAAAGTTATTTATGCAGTCTTTTCCTGTTGCATAGAAATAGAAAAATTCTTGAGTGATAGAGATCAAGAGAATATCACATTTAAAAATAAAAATATTTTACCTATCAAGCATACGTATGTTCCCATAAAACATTGCTGCCCTAGAAAGTGGCAAAGGTTTCTCATAAAGATCTAATGTACTGTACCTCTAAGCGCTGGCAAGTCTAGTAAAGTTATCTGGACCCCTTGGATGAAAAAAAAACTAAATATCAGAAAAGCCCATTTTTCTCTTAGTCAGTTGTATTCCAGTTTTGCCGATCAAGAACGGAAAGATCCAAGATGTATTTGCCTCATTTCTAAGGGATACCTGTCATCAGGGAAAAAGTGGTCTCATTTGCAAACATTTATCAATGTTCCCAATTGAGTTCAGGTGCAACAAACCATTTGGGCCACACCTGGATCTTTGTCTTGCCCCAATGTATTCCTGCCGTAAGATTGGGGGAAACACATACCTTCTATAGAGGTGAATGTTCTTATGCACACAACTACCTGTCAGACAAATGTTATTAAAGAAATGTCTAAATTTTTTCTTTTGGAAGTAGTTACTTGCGACCGATCGTTTGCTTAATAGCAATCAACTAGGGGGGTACCATGGTGTTATCTGCTAGAGGTAAATGGTTACCCCAGTATTTACCAGTCCAAATGTGGACATACACAACCAACTCCAATTTTATCGAAGGCACTTGGTGGACAAGGTTTCATCATCCCTTTACAGAGACAGTTGCTTGTAACTGATCTCATGACTTGGCAGTGGTTACCTTGAAATCTTTACTTGTTAAGCAATCTCTCGGGGCCCTTGCACACTCAGATGAGATTTGGCCTTTTGCTTGAGTCAAATGATCCTTGTTCCTTTCAATTAAACCATCCAACCGTTTGGGGTTGGTCAACAGACATAATCCCTAGATGGTGCTGGCTGCTCTGCTGGGTAGTACTGGGACGCCCAGTTTCCGATGAAATCGGAAGGGAAGACTAGTTTTAACTTGAAAGTGTTGCTTGTACAATCTTTCTCTCATTTTCTCAAGTCACAATATGAGCTATAGCATGCTGGATCGCTCTCCAGGGAGTGAAGTCAATGGCACCATCGGTGCTAAGGACAAGTGGATGTCAGGATTACTTCTGCTGGAAAGGGTATCTCTTGCAACCATCTTATCAGGGGAGTATACCACAGAAGTATGGGATGATAAGAAGACCCTAGGGTTCTATCCTCAGATGGTCCTACTCCTCCGTGTATGGTGACGCATCTCGCTTCTTTTTCTCCTTCCATTGACTCGACGTTTATTGACTTTGACCACTGGTTATCAATGGAGGTTATCCTCCAAGGATGTACCCAGAGTCATCCACTGAGAATTTATTTGCCATTATGGGGTATGAGGCTCCGGCCTACGCTAAACCCCCCAAGTGTTTACAAAAATGTTCACTTTAGTTGCAACCTGAGTCCATGCCAGTGCATCCGCCCTTCTCTTCCTGTAGATGAATGGTTGAGACTCAGTGGAGATGTTTCTCCTACACTGTGTCAACATTTTGGGCTTTATTTCGTTCAGGATAAAACCGTTAAAATTCATCCCAGCAACCTCCATGAGAACTGTCATATTCAGAAAGGCAAATAACCTCTGAAGAGACAAAGTTGCTTTGTCCAATCTGGGATAAAGACTCGGGAAGCGGCTTTCCCTTCCTCAGGCAAGACTTCTTACAGACACACCGATGGCTGTGCTTGCCTGGGCACCTGAATTCCCAAGTTCTTTAGCCCCAGCAAATATTTTGGATGAGATGTGAGTCCAGGATGTCTCATGTCCAGAAATTTCTGGAGTTCTGTTAACCAGTTCGGGGTAACCAGGCACCCTTTTTTAGAGGCTCTCTGACATTCGTAGAATACCCATGCATTCCCCCCCCCCTTCTTCTATCTGAAGAGGAGACATTCTTAGAAGGGCATCGACAGATCAGTCGATGACTCTGATAGTTCTGCAGTGGCAACAAGAAGAATAGTACCCAAACCCATTATTCCTGCTTGCAGAGATATCAAGAGAACTGTTCTTTCTTTCCAGAGCTGTTCATACAACCTCACTCAGGGACTCACCACAATTTCATCCTCGAGAGAAGCGTTTTGCAAGCAATAACAGACTGCTTTAGCTCTTCGGAACTGAGCTCGATTGAGCTCTTTGAAAAACGTGTCCATGTTCTTCACGCAGTACAGGACCAGCATATTTCTGTTTATGTGTCAGACTCGCGAAGTCTCGATTGTCCATACTTATGTATTCACCCACCAGGTGCGATCACTCATCGACTTGCCTGTTTTATCTGATAGTACTACCACTTACGATCAGTGTTCTCTATGCTCGCACCCCTCGGCTTAAGCTTAGACATGAACTTCACTGTCATCGTACCTTTATGGGGTAGAGTGCACAACCCAGTCTTTCGCTCCTGTAGCGCTGAATCTTTTGACTCGAACACCAGTATCTTATGCTGTTGGTACTCACGAGCCTAATATACCAGCATTTTCTTATAAAGATCTATTCTTACAGCTGATTATTAAAGCAGCTTCTGCCACCACGCCTGCTTTGCATATTGGTTTTCCTGGGGTTCTGAAAATGAACTCTACTCTTCATTTGGAAGAGAACTTCGGTGTTCAAGCACCTCTGCATGCCTAGGCTCTTTGAGCGAGATCCCTTTCAGATCCTAGACTGCGACTTGCCACAGCAAGTGACAATTTTTTTTATAGCATTTCCGGCACTAGCACCCAAGCGTGCTGGAATCTCTGGCACCCAAACTCAAGCATCAAGGGTTAATCTTTTATGGGAGAAGTTATGTATCGTCCTAATTAAGGTGAACCAGAGGAGGCGCAAGCCATGGAAGCAACCAGTCGCACTGCTTACAGGGAATTCTTGGCATCCCAGATTGCACAGGGGTTCAAGATTTCTTCATACATGGATCATTTTGGGCCATCTCCCATCGAGCCAGTTGTCACTGCACCTACTAACACCTGTCAATAACAAGATCTTGACGTGCCTCCCGTAAAACTCAAGGAAGCAAGGAGTTTTAAAGGAGCTTCTAGCCTCTTTTACGAGCTGGGCATGAAAACCCAAGGACGCATCTATGATCCCAAAAAACTAGGCTTCCAAGGTTTTCGAAGACCCCAGGATTTGGAAGCATGTTCAGTTAGCAATAGCTGCCCAGACTGCTAACGAGGCTGATGAGGACCCTTCAAAGCCTCATTAAACAAACTGTGCATGACAGTAATGATTATGACAACGACCCACCCCAAGACCATTCGGGTGCAGCCTTTGAGGGAGATAAAGATGTATCTTCAGGTGAATCTAATTCTTTTAAATGGGGCACTTCCCTAACCAGCAGGTCTTAGGGTTTTGGATACGGAGAAAGGAGAGTGCGAATCGACCTTTTTACAGTTCTTCTCCTGTATGAGCTGTATGAGAAAATTATTTGGTCTTGGTGAGGCCCTTCATCTCCTCCTAAAGGAAGGAACGCAGTCACAGATTTGCTGTGCCGGGCTCCTAGAGCAAATAAACGACTTCTCACAGAAAGGCCACCCTTAGGGCCAGGAAATCATCGAAGATCCTTCCTCTTCCATTCATGTGTCAAAATCAAGTATTGTTGCACTCAGGAGGACTTTCCTTCACCATTGCCTTTTCATCCAACAATTTGGGCCTTGGCTCAGGGCATAGCTACGAGAAGTGTTACAATCCCGCCTGCAGCACTGTTCTTGAAGAACAGACTTATTTGCTCCTCCACATTTTGAATCTGAGCCAAACAACGCTCCCCTTGAATTAAAGCATTAATTACACCATCATCATCAATGTGCACGTTGCATATCATTATTTTAGGTTTCAGTTTTCCAATTTTCCTCGTTTAGGTGCCAGCAATTATGGTTCAAGTCTTATTTACTGCTTCATCGCTAAGCCTATCATCAGCAAAATTTACAATATTTGACCTCGTATTAAGAATTGATATACTTTCAAGAGCTTTTTCTACCTTATTTTTCCTGTGGGTGATTCTAGTTGATGCTTTTGTTGATTTAATTGCTAGTAGGTATTTTCCTTAACCTTTTCAGCATATATCATTTTTTCATCTTTAGGTGGCCATTAGTGTTTGAAGCGTGAACTTATTTGAATCCATATTCTTTGCAGGTTATCAACTTTTTCAGTAAAATCATTTGCTTTTGAATCAGTAGTCTAGGTAGAATTTACTGAGTCAACAGTGGACGTCAGAAGTTTGTTTTCCAATTCAGCCGTTCTTTTATTGTGTTCTATTGTGGAGTTTTTCCTCCGTAGATTGTTCGACTCCATTGCAATTTTAGCTTCATCTACACGTTCAGGGCAAGCCTTGGCATGTCCTCTAAAATTGTATCGCTGGTTTTGGTATCTATATACAGCAGACACACTTATTGTGGTAGAAATGTTCACGAAATTCTCATTCTATCCAGTCTTTGTCCTTTCCTTGTGCAGATCCACACGAGGGGCAATTTTCCTTGTAGTTAAATTTTCACCTATATTCCTTAATGAAAACAAGTACTATTTCAATGTGTTTATCCACAAAATGAGAGAGAGAGAGAGAGAGAGAGAGAGAGAGAGAGAGAGAGAGAGAGAGAGAGAGAGACCTACACTCTAGTACAGATCGATTAACTAATTATGTAATCATTTATATAATTGTGAGATTTCAATCTTATTCACTTCTTAATACTTCAAATGTAATATTGCCAATGAAATTACGATACTGGCAACCTTATCAGGAAAAGTACTCATAAAATTATTGTTCAAGGAAAAGGGCTAACGATAAGGAAGCACCGTTTTCATGTTATATATAGTTGTTACTGTAGTTTCGGACAATTATCCAAACTAAACTTTGTCTTTTAGTTTTTTTTTTTTTCACGAACTCTGGTTATTGGCACTGTTTTTCCTTCAGATGTTTTTGTTATGAAATCACACCATGGTCAAGTTTATAATTCAAGGTGTCTGTTTTACTTATCTCTAAAGGTGAAGTTGAATATGCTAGTTATTTAAATGGACAATCTTAAAACATGACTAAGTATTAAATTAATTATCAAGAGTCAAGTTAGGACTTGAAAGTGAAACCCATGTGGAGTAAAAATTTTTTTTTTCTCTTTCAGATGCTTTTATTTATCTGCACATATGAAATACAAAAGCCAAAACCAGCAAACAAAACGTTTCTAGTGGGCAACAAGGTTCTCTTCATACTAAAGGAAGGAGATGGAAGCTAACGCTGATAGCACAAGATTAAATCATTCATATTTAAATGAAAGCTGATAACATATATGGAGGCTGTGATATTCAACTGGCATCAGTTTAAAGATAAGTTAAAATTTTCATTAAAGTTTTTTCAGAAGTTTATTCTTATTAAGTTATAGAGTAGGTAATAAATATCTATGGAAAGTATGTAATGTACAGTATTTAATATAGTGTTGAGCATATACTCGTACTATCTGAAAGTCCAATATCGAAAGACTTCTCTTGAAAGTGAGATAGATTCTCAAATTATTCTTTGGTGAGATGGTGATAGATTTTGTCATTACTATACATTATTGATTTAATGTCTGTATACTATAGAATCATTCTAGATATGCAAATATTTCTCAAAAGGTAAATTCTCAAAATGTCTTATCAGTTATGCAGTGGTTAATGTAATATTAGATAGCATACCATCATGTTTCATAGATTTTAAACACTCGACTTTAGGGCCGTAGAATTCCATATTTCTTAAACCTGTAGTATGATACATGTCGAATAATTACTAATTGTAATATTGCCTTGAAATTCCAAAATTTTAGCAAAACAAAAATAATATTGATTATTTGTAAGTCTAGTATTTCATTTCCCATACACCCAAAAATTATTCATAAATTGATAAGATCTGTAACCCATAAAATTATGTTTGAGGCGAGTCCAGCCTTGATTACTGTAACGAGTATTTGTTCCTACACTTGATACAAACCCTCATTCTTTACTATATGAGATATTCTAGCACGAGCTGGAAAATATGGCAGAAAAACCTTAACAAGGTCGTTAACGACTGGGCCGGTAGTTATCCACCTGTTAGGCGTGGGGGACCGCCGGTCAGTAGCTACTGTTTACCTCCAATCGAATTCTAGCAGTCGCAGTGGTAACACCGCTGCTACTGCTTTTGTTTGACTGGCAGACTAGCCTTTCTTTATTGCGTTTTTGAATAATTCTGTTTCTTTTTTCTATGTTAGATATGATGTCTTCTATTATGAGGAAGTATCCCGGGGTTCCCCCAAAATCCTGTGGCACCTTTGTCACCGCCGGAGGTGGATCCTCATTCCCTATGCCCTACGTGCAGAGGTCCTAGGTGTTCTGAAGGCTCCCCCTGCCACGTATGTAGAGAGTGGTAGCCCTCTCAGTGGGAAAAGTTCGAGAAGAGGAAGAAAGGAAATCCAAGAGGGACCCGTTACCTCCAGGTTCGCCGTCGAAAGACAAGGAGTCTCGTGCCTCTTCTTCGGCCTCTCGATCTCTCCCTTCAGACTCTTCCTTGCCTCCCTTCTCCGGGGGGAAGTCGAGGAAGAGTGGCACCATTGATTTAACCCCCATTCCTCTTGGTCAGGCAGATCACGTTGCCTCCTCCAGTGGGGCAATATTTTCAGCCACCGGGAATCACTCTGTTACCGCTTCCATTCCAGATCATGTACAAGAGGTATGGCCTGCCCTTGGACTTCCTGGTTCTCCTTCGGAGGAAGTTAGGAACCAGTTAGTCGCAGGCAAGGTATTGCCTTAGGTCCCTTTTGTTTTGGAACCCTCGGGAGTTCCGGACCTTGCCTACCTCCCGTCAACTCAGTCAGTGTCCGCGAAAGTTTCAGTGGATATAGTAACTTCAGCTCCAGCATCGCCTACTTCGCACTCTGTTTGCGCTTCTACAAAATCACAACGTTGCAAGCACACACATCGCAGTACCTCCTCCTCGCCCTCTTTGGAGTCTAGGAGGGAGAGAGAGAAGAGGAAAAGGAGAGCTCGCTCTCCTTTGCCCAGACGTTCTCACCGGAGAGACAGGCGGCATAGGAAGAGACATCATCGTTCTCGCTCTTCCTTGCCTTCTGTCTTGTCACGAAATGTCTCACCGCGAGACTATAAGCGCTCTCGTCACTAACCTTAGAAGAGCGCTCCTTCTCGTTACTAACCTAAGAAGAGCGCTCCCTCTCGTCATCGTTCTGCCTCGCTATCGTCTTCCTCTCGCGAGGGATCATCTAAGCGCTCTGGACGCTTCAAGAAAAAGTGCTATGTTACGTTCTCGCTTTTCATCACAAGAGAGCTCTCCAAAGCATAATAAGCACTCCCTTAAGAGAAGCTCTTCCCATGATTTTTCATCTAATCGCGCCAGATCAAGAATGAGAAGTCTCCAGTGGCATCTGAAGACCCATTGGTCCCAAAGATCGATTCTCCATTCTTGCAGTGGAGGTTCCAGCTCAGGTGATACAAGATCTTCAGTGGTGGTCATCCAGAGAGAATACCCAAACGAGCATTCCCCTCCAAAGCCCCAATCCGAAGTTAAAACTCTTTTTGGACACGTCGCTACGGGGCTGGGGTTCCCACCTAGGCCCGAATTTAGCATCAGGAGTCTGGTCTCCGATAGAACAAACTCTCCGTATAAATCACCTGGAATTGTTAGCAGCCTGGAAAGGCCTAAAATACTTTGTAGAAGATCTACAAGGACGAGAGGTGGTGCTGATGAGCGACAACTCCCCAGCCGTCTCGTACATCAACAAACAAGGGGGTATTCTGGCAAGAGACCTCTATCTGCTAGCGGTACAGATTTGCCAGTGGGCGGAAGGTCACAACATTTCTCTCACAGCCAGGTTTATTCCGGGTCGGAGAAACATCGTGGCGGATCAACTGAGCAGGCATCACCAAGTGTTGAGTGGTGAATGGTCTTTGGATCCTCGAGTAGCGAAGGCAGTAATAGCTTTGTGTGGTTTCCCCACAATAGACCTGTTCGCCACTTCTCTGAATGCGAAACTTCCCCGCTACGGGTCCCCAGTTCCAGATCATAAGGCAGCGATCTAGGACACCCTTCAACAGTCTTGGGACAACCTGGACACATACGCCTTTCCACCTTTGTGCCTGCTCAGAAGGGTAATCAACAAACCCAGGACCTCCCGGAACTGCAAGCTAACCCTAATTGCTCTGGCATGGCCAAGCAGAGAATGGTACACAGACCTTCTTTCCCTGCTAGTTCAGGTTCTTCTTCCAGAACCCCTTCTGCTGACGCAGCTACACAGTGGTGTCCCCCACGGGAGAATTCCCTTTCTGAAGCTTCACGCCTGGAGGCTGTCCAGTCACTCCTCCGACGCAGAGGCTTTTCAGAGAAGGTGGCTGAGCACATGTCCAGACACCTGCGCCAATCTTCCACAAACCTCTACCAAGCAAGATGGAGAGTGTTTGCAGCTTGGTGTAGAGGGCGAGGCGTGTCTCCACTCGGTCCCTCTCTTCCCTTAGTGGCAAACTTCCTTTTGTACCTCAAGGAGGAAAAGCTCCTCTTAGTCTCGGCAATTAAAGGCTATCGTTCAGCCTTGAGCCTCATCTGTAGGCTGAGAAGGGTTGACCTTTCCACCTCAGAAGATATCACCTTGTTGATTTGAGGTTTTGAGAGATCTTGCCCCTCAGTTGAGATTAGACCCACCTTGGGATGTGTGTCTGGTCTTATGTTCCTTGAAGGGTCCACCCTATGACCCCTAAATAGGACCTCTGACTACTTTCTGACCCTTAAGACTATCTTCCTAGTAGCTCTGGCCTCAGCAAAAAGGGTCAATGAACTACATGGTCTGTCTTACGACGTCACCCATTCTAGAGGATGGGGGGAAGTCTCTCAACTTCGTGCCAGGCTTTGTGGCCAAAACTCAGAATCCTTCATTAGCCAATGAGTGATTTCAAGAATTTCAATTTTCCAGCCTCAATAAGGTAACAGGATACAGACCAATTGTTACTGTGCCCAGTCAGGGCGCTAAGGAAATACCTGAAGCGCACCAGACCTTTCAGACCACGCCTCCATCATCTCTTCCTCAGTACCAACAAGGTAAAGAGAATCTCAGGCAACACCATCTCTTTCTAGCTCAAGAAAGTTATTGCAAGAGCCATTCACGGAGACCCAGAGGCAGCACAACCCAAAACCCATCAAGTTAGGGGAGTGGCTGCCTCACTGGCGTTTAAGAGAAATTTCTCAGTCTCCCAAGTCTTAAGAGCTGGGGTCTGGAAACGCCAATCTACATTCCCCACTCACTATTTGAGCGATGTGACACATAGGTCTCTAGACACCTTTTCTATAGGGCCTATTGTGGCAGGTCAACAGGTGCTGTAGCTATCTTACGCTCTTTCAGGGGACAGTAGCTATTGGTTGAGGATTCTTTGTTACACTAGGTTTTAAGAAGGACGTCCCTCTATCTTCTTCGTTTCCTTCTCCCTCCCATCTGGGTATCCTAGTCTGTAGTCAGTTTCAGCTGGACTCGCCAATGAAAATAAGGTATGAAACTCATCTGATTCCTCTCACAGGTATAAGCTATACTCGTAATCACGAGGTTTCCCCTTTTCAAGGTCGGGGGAATCCTAAGTATGAAAGGGTCTTGAGTTGAATGTTCCTGACCCTCTTCATCCTGAAACATTTGTTTCCACGAAGCTACAAACTTTCAGTTGTGCTAAGATTATGGGGATCTACAATAAAAAAAAAAGAAGATTAACGGGTGTTATGTTGTTTGACTTTGAAACAACCTAGTTTCAATTTTTTTAACTGCCCTCTTTTTCTTTGCCAAGGCGGGTGTCTTGTTTACTTTTGACACGTTGTGAGTGACAAGCTTTAGTCAGGTTTGGGAAGCCAGATGGACCAGTTCTCGTAATGCAGTCGAGAAAGAGCAGCAGACACAGCTTTGGAGTATCTCCTAGTTGGTGATGACTTGTTCTCAACCTAGTCCTCGAGGTCGAGATGGTTTTGGAAGAGTTATTCTTCGGTGGCAGCAAAGTGGCTGTCGTATCGACACTGTCGTGGTAGTTCCCGCAGTGTTCGATGGACGTCCTCGAGGATCAGGGATTGTTTATGAATGTTTATATGTTGGAAGAGCCAGTGTAAGGGCTCGTATTTATTATTTGTTTAATAATGAGAAGTTTCTCTTATTAATTTTTCATGGCTGCTGCTTACTGGGTTTTTTGCTGATGACTATTGTTAATTGTGTTTTTTTTATTTACTTTGAATTTCAGTAAACTGTATTTGTGATTTTAAAGGTTAACTGGTTTTGTGGTAACGATCATTTATGTCACTGTGCTTCCCATTACCTGTACTCATTGTAATTATTGTATATAAATTATTTTTGTATATTTTTTGTATAATAAACTAGGTTAAGGTACTTTAGTATTATCTTTTATACCCACCCCTTTGGTTGTTGCAGTCCATCGGTTCATTCCAGTCCCAATTCTTTTAGTTTTTTTAAAGAACCTGTTGAACCATTAAGGCGGTTCATAACATTGGCGACCTTGCCAGGATTGGGTCTGTTTTGTCTGGTGGTTCTGTGACATCTTTGGGGGTGAGTGAGAGTGTGAACTGGAAAAAAAAATTTCTGAATTTTTTTTTTTTTTGAGTGTGGAGGTGTTATGTTGTTTGACTTTGAAACAACCTAGTTTCAATTTTTTTAACTGCCCTCTTTTTCTTTGCCAAGGCGGGTGTCTTGTTTACTTTTGACACGTTGTGAGTGACAAGCTTTAGTCAGGGTTGGGAAGCCAGATGGACCAGTTCTCGTAATGCAGTCGAGAAAGAGCAGCAGACACAGCTTTGGAGTATCTCCTAGTTGGTGGTGACTTGTTCTCAACCTAGTCCTCGAGGTCGAGATTGTTTTGGAAGAGTTATTCTTCGGTGGCAGCAAAGTGGCTGTCGTATCGACACTGTCGTGGTAGTTCCCGCAGTGTTCGATGGACGTCCTCGAGGATCAGGGATTGTTTATGAATGTTTATATGTTGGAAGAGCCAGTGTATGGGCTCGTACTTATTATTAGTTTAATAATGAGAAGTTTCTCTTATAAATTTTTCATGGCTGCTGCTTACTGGGTTTTTTTGCTGATGACTATTGTTAATTGTGTTTTTTTTATTTACTTTGAATTTCAGTAAACTGTATTTGTGATTTTAAAGGTTAACTGGTTTTGTGGTAACGATCATTTATGTCACTGTGCTTCCCATTACCTGTACTCATGTAATTATTGTATATAAATTATTTTTGTATATTTTTTGTATAATAAACTAGGTTAAGGTACTTTAGTATTATCTTTTATACCCACCCCTTTGGTTGTTGCAGTCCATCGGTTCATTCCAGTCTCAATTCTTTTAGTTTTTTTAAAGAACCTGTTGAACCATTAAGGCGGTTCATAACAACGGGAGATTTTCCTTCAAAAGAGTGTAGTCTGAGGACTATCTTCCCTAGGAATAGGGAACTCCATGGCCACCCTAGCCTCAGGACTAAATCTCCTTAAGTAAAGAATGAGGGTTTGGATCAAGTGTAGGAACAAATGACAAACTTATAACAGTTTGTATTTTTCCTTACATACAAACCCGAATTTTTGGGCTTAGGCCATTTCGTGCTGATGGAAGTTCCTTCATTAGTAGCTTCCTAAGTTATATGTGACTACAGTGATATATCCCAGAGAATTTACCTAAGGTACCCAGAATTCTAACTCCTGGAGCGAGTATCCTTTAAATTTCTCCAAGGGATATCGCGTAAGGACGTATCTTGACATATCTCATGGCTATTTACACCCTGAATAGCCTTTCACTTCGAGAGGGAAAGTGGCAAGAAAAATAGGAGAGTCGTTAAAGAGGTAAAACAATTCGACTCTCCTAACGTACTGTAAATAGTTCGGCCAATCGCCACCGTACGGCGCCACCAAACTAAAGAATGTAGAAATAAGTTTAGGTATGCTGAAAAATCCTAGCAGAGATCTGGCTGCATTTATAGATAGGGCAATGAATATAAAAGAAGAGTTTAAGAAGCCCAAACTGATTACCACAACAGGTTGCCAAAACTGATGATAGCAAGGTGTTATCCTATCCAATTTCAAAGTAGAAGGGAATAAAAGTAAAGATAGAGAACCTCATTATGATATTAATTTATTTAAGGCACAGATGATATAAACTTAATAACAATAATAAGAATAAGCTTAGAAGCTTTGCACCTATCTATAAAGAGATAGAGTGCCCGTAAACTTACTTTGCGGAGTGAGCAATAAGGAACCAGGAACTATTCTTTCGTTTGTAGCTTTGCTGACCAGTATTTTCCCTGTGATATCTCGCTATTTTCAAAGCTTTTCTTCATTATTATGGATTCCCCAGCTTCATCAGCTTCTGGAAAGTTAAGTAATATCTTTTAATTGTGTAAATGTAAGCTCTTGCCAGTTTTGCATTTCGATTGATATCGTAATTAACGTAACAAGAGCTGCTGCCGGCCGGATGGCGTCATGACGCGATCGTTCTTTTGTTCATTTAGTTAGCAAGAACGATATTCCCGGCATCTTTGCTTTAATAACTTTAGCTATTTAGTATTTTAGCTAGGGATTTTTATATTAAGTCATTGTTGTCGTGAATTTGGCTATAATTTCGAGCCTCACGAGTGCTAGGTTTATAGCCTAGGCACTTTTACACCTCATGCATGATATAACCTTCCTGGTAAAGTTGTATTGAAGCTCAGGCAATATTTTATACAATTAAGATATTACTGTTTCCTTTCCTCTTCCATAATAGTATACTAGAGTTACGTAGAACGTTTCCCTAAACTCTCGAGCTTAATAGCTTTAGTGCTTTAGTATACTTTATATGTCCCCATTACTCTTATATTGTTTTGGGGGGGAGATAGATATCTCATTTTCCCCCCTTTAAGTCGATATTTTCTCTATGAGAATTAAGAGTAATTCCCTTTCCTTCTGATTAGCCTAGGCTATCCTCAGTTAATTTACTGTAACCTGTGGTTGGGTAAATTTTCTGGGGCGTTTCGTTTCCCTCTCCTTTTCTCTGAGCTGGCAACTGAGTAGCTTGTCAACATTGAGTTTGGAGTTGGGGACAGGACATCAGAGTAAGTCTGTGTTAGGCTTCTGGCTACCTGGATTTATACCGGCAACTGAGTAGCTTGTCGGTATTCCAGTAGGGCTAGTTGCTGTTCAGGAGGCTAGCCTCCCTAGATCTTGTAGAGGTTATTATTTTACAATTTCCTCTTTATGGTCTAGCAGACAGTCCTGTATTGGGGGTTCTTAACGGGAGGATAGGTTTCTTCCTTGTTTTGATCCCTGGTACGAGATTCTGTTCTCATGAGTTCGTTTTCGGACGTTCTCTCATTGTCTAACCCAACCTGGGGAATTGACTTCCCCTAGTTGAGGTTAATATGAGGACATAATCCTTCAGGTTAAGTAATGCCTTAGGGTATTGCTTTAGTTATGGACTATTCATCCCTTCCCCGCTATCTCTTAAGTGTTGAGTGATCCAACACCCTTATGGCTGTGGTTCTACATAGGCTCCTCTGGACGTCTGTAGACCTGGCATGAGTTTTTCTGTCAGTGCCTGGTTAGGTCACTGACAGATAACCTCATATCTTTGAGTGTCCCTTAGAGTCCTCCCTTGGACTGCCTTCCATATCCCTTAAGATGGGATATGGTTGAGTGGAAGCCCGAATTGATTTCCCTCTTCCACTGGCACACTCTTTCAGGATGTGGACGACATAGCTGATCCTTTGCCGTCTTCTATCCTTCTCTTTTACTGTCTATCATGGGCTATAGTCGGCAGTTGATTCTGCCGACAATTTGGGTTGGTTAGGCTAACAGTTCGCTGTAATCCCTTACCTTGGACATCGTTGATCGATGGCCGTTGGTGAGTTTGGTAGGCCTATCTGCCGGCAACTGAGTAGCTTGTCGGCAGCTGGCTTATGCCTTCCATCCATAATGTTATTTAATAGCCAGCAGTTGTCGGCAGGCCCGGCAGATGCCGGCCTGCTGGCATATGCTTACTAGCCCAACATGCCGACAGTGTCGGCATTCTCGACACTATATTCATCTTTTATTAGCAGGCAGTTGCCGGCAGGCTCGGCAGACGCCTGCCTGCCGGCATATGCCGACTGGCCCTACATTCCGACCGCGTCGGCGGGGCCGGCAGTGTCGGCGGGATCTGCAATTTCGGCGGGGCCGGCAGTGTCGGCGGGGCCGGCAGTGTCGGCGGGGCCGGCAGTGTCGGCGGGGCCGACAATGCCGGTGGCATACTGCCGTCGGCAACTGCTGTATCCAGAAAAATATAGTAAATTTTTTCCAACCTGCAAGTGGTTCTTGAGCAGCCATTTGTGAGACCATCATATAGAGAGCTGATTCTCTCTTATTTTAATGGTTATGTCCATTAAACTTATCCACTATATTGAACATTATAAGAGGATGTGTCAAGAAGTCACTATATCTCTTGGATATTACCTCTATTATTTAATTCTTTGTGAATTTCATGGTTCAATATGGGAGGGGGTCATAGCAAATGGCTGGACGGGAAACACATGTAGGTGTCTTTCCTACTCTATAGCTTACCCTAACCAAGCTAAATATAATAAATTTTATTATGTTGAAATGTGAAGATTTCACAGAAAACTCATTTGCTTTTCTTTTCTTTACAGGAGGATCATCCCGAGTGCGGGAACAACTTTTGTAGGATCCGCAGCAAGGACTTCTACGGACATGGCGTGTGTAGGTCTCACGCCCGCTGTTCTGTCACCAAAGGGGCCCTCAAGTACTGGGACCCAGAGGTATGTACTGTGTGTGACAAGTTGGTTAAGGAGGCTTTTGATGATCAAAAGTCTGCGGAGTCTAGGGATGCAGTAAATGGGTAAGAGGTTTTCAGAAGAATACCTCGGGCCCATACCTTCCTAATGTTAGGATGAGGGACTGTCTCTTCCCCGGAGCTCGTGACAATTCCGTCATTCCCCAGACTAAGCCTTCAATCCCCTTGGTGCAGATCCAGGTTCAGAAGCCTGGAGATCCTGACGTTGCGGATACTTTGGAAAGTATCCACCTGGACGACAATATGTCTGTCGTTTCCGAGGAGACCGAGAAGAATCTCCTCGTGGAAGAGTCAGAACAGGAGGCAGGTGTCCCTCCTACTAGCGAGGTTGAGAACTCTGAAGTAGTGTCGGTCTCTTCAGCAGCTGTGGCTGAACCAGCACCCTCAACCTCTTCGCAACCGCCTCATTTGGAGGCAATTACGTCTACTCTGCAATCTCTGATGTCGATGGTATATGACTTGCAGAGGCGGTCTACTGAGAAAGAGACTACTTTCCGGTCAGAAATTGAACAGCTAGTTTTTTCACGTTTAGCCCCGAAGAAAATAAATGTGAAGGACCTTCCTGTGTTCTCCGACGTTAACCCGTGGAGGTATGCGGAGCACATGCCTATGTCCGCAGGCAAGATTTTCCTCTCGGAGAAACTGGGTACCGTACCAGTAGAGGAAGTCGAGTTCTGGCCCAGCAGGGCGTCCTACCCGGATTGTTATGTCCGGCTCAGAACTGAACCGGCATCAAAAGAAGAGATGAAGCCCAAGGAAGTAATTGTCCTTGAGCTCGCTAAAGCACAAGCTATGTTTTCAGCAAAACTGAAAGAGAGGGCATTCACTAGCTCAAAGGTGCCGGCTTTAAGCAAAAAACATCCGTCGTTCATTGCTGACCCTCGACGTGCTTTTCCCTTTATGGATAAAGGGTTTAAAGCAGCTCTTAAGGCTGTAAGGGCAGGAAAACCCTGTCCCACGCTGGAAGAGAGCAAGCCTTTCTCCCTTGGTTTCCCTTCAGATGACAAAGACTGGAAGGACGTTCATGTTACCTTCTCAGTCGGGAAGCTGGAGGCCGATATCGATGGACGTCAGTTCAACGAGGACCTCCCAAAGCTGTCAGAGTTCTTCTGAAGAGAGAACATGAGACGAAGGAACGCTTGGCAGCGTCCATGTCTCTACTAACAGGGCTAGAAACGATGGCTAGCATTCCTGATACCCCAGATATGTATATGGTCTTTGCCAAGGCTCACTTGGCTACAGTAACCAAGGATCTATACAACTTTATCAGAGCCAGGACGGCTTGTAGGGAGTTCGTGTTTGCTTCCGCTTCCGTAAAACACGAATCTAGGAAACTGATAGCTTCTAATGTCTGGGGAAAAGACCTCTTTCCTAGTGATGTGGTTAAGGAGTTCGTAGACAAGGCTGCTTCGGAGAATAGGAATCTCCTCTCTAAATGGGGCTTGTCCTCCAAGAGAAAGTCTTCCGCTGATGGGGGTCCCCAGCCGAAGAATAAGTCAAAGCGGCCTCGCTTGTCCTCTCGACCAAGACAGCAACAGCTTCCTGTGGCCACGGTGTCCCAGACGATGGCACAACCCACCACCACCTTTCAACTGGTGCCCCAAACACTGGCGACTCAGTCACCAGTCTTCACCCCAGCTTACGAAAGGCACTCGGCTTCTTCCTGTCAGAGTTTCTCCTGAAGAGAGAACATGAGACGAAGGAACGCTTGGCAGCGTCCATGTCTCTACTAACAGGGCTAGAAACGATGGCTAGCATTCCTGATACCCCAGATATGTATATGGTCTTTGCCAAGGCTCACTTGGCTACAGTAACAAAGGATCTATACAACTTTATCAGAGCCAGGACGGCTTGTAGGGAGTTCGTGTTTGCTTCCGCTTCCGTAAAACACGAATCTAGGAAACTGATAGCTTCTAATGTCTGGGGAAAAGACCTCTTTCCTAGTGATGTGGTTAAGGAGGTCGTAGACAAGGCTGCTTCGGAGAATAGGAATCTCCTCTCTAAATGGGGCTTGTCCTCCAAGAGAAAGTCTTCCGCTGATGGGGGTCCCCAGCCGAAGAATAAGTCAAAGCGGCCTCGCTTGTCCTCTCGACCAAGACAGCAACAGCTTCCTGTGGCCACGGTGTCCCAGACGATGGCACAACCCACCACCACCTTTCAACTGGTGCCCCAAACACTGGCGACTCAGTCACCAGTCTTCACCCCAGCTTACGAAAGGCACTCGGCTTCTTCTAAGCCAAAGTCTAGAGGCTCCTTTCGGGGCTCCTCTAGACGCCCCTTCAGAGGAAGAGGCAACAAAGGTGGTCGTGGCCAAGGTGGAAAGTCCTCCACCCAGCACTCAAAGTGAGATGCTGCCGGTAGGAGGGAGACTTCTACGCTTTCAGGATCAGTGGACCTTCGATCCTTGGGCCCACAGCCTGATCAAGATAGGACTGGGGTGGGGTTGGAACTCAACTCCACCAAGCTTTCCTCAATTCTTCCAACCTTCAACCCCAGTTCTGGAAGAATACGTTCAAGAACTACTGGACAAGAGAGTCATAAGGAAAGCAAAGTCCATCAAATTCCAAGGAAGGCTATTCTGTGTTCCGAAGAAGGATTCGGAAAAGCTCAGAGTCATTCTGGACTTATCACCACTCAACAAGTTCATTGTGAACTACAGGTTCAGAATGCTGACGCTTCAGCACATAAGGACCCTTCTGCCCAAAAGGGCATTTACAGTCTCCATAGACATGACGGACGTGTACTGGCATGTGCCAATCAACCGTCAGGTTTCCCCCTACCTAGGGTTCAAGCTTCAGAAAAGAAAATACGTTTTCAGAGCCATGCCCTTCGGTCTGAATATTGCACCGAGAATATTCACAAAGCTTGCGAATGCAGTTGTTCGACAACTACTCCTCAAAGGGGTTCAGGTGATGGCCTACCTGGACGACTGGCTGGTGTGGGCAGCATCCAAAGAAGAATGCATGCAAGCCTCCAGAAAAGTGATCCAATTCCACTGATTACCGCCCAATTTCCATAACTCCCATATTATCTAAAGTTTTTGAACGTCTTCTGGCAAAACGTCTTAATAGGTTTGCTGAAGGTAATCATCTACTCCCTAGTTTGCAATTTGGTTTTCGTAAAGGCCTCGGAGCATGTGATGCCCTTCTCACAATCTCCAATGCTGTACAGAAATCCCTTGATTGTGGTTGGGAAGTTCGTATGATTGGCCTTGATTTTAGTGCTGCCTTTGATGTGTTAATCATGAGGCCCTTGTTTTCAAACTGAAACAGTTGGGAGTGGGTGGGTCGTTTCTTATCATTATTATTGATTTTTTAAGTAATAGATCTCAAAGAGTTGTTGTTGATGGGCACTATAGTGATTATAGGAATGTGATATCCGGTGTTCTACAGGGTAGTGTTCTTGGCCCATTACTTTTCATACTATATACACATTACATGTGGTTTGGCCTAGAAAACAAGCTTGTTGCATATGCAGATGATACTACTCTCTTTGCATCAATTCCATCCCCTGAATGTAGATCTAGGGTTGGTGAATCCCTTAATAGAGATTTAGCTAGAATTAGTGCCTGGTGCAAATTATGGGGTATGAAGTTGAATCCTAACAAAACTCAAAGTATGATTGTAAGTAGGTCAAGGACGGTGGCTCCTCAACATCCGGATCTCAGTATTGATAATGTTTCTTTAAATATGTATGACCATTTCAAAATTTTAGGTGTGATTCTCGACAGTAAATTTACTTTTGAGAAACATATAAGGTCTGTGTCTTCTTCAATTGCACAAAAAATATGCTTATTGAGAAAGTCTTTCAAGATTTTCCGTGATCAATCTATTCTGAAAAGTGTTTTAATTCTTTCATTCTACCTTGTTTTGAGTATTGTTCTCCTGTCTGGTCTTCAGCTGCTGATTCTCATCTTAATTTGTTGTACAGAAACTTACGGTCTATTAAATTTCTTATTCCTGATCTAGATATTAATCTCTGGCACCGTCGTTCAATTAGTTCATTATGCATGTTGCATAAGATTTTTCATAACTCTGACCATCCTTTACATTCAGATCTCCCTGGACAATTCTATCCTGTTCGTAATACTAGGCAGGCAGTTAATTCTAATAGCCAGGCCTTCTCCATCACGAGGCTCAATACTACACAGTACTCTAGAAGTTTTATTCCAGCTGTCACCAAGTTGTGGAATGATCTTCCTAATCGGGTGGTTGAATCAGTAGAACTTCAAAAGTTCAAAGTTGGAGCAAATGCTTTTTTATTGACCAGGCGGACATGAGTCTTTTTATAGCTTATTTATGACATAGTTGTTTTTGATGTTGTTAATAGTTTATATATGACATGTCTGTTTTGACGTTACTTATTTTAGAATGATTTATTGTTAATTTGTTCTCTTCATTTATTTATTTCTTTATTTCCTTTCCTCACTGGGCTATATTTCCCTGTTGGAGCCCCTGGGCTTATAGCATCTTGCTTTTCCAACTAGGGTTGTAGCTTGGATAGTAATAATAATGATAATAATAATACCTAGGATTCAAGATAAACCTGAAGAAGTCTCGGCTGTCTCCAGCTCAAAAGTTCCAGTGGTTGGGAATTCATTGGGACTTACAGTCACATTGCCTCTCCTTGCCAAAAGCAAAGAGAAAGGAAATAGCAGGGACCATCAAAAGTCTGCTTCAATCACGAAGGATTTCAAGAAGACAACAGGAGAGAGTGTTGGGGTCTCTCCAGTTTGCCTCTTTGACGGACCCACTTTTGAGAGCACAATTAAAAAATGCATCAGGGATCTGGAGAAAATACGCTTACAACGATCGAAGAGATCTACTAAGACCGTTACCAAATCGTCTGCGATCGATTCTCAAGCCATGGTCGGAAACAAAGAACTTAAGAAGGAGAGTATCCTTGCAACCATCTCCTCCTGCAGTCACCGTCCACACGGATGCTTCAAAGGAAGGATGGAGGGTCATTTTCATCTTCAGAAAGTGCAAGGAACTTGGTCTCCCCTCTTCAAAACCTTCCACATCAACTGTCTGGAAGCCATGGCAGTGTTTCTTTCCCTGAAGAAACTGAAACTTCGCCGCTCAATCCACGTTCGTCTGGTCCTAGACAGCGAAGTGGTTATGAGATGCATAAATCGTCAAGGTTCAAGATCGCCTCAGTTGAATCAGGTGATAATAGCCATCTTTCATCTGTCCAAGAAGATGAAATGGCACTTATCAGCAGTCCACCTTCAAGGATTCTGCAATGTGACGGCGGACGCTCTATCCAGGTTCAACCCGATAGAGTCCGAATGGTCCCTAGACGCAGGATCATTCTCCTTCATATTGAGCAAAGTCCCAGGATTGCAAGTAGATCTCTTTGCAACGAGCGACAACAAGAAGTTGGCCCGGTACGTAGCCCCGTACGAGGATCCTCTAGCGGAAGCGACGGACGCGATGTCTCTGGATTGGAACAGATGGTCTAGGATTTACCTGTTCCCACCAACCAACCTACTGTTGAAAGACCTCGACAAATTGAGATACTTTCGGGGGAGGGCAGCGATAGTGGCCCACAAGTGGCCAGGCAGTGTCTGGTTTCCATTGATAACAGAACTACGTCTGAAGCTGATCCCGTTGCCAGAACCAGCTCTGACTCAGCTAGTACAGAATACGACTGTCTACGCTTCATCAGAGAAAACCCAGAACCTTCATCTCATGATTTTCTCGCCTTAGCGGTCAAGAAAAGGTTTGGGATTTCTGAAGACAGTATTAATTTCTTAGAAGAATATAAGTCAAAGTCAACAAGAAGGCAATACGAATCTTCCTGGAAGAAATGGGTGGCCTTTGTTAAGGCGAAGAAACCTCAAGAGATTTCTACAGATTTCTGCCTGTCCTTTTTCATCCATCTTCACGGACAAGGGCTAGCGGCTAATACGATCACGATGTGTAAATCTGTCTTAGCTAGACCGATTCTATATCCCTTCCAAGTGGATTTTTCAAGCGAAATTTTCAACAAGATTCCGAAAGCCTGTGCAAAACTTCGGCCTGCAGCCCCTCCAAAGCCTATTTCATGGTCTTTGGATAAGGTTCTTCATCTGGCCTCGACCTTGAACAATGAAGATTGCTCGCTGAAAGACTTGACTCAGAAAGTGATATTTTTATTTGCACTAGCCTCAGGAGCCAGAGTTAGTGAAATAGTGGCCCTCTCGAGGGATGATGGCCACATTCAATTTACACCGAACGGAGAACTAAATCTCTTTCCGGATCCGACGTTTCTCGCCAAGAATGAGCTACCCACTAAGAGATGGGGTCCCTGGAGAATCTGCCCTCTGAAAGAAGAAGCATCCCTCTGCCCAGTGGAATGCCTAAATGTCTATCTTCGTAGAACTTCAGACTTTAAGGGAGGTCAGCTTTTTAAGGGAGAAACTTCTGGTTCGACGTTATCCTTGAAACAGATAAGGGCGAAAATCACTTACTTTATTCGCAGAGCGGATCCCGACAGTACACCCACAGGTCATGATCCGAGAAAGGTTGCCTCGTCTCTTAACTTCTTTCAGACTATGTCGTTTGATAACCTGCATGCTTATACTGGTTGGAAGTCTTCCAGAATCTTTTTTAAGCACTATGCGAAGCAATTACAAGAAATCAAATTTCATGTGGTGGCTGCAGGCAGTGTAATAAAGCCTGTAGTTTGATTACTGCGAAGGACAGTGCACTAATTGGGACTGTTAGTGAAGGGTGTGCATGACAGACTTAGGTATATCATGATATTTTTTAGTGTTGATATGAACATTAAACTGTCTTCCATAGTTAAGTGACCTTAGGCATAATATTTTGACATGGGTGCCAGCATGTTTATGCATAATGTCTTTTAGTAATAACATATATATTGAAATTTCCTAATTTCATGGAGTGGCAACGTTTTCTCTTTCAGATGAAACTTATTTATTTTGTTATTACTGTTATGTTTGTTATGTCTATGTCTAGCATAAATATATTATTTAATCATAACTTCTGTGTTTCTTGTAAATAAACTATAGAAGGAATCTTTGCGTCTCTCTCGCCTTAAGATTATTAGATTATATGCAGAGTATCCTTGATCCTCTTATGGACCTTGTGGGACAAAGTCTCCCTTACCCTGCAAACAGGTAAGTTTGGTTGTGCTATGTTTGTTTACTCTATTATGTTTCCTACGTGAACGTAAACTCGTCTGCCTGATCCAGACCTGGGAGGTACAGTACTCTATTCAGATCTCTAGTACAAACTACGCTTTACGTATATTTGACACGATATACTTTCTGCTTGCTTATTGTTCCTTGAACTCACAATCTCGGGCTTTTTCCTAGAGTCTATACAGACTTTTCCCTGTAGGGGGCAGGAAGAGCTGGCATATGGTATGCTCAGTTGGTTGATGTATTACGGTAACATCAAGTGTCCTTGGTCTTTATGACCGATTAGGAAATAGTCAATTCGAGATAACGGCACTATTAAATCCAGATACATTAATGCTCTGGTAAACTTCCATCAGCACGACATGGCCTAAGCCCAAAAAACGGATTTTGAGCGAAGCGAAAAATCTATTTTTGGGTGAAAGAGCCATGTCGTCCTGATGGACCCACCCTCCTTTGGTAAAAGGATGTTAATCCCTCCCTTTTGGTACTGTATCTGTAATACTTACAAAGCTACGGAGAATGGTTTGGTGGCGCCGTACGGTGGCGATTGGCCGAACTATTTACAGTACGTTAGGAGAGTCTAGTTGTTTTACCTCTTTAACAACTCTCCTATTTTTCTTGCCACTTTCCCTCTCGAAGTGAAAGGCTATTCGGGGTGTAAATAGCCATGAGATGTGTCAAGATACGTCCTTACGCGATATCCCTTGGAGAAATTTAAGGGATACTCGCTCCAGGAGTTAGAATTCTGGGTACCTTCGGTAAATTCTCTGGGATATATCACTGTAGTCGCATATAACTTAGGAAGCTACTAATGAAGGAACTTCCATCAGGACGACATGGCTCTTTCACCCAAAAATAGATTTTTCACTTCGCTCAAAATCCGTTTCTTTACACAAATCTTCCCTCCGTCACCGCCTCCTAGAATAGTCTTAGCTAGAATCCGATTGAAGGTAAACAGTAGCTACCGACCGGCGGTCCCCCATCGCTATCAGGTGGATAACTACCGTTAACAACCTTGTTAAGGTTTTTCTGCCCTATTTTCCAGCCCGCGCTAGAATATCTCCTATAGTAAAGATTTCGGGTTTGTATGTTAGGAAAAATACAAATTCTTATAAGTTTTTCATATTTGATTGGGACATCAGTTTTCCTTCCAGCACTGAATTTTAATTGTTTTTGTCAATAAGACTCAATAGTACTAGAATTCCAGGTTCAATGGAGAATAACATAAGGCAATCAATTGTTTTTATGTAACTTGCACACATAACAGCTATAATTTTAACCGAACACCGAATGTTAGCAAGTTGTATTATATAGAACAGTTTTAAACAGAAATTGTTTAGTCTCTAGTTAAGGTTTTTGATAAGCAAATTTATTTCATATTTAGATGTAGTACCGTGTTCCGTGTCTCCGTCATATATCGATTTTATTCCTGCATAAAATAAATAATTCATTTATTCAGGATAGAATGAAGATCTACTTCACGTTGTATTCATATATTAAGAGTGACATTGGAGGTACCTTGTAGTGTTACAAATTTTGTTGTAGGATAACTGTTGATTTAGAAAAAAAAAAAATCACCATTTCTTTTCTGATGAGAAGGTTTCATTAATTCTCAATCATCATAGGAAGTTCCTTTTAGCAAAGTCATTTTCTTAGTCAGGTGCAAGAATTCTAATCTGTAGTCAGTCATCTTTATACTTGTATATTGTCTTCATAAGAGAAGGATATATTAAACAAAAATGGTTAGAGTTAGGTTGAAATTTTTCTAAGGTAGTCTCAATGGCAGACTTTTTTGGAGTGCTGCATATGACTTACCCCATAGCTTATATTGAAGGGAAGATGTTTTGATTAAGACTGATTACTAGAGCATTTTTAGTATTAGGATTGAGTAGGATTTTCATGTATGTTAATTGATATTGTGTAAGGTGTACATTGTAATGTACAGTAAATTAAGTTTTACACGGGATCTTCCACTTCATTAACTTGATGACATTAGATGTGTTTATATATACAAGTAAACGTCGGAAAATGATCTTCCTAGGTTCGTTTACAAACTGTAATCATACTACCCATTTGTAGGTATGATTTCTAGTTTAGTTTTACTACTAAAACCGTACTAAGCTTTTTATTCTAAGGAAAGTGAATCAAAGCATCGTTAAGAGGTTCCTTAGAATAGAACCGTCTTCCTGTATGGCAAAAGTTCTATAATTTTTATCAAATCTGTGTTTTATATGTTTCAGAAGGGGTTCGCTTAAATTTTTTTTGTGGGGGAGTTATTTGTAGAATATGTTAAAGATTTATTCTAAAGCATGACTAGAATATCATCTATAAAATTACCTGGTATTTCTGAAAATATGCTATCGAATGATGAATGACAAAATATGTTTAGGAATAGTTGGAAATCGTAATATTTGTCAAAAGAGGAAATGTTTAGAGAAACTATGAAACACATTAAATGCATGCATTTATTTATTATATATATGTATATATATATGTATATATATAGATATATATATATATAGATATGTATATATATATATATATATATATATATATATATGTATATATATTTATATAGATAGATAGATAGATAGATATATATATATATAGATATATATATATATATATATATATATATATATGTATGTGTATATATATATATATATATATATATATATATATATATATATATATATATTAGGTATGTATGTATGTATGTATGTATTATATATATATATATATATATATATATATATATATATATATATATATATATATTAGGTATGTATGTATGTATATATATGTATATATAAATATATATATATATAGATAGATAGATATAGATATATATATATTTATATATATATATGTATATATATATATATATATATATATATATATTTATATGTTAGTGTGTGTGTGATAAGTGAAAAAAAAATCTTACAAAGGTTATATGATAAAGGTACCATATTTCAGTTTTCAGTAATTCAGCTATCAGTTGTATAATACGAAATAAGATTAATCTATACGGGTTGTAGACGAATTTCTTTTAAAATATGATTGTAGAAGTGAACAACCGTTCTGGATAATGCGTATATTTATTCACTTTTCTCTTCTTAAATGCAACATACCTTCAAGTAAATATTGCAACTGACTGGGAATTTTGAAGTTAGAAATTTTTTTTATTATTTGCTTAAATGTTACATGAACAAATCAGTTGAATATTGTAATTTAGCATTTGTACAACTCAGATCTTTTATTAATTGAATATTTTACTAATTCATGTTAGTCAATTTGACAAAAGGAATAAGAGAAGATGTAATAATTAACTAATTGATACTAATAAATTAATTACTTTGACTTTTCTAATATTCTAAATGTTACTCCCTGAAATATTCCTTATAATTTTTAGACAATGTTGTACATAACAATTGATACCCTGATGTCCATTTGTTAAAGCTAGTTTCCATCTAAGAACACCATTTTAGCAACTTAGTAATTAAATCTTTTTTGTTTACATAAAATTTAAATTATTCATTTACATCACATATAAATCGTTTTCATAAACTGAATCCGTTGAAAGCATGTGTGGGTGTTTCGATTTGATTTTCATGAAAAATCGGCTGTGAAAGCAAAATAATTTTTGCTATAATCTCATCTAATGGCAGTTTTTATATATCTGTGTTTCAGTTCTCCTACCAAAGCGACTTATATGCCCTAAATTAATTCTTTTTCTTTTTTTCAGGATACAGTTGGTCTCTTGCTGGAGATCAACAAATGACAGATGGCAGATTTAATGGTGATGTCTGTTAACAAGGAAACCTTTGCACGACTGTTCAATTGGGATTTAGGATCCGTGAATTTCAAGGGAAAATGCATTCCATGGTTTTAGATGTGGGGAAAATTAATAATTTCCAACATTCTTGTGTTAGTTTGCTTGCAGTGCGGCTCCAAGTACCTTGATTTTGCCTAATTAATCAATTAAAGTTAGCTGTTAGAATTCAACTCCAAAACTAATATTTTCCTATAAATCCTAAAATCTGTTGCTGCCTGTGCAATATGGTTTTCTTTTTATATTATATTAAGTCTTGACCATCGTAAATGCTAATGTCAGTTTGTGCAATATGGTTTTCTTTTTTATATTATATTAAGTCTTGACTATCGTAAATGCTACTGTCAGTTTTTTTTTCTTTTTTTGAAATTCCAACAAAGAACGAAGCGTAAAATCAAGTAATACTTCATGTACAATATCCCTAGATCACCACTTCAATAACTTTGATTACCATTTCAGTCTTTTGCTATCTTGTTCATAGTATATTTACTAGAGCCTCAATGTTTTATCTCACTGTCACTAATGTATTGTTATCAATTGAAAATTTTGCTTTTCTTATTAATAAGAGGTGTAAGAATGTTGGTAATATCTTGTTTTATCATGACTATAGAAAAATGTTATATGATTTTCAGTTGTGCGCCATTTAATTCTAATTTTTCTTTGACCACAGTGCTTGTATGTTTGTTATTCTTCTGAGGAAGATTTTAAAAATAAGCCTTGTGGTATCTTAGGGTCAGTTTTTTCTTCTTTTTACGAAAAAGACGTTGAAAATATTTAAGCCGGTATGGTATAATTTGTTTTTAGAACGATATATTACCACAAGTTCAGATATTTGATCTTAAGTTTACTTTATTTTTGTAACCAAGGTTCAACCAGTTTCTCAATCTGGTGAGGTTCTACTTGGTGAAGACTTGGTTTATACAATGATCTTTATTGTTCATTGCATTTCGATGGCACCGTCCTCTAGGTGGCACTTGTGGATATTGGATTAAGGCTGATAGATTGGAAAGCTGTTTCACAATTCCGGGTTTTTTTACCCTGTGTTTTAGCCAATGATATTATAAGGTGCTCTTTCTATCATTAATTTCCATTATGCATTCACATTCTAGAAACATTTGTTAGTTATTAAGCTTTGCTTTTAATGAGAACACATCATATGCATTTCAGTGACATAAAAGCTATGACGATTGTTACGGTTCTTTGGGGGTCCTCTGCTTGATTCTGCATTTCTGTGAAAAATCAAGTTTCCGCAGCAGTGAATAAGTTTCACTTTCCCTTCTGTGCTTAATGTGAAGCATGCTTATGATGTTGAATAATCTGGAGAATTGCACATGATAAACATTATTTGGTTTGATCATGATTGTTACCTTTTGTTAATTGGCTGGTTTGTACGTAGGGTGGTAAATTTTGTTAGGATATCAAGTTTATGTTGTTATTAGGTGATTGTATATGAATGTTCTATCCAGGAAGTTATCTCAGAGAATCTGTGATCGGATACTTTAACGAAAGTCTTCTGAAGTCTCTTTTCACGGATCTTGCTGAAAGCTGATATTTTATCATTGGTTAATTGTTGAACTTTAGAGAGTTGAAAATGCTAGCGTTTTAAAGGAGTTGGAGGTTCTTCAAAATTCAAAGGATATTCAGCTTGAACATTTATTCCTTATCAATTCCTGAAACATGATAATTTAGACTTAAAATCTATTTCTCTTCACAATAGGTCTTTTTCTTGCCTTTTTATTTGAAAAAGCTGGATTTCATTGAGAGATCTGATGGTGATCCATAGCTTAGTTTCCTTTAGATCTCAGGTTTTCTGATGGCTTCCTGTTTGTCTCGTGTTTAAGGAATAGTTAAAATCATTGTTCCAATGCTTACTGGAGGCAAGTGTTAAAATCTAATTTAAATTTAAATTATTTCTACATATCCGGAGAATTAAATGATATGATAAAATGTATACCAACAAATAACTAGATCCTATTAATGTTAGCGATTTCTCATGTGGGTTTCCGGGGATATTCACCCTAAGTAAGGACACCAGTATATCTGTGCATTCCTTCTTTAGGACTCTTATTATTAGTTGTAAACATTAGGAAATGTAAATGGGTATGATCTTCTCACTTCAAAGTATTTTCCATCATACATAAATTTGCCAAATTGTACAAGGCTTTTCTAAGTTTCAGAATTATTCTTGCCTTAAGGAAATCTTGAGGACAATCTATCTGACAGTTTTGAAAGGGCCAGTATGGTTTCAAGAGATTTTAAGTTTTTCCTTGAAACTTCATTCGTAGCCCTTGGTCTATGGAGTTACTTGAGGAACTCCTTAGTTATGGATTGTGGAGAAATTCAGGCTCTACATGATTTTTAAGGTTATTTGGGATACGCATTATTCTTTGCAGTAATATTGGAATCTTTTATCTATGGAGTTATTAGAGGATTTTCTTGATTCAGTAAGCTACCTGGGCCATTTACTTGATTTGCCAGTTTTGAGTATTCCGCAGTTTGGAGAATTTCTTGTAGCAAATACTGGTTTATTCAGGTCACCACTTTGTCTGTAGAGTTATTTGGGTCTTACTCCTTTGTCCATTCAGTTATCCATGGTCCTTTACTGGTCTTAAAGGTTATTCTGGACACTTAACTCTAGTGTTATTTGGGACACTTCGATAGGGTTGACTTGGGCACTCATTAGATAATGAAGTGATCTGCAATTCATTTGGAGCACTATATTACCTATGCAATTCTTCTTCTTCTTCTACTTTGTCTACATCTTTTCCCACTTCTATGTGGGGTCGATGTTTCTGGTCAGCTTTCTCCATCTACCTCTGTCCCACACCTCATCACCAGTTAATCCCTTTGATCGAAGGTCATCCTTGATACAGTCCACCCACCTTCACTTTGGCCTCCCTCTCCTTCCCGTTCCCTGTACCTCCATTTCCATCACTCTCCTCCCAATATACTATTCATCTCTTCTTATTTACAGCAATTCTTTGTGTATGGAGATATTCACTACACACCTTGGTCTGAGGAGCCATTTTGTGCTCTAATTAGATTGATGATCTCATCACTCTTTTTTTCTTGTTTCTCTTCAAGTAATTCCTTACTTCATTTTTTTCAGTCACTCTTGTTTTCAAGAGTTCCAGTTTTCTTCTCAAGTTATTTGACATTGTTTTGTCAATTAAGATCTAATTGACAAAATCTTCGTAATTGGTAGATTCAAGACTTACGAGTATACATATTTTTAATAATTTAGCTTTTATTTTTTGTGGGATATTAAAAAGAGAACTTCTGTATCAATGGAATTCAAGGTATGTTGCTCATGTGTAGCACTTAGAGTTTTTCTTGCGTTGTATTTTCCAAATAATCATGATACTGGTGTGAAATTTGCTTCGTCCTCTTTTGTTTTTTAAATAAGAAAATATTAAAAGAATAATATTCTGTAAATTTCTTTTATATTGCTAAGGGAAAACTATGCCCAATACTTAACTCTTGCTTTCCTTTTATTGAAAATAATGTATTTCCCTTTTACAATTCTGTTTTCTAAGGATGAAAATAGAGTAGAATACTTCTTTTGATTTATGTTAAGATTTATGTTAAAGATAGAAAAGAGTATGGTATCTTACCCTCACTTTGACCATTTTTCATTGCTTTGCACCATTTGCTCTCTCTCTCTCTCTCTCTCTCTCTCTCTCTCTCTCTCTCTCTCTCTCTCTCTCTCTCTCTCTCTCTCTCTCTCTTTCTATTATTTTTGCGAGAAATTGAGTGATTTAAAATGAGGGAGATGTAATGGAGAGGCTTCCTAATGGAACCTAATTGACTAAACGGTAAAGAAAGTAATGGAATATAGGTTAATGAACGCCCTTTGAGCAAGAATATTATGCAACATCGTTAGGGGAGACTAAAGCTCACAGGATTTAATTTATTGAAAGGTTAGATACGAAAGCAAATGTATTTTCTCCGTAGGGGCTGAGCACCATCAGTGTACTTTCTGTGGTCCATGGTAGGCATTGCTTAATGGTCTTTGGAACGTTCATTCTGATCCTAGCTGTACTTGCACATTCCTTCTGACTTTATTTGTACTTAAACATTTATTCTTTCCCTATTTGCAATGGCACATTCCTTCTGACTTTATTTGTACTTAAACATTTATTCTTTCCCTATTTGCAATGGCACGTTCCTTCTGAGTTTACGTGCACTTGTTCGTTCCTTCTGACTTTACCTGCACTGACTCGTTTCTTTAGACCTTACCTGTGCTTGCACGTTCATTCTGACCTTACCTGTACTTGCATGTCCATTCTGACCCTATCTGCACTTGCACGTTCCTTCTGACCTTACCTGTAATTGCTTGTTCCTTTTGACCTTACCTGTAATTGCTTGTTCCTTTTGACCCTACCTGTAATTGCTCGTTCCTCTTGACCTTACCTGTACTTGCACGTTCATCCTGACCTTACCTGTACTTAAACATTCCTTCTGACCTTACCTGTACTTGCATATTCCTTCGGACCTTATCTGTACTTGCACATTCCTTCTGACCGTACGTGCCCTTGCACGTTTCTTCTGACCTTATCTGCACTTTCTTGTTCCTTTTGACCTTACTTCTACTTGCACGCTCACTCTGACCTTACCTGCACTTGCACTTCCTTCTGACCTTACGTGCACTTGTTCGTTCCTTTTGACCTTACCTGCAATTACCCGTTCCTTTTGACCTTACCTGCACTTACTCGTTCCTTTTGACCTTACCTGCACTTACTAGTTCCTTTTGACCTTACCTGTACTTGCATGTTCCTTCTAATCTTACCTGGGGCACTTGCACATTCCTTTTGACCCTAGCTGCACTTGCACGTTCCATCTGACCTTACCTGTAATTACTTGTTCCTTTTGACCTTACCTGTTCTTGCACGTTCCTTCTGACCTTACCTGTACTTGCACATTCCTTCTGACACTACCTGTACTTACACATTCCTTCTGACGCTACCTGTACTTGCACATTCCTCCTGTCCCTATTTGTAATTGCACATTCCTTATGACTGTAATTGCCCTTGCACGTTCCTTCTGACCTTACCTGCACTTACTTGTTCCTTCTGACCTTACCTGCACTTACTTGTTCCTTTTGACCTTACCTGCACTTGTTCCTTCTGACCTGACCTCTACTTACACGTTCCTTCTGACCTTACTTGCACTTGCACATTATTTCTGACCTTACCTGCACTTGTGCGTTCCTTCTGACCCTACCTGCACTTGGACATTCCTTTTGACCCTACCTGTACTTGCACATTCCTTCTGACCCTACCTGTACTTGCACATTCCTTCTGACCCTATCTGCACTTGCTTTATATCCTTCTACTTTAACTCCCTTCCCTATGCTTTTCTTCCGTTTTTCTCCTCAGTCTCTTATCTTTTATCTCTTATTACAGTGTAACTGTCGGGGTGTCCCCCAGTTGCACTTAGGCACTGAATGTCCCTACGGGACCTAGCGGTGGGTTTTATGTAGACAAAATTCTTAAATCTAATCCAAACCATAAATACATTTAAATACATTACGAACTAAGAATGAGAAAGCGTAAAATAATGGTTGATTGATTGATTGATTGATGGATTTGAAGTTTTCTGGCATCCTGAGTGAAATAATGATAATGAATGAAAGAATCAAATACGATATATTGGTTAATGGATGTTATTGATGAAATGAAGTATAATCCAACTCATTAGATATCTGTGAATGAAAATTTACTGAGAGTAAAGATTGTTGATACTAAAGTTCAGATTGGTTTTATGGATTTAACAGAAACAAGTATTTTTGATAAAATGATCGTAATATTTTGGTAAAAAGAGACAAGTTCACGTTGTAAAGTAAATTCCTGAAACTTTGATTGTTTATGAATCAATAACTGCAGAGCCATTGCAGGAAATAAAAGAATATAATTGGTGTGACTGTTGACTGAAAGGATATCTCGTTCATTACGAGTTTTAGAAGGCAACCTCAGATAGCAGCTGATTATTAAAAAAAAGTAATGCTAGGAATCGCATAATTTAAATTTCTTCGGTCAATGAAACCTTAATGTAAAGTGCTTCTGTTTAGCTAAAGGGAGGGAAAAGCATTTGGAATCATATGGTTGTGTAGATAAAAGTGGATTTGTGATTATTTATAAAATAGATGGGATAAAAAAAACGATGTATTTTATTGGCGACTCCAATCTAAAGAAGCTCCTTTAATTTCCAAGTACTTTAGGTACTAGTTATCTAGTATCTCTCTCTCTCTCTCTCTCTCTCTCTCTCTCTCTCTCTCTCTCTCTCTCTCTCGGTGCTACATGAACATACCTTGAAGAATAACATGTTAATTGTTCAAATTAAAGGGAGAGAGTGTACACATTTTCCAGTAAGGTTGAATTATGAAGTTCTCTTTTATTTCAAACTGATGTTCACCTCCAATTTCAGAGCTCCAACTCCCCATCCTTGATCCTTCCTTATCCCAAATTTGGAAATGTTATAAAAAAAATAAACAAAGATACTCGCCTCATATGACTGATGTCTCTCCCACTGCCCCCTTCCTCTTTGAGCATCAGCATTTGCCATTCTATTCCTCACCACAAAACGGGCTAAAATGTTCATGAGATAGATCCTGATCTTAACTAGAGTAATCACTTGTTGTTTTAGACTGTTATTTTATACCCCATGTACAGAACTTGTTCACTCTTTAACTGGTGTCTTGAGAGCTGTAGCTCAGTGTGTTTGATTGAATATATTGTATATGTCAAAGGCTGATAGCCTGTACTGGTAAATATTTTGGATTTTAGTCTGCTTATTAATCCAGTTGTCTTATCAGCTAAAGTCATGAAATTTATGGTTGTGCTATACCATTATTAACTTGCTCAAAAGCCTCGAATTCTTTGTTTGTAATTCAGATTTACTATTTGGTATAAAAAAGATATTTCAGAATACTTAAGAATCTTGCATTGTAGAAGGTTATATTGTTAAATGTACAGGTTTTGTTACAATCATTTTAATTTTTAGAAGAGTTTTATACACTTGTATCAATGACAAAAAAACATCATTTTTTTCATGAACTGTGTAATGTAAGTAGTGTATATATCTAATGTAAAAAGGATTGTAATTCAAAGTGCTGCAGATATGTTTATGCTCATTTTTTAAGTTAATGTGTAGCTGGTAGAAACTGTTATTTCCATTTTTTTCATAAAACTTGAACTTCCAGCATAGTTAAAATGTTAGAATTAATGATAAGTATACTTAAAGTAAGTGTATCAAGGAATTTGGTAAGAGGTAAGACAGTCATTTTGAATTCTTGCATTTCAGAGCTTTCTATTATGGCGAGATACCTAGGCTCTCTGAAAAGGTGCACAGCTCAGTTCATAAATTCCACTTCGTTTCTTGGCTCGTGTCATTTGTGCCCATGACATAAAGGAGGGATAAAAAACACTTTAATCATTTTACACGAATTGTGTAATAGGTTCTTGAATATTGTGTCGTTGACGGGATAGCTGTGTAAATGTGTGTGTGTGTGTTTGTGCTGTTTAAAGGGTGGGAAAACTGATTTGGCAAGAAGAATAGTGTTATAAATCGTTGACAAAGAATTTCTTGTATTTGGTGGGAAGTTTCCTGGATTTATGGCAAATATATTTTTATCTATATTGGTTAAGGTATGAAAGTGCTATTTCCATATAATTGCTTTATTTATGTGTCCTCATAACCTTTGTTTTAAAGAGACATTGATTTCTGTGTAGGTTTTTTGGTTAGTGTAATACTTCTTTGTCTGCATCTTTTCCGACCTTTATGTGGGGTCGATGTTTCTGGCAAGCGTTCTCCATCTATCTCTGTCCCACACTACATCACCGGTTAATCCCTTTGATCGAAGGTCATCCTTGATACAGTCCATCCACCTTCGCTTTGGTCTCGCTCTCCTTCTCGTTCCTGTACCTCCATTTCCATCACTTTAATCCTAATATACTGTTCATATCCTCTCATGACATGACCATACCACCTCAGTCTACTTTCTTGGATCTTATCTGATAGTTTTCTGACACTTGTGGTACCCCCAAGTACCTCATTCCGTATCTTATCTCTTCTTGTCACCCCACACTTCCATCTCAACATTCTAATCTCTGCCACATCCAGTTTCTTCTCTTCTGTCTTCTTTATTGCCCACGTCTCCGCTCCATACATCATTGCCGGTCTCACAACTGTCCTGTGTACTTTACCTTTCAACTTAACCCCTATTTTCATGTCACATAGTACTCCACGCACTTTTTTCCGATTCTTCCTTCCTGCTTGTGTTCTGTGGTTTATTTCTGCCCCCAGATCACTAACTATCCTCTGCAACTGTTGATCCTAAATACTTGAAATTTTCAACTGTTTCCGATCTCTCTCCTTGTAAACTAACTTCCCCATTCTCCCCATTTTTCAATCTCAAATAATCTGTCTTTTTCCTGCTTATCTTCAATCCTCTATTTTCCATTTCTCTTCTCCACTCCTCCAGTTTCTCTTTTACTACCTCTCGCCTAGTGCTACACAGTATAATATCATCAGCAAAAAGCGTACACCAAGGAGACTGATCTCTAATACCTTGTGTTACTATATCCATGAAGAGATCAAATAGGTAAGGGCTCAGTGCAGACCCCTGATGTAGTCCCACATTTACTGGGAAACTTTCTGTAAGGCCTATACTGCTCTTAACATTTGCTTGTGCCCTCTCATACATATCTTGGGTGATTATTATGTATTTCTCAGTGACTCCCTTTTCTCTCATACATCTCCACAGCTCCTGACGTGGTACTCGTTCGTATGCCTTCTCCGTGTCATAAAGACCATGTGTGATCCTTTCTGTTTTTCCCAATGTTTTTCTATCATCTGTCTCAAAGCAAGTATTGCTTCTACAGTTCCTCTTCCAGGCATAAATCCAAATTGTTCCTCACCAATTGTTGTTTCATATCTGAGTCTCTTCTCAATGACCTCCCATATTTTCATAGTATGGCTTATCAACTTTATACCTGTGTAGTTGCCACATTCCTGGATGTCTCCCTTCCCCTTATAGATATTATTATTATTATTATTATTATTATTATTATTATTATTATTATTATTATTACTTGCTAAGCTACAACCCTAGTTGGAAAAGCAGAAAGCTATAAGCCCAGGGGCCCCAACAGAGAAAATACCCCAGTGAGGAAAAGAAACAAAGAAAAATAGAACATTTTAGGAACAGTAACATTAGAATAAATATTTCCTATATAAACTATAGAAACTTTAACAAAACAAGAGGATAAATTAGAATAGTGTGCCCAAGTGTACCCTCAAGCAAGAGATCTCTAACACAAGACAGTGAAAGACTATGGTACAGAGGCTATGGCACTACCCAAAACTAGAGAACAATGGTTTGATTTTGGAGGAGTGTCCTTCTCCTAGGAGAGCTGCTTACCATAGCTAAAGAGTCTCTAATACCCTTACCAAGAGGAAAGTAGCTACTGAACAATTACAGTGCAGTAGTTAACCCCATGGGTGAAGAAGAATTGCTAACCAGCGGTGCGGGCAGTCAACCCTCGCTAAATTCCAACGGCTCGTCATTTCAGCCCCGCAGAAAGCAATACCCCTAATAAATAGCGTGGTTTGTATTCCAGTTACGGAACAAATCATGGATAAAGGATCTAATCAAATCTTTGTCCAACAATGTAAAAGGAGGCAGTTGTTGAGGATAATCAAAGGACGAGTTATAAAAAGAATGGCAGAACTAAAGAATCACATTTCCTCTGGGTAGCCAAGTCTCCAGAAATCTTAAGACTTCTTCAATAATGTACTTTATTTTATTTGTAACTGAAGAAAGGTCAACTGGTTATGTTTCTAACAAAGGAATCTGCTTTTTAATAAAATGGAGAGCTAGAATGAAAATATCTCTGAAATGATTAGGCTTCTTCTCCATTCTTCTAGGCTTCTTCTCCATTCCTCTAGGCTTCTTCTCCATTCCTCTAGGCTTCTTCTCCATTCCTCTGGCATTTTTCCTGATTGAAGATCATCTGCATCAGGTCCCACAAGAAATCTATGCCTTCCTCTCAAAGATTCTTCCATACCTCTACTGGTATATCATTCGGTCCTGTAGCTTTACTATTTTTCATCTTCTTTACTGCTTGTTCTACTTCTCTTCTAGTCATTCCTATGGTAACTGCCTCCTTTGGGAGTCCATCTTCAAATACGGTTCTTGGGTTCTCCTCATTCAATAGTCCTTCAAAATAAATTTCCCACCTTCTTTTAATTTCATTCTCTTCTGCTAGAACTACACCATTGCTATCTTTTATTTGCCTGATCTGTGTCAGGTGTTTAGATGCAGCATCTCGAGCCTTAGCAATTCGTAATATTTTCTTCTCTCCTTCTGGTGTTTCCATCTCTATTGATTTCATTTAATGTCTGTCTTTGCTAGTGCTCTTCTTTCTTCTTTCTTTGCTTGTTTATAGTTTTCTTTATCCTGCTCTTGTCCTGATAGATCTGCCTTCTTCTTGGCTTCTTTCTTGGTTTTTACCTGTTCTTGCACCTTTATCATTTGGGGGTCGTCTTCCTGATGACTTTCCAAGTACTTCCTCACCGATCCATAGAATCACTTTACTATTCTCGGTCCACCATTCTTGTACTTCCTCATGTAACCTTACTGCTTCCAGCACTCTTTCCTTAAACAAGACTCTCAGTTCTTCCTCTTTCAATTTCCACCACTTAATCTTTGGGTCCATTCTCGTCTTTTTACTTCTCCTACAATTCCTTAGTCTGCCATCAATTACCACTAACCTGTGTTGCGCTGCTACACTCTCCTCATTTATCACCTTGCAATTTCTAACCTCCGTCAGATGCTCTCTTACACAGCAGCAAATCTATCTGGCTCTCCCTGCCACTGCTACTGTAAGTAATCAGTCTGTTAATCTTTTTCTCAAAGAAGGTGTTGATCATTGCTAGGTCAAAAGCCACTGCAAAATCAATCACTCTTTCTCCCCCATCATTTCTCTCACCCACACCCCTAACCCCAATGCGCTGTATCCCTTCCCTACTATAGTCCATTTCTTTTAGCGAGTCATATTTGCACCGACTCGCAGAGGTGCCCTTTTAGCTCGGAAAAGTTTCCTGATCGCTGATTGGTTGGACAAGATAATTCTAACCAATCAGCGACCAGGAAACTTTTCCGAGCTAAAAGGGCACCGTTGCAGTCGGTGCAAATATGACTCGCTAAAATAAATGGACTATAATTCCTAATTGGCCATTCAGATCTCCTCCTATAATTACCCTTTCCCTTGCAGGAATTATTCTAAGCTCCTGGTCCATCTCCTCCCAGATTGTATCCTTCTCCTCCTCTGTAAATCCAGTTTGCGGGGCATAGGCACACACCACATTGACTATTGTTGCTCCCAGTCCCAGCTTTAAACTCATAATTCTGTCATTTTTCCTATTTACCCTAATCAAATTTTCCTTCAAATCTTTCGATAATATTATTCCTACACCATTTCTTTCTTCCATATTTGCTCCACTGTAATAAAATTTACAACCTTCGCGTAGTTCTCTTGCCTTATTTCCCTTCCACTTGGTCTCCTGCACACACAGCACTCCAATCTTCCTTCTCTCCATGAGGTCAACCAGCTCTCGCCCTTTTCCAGTCATTGTCCCCACATTCAGAGTTGCTATTCTCATCCTCTCCTCAGATATTTTTCTGTGAGCTTGCCTCTTTAACCCATGACTGGGTAGCCCTTGCTGATTTTTCGGAGGGATCAGGTGAGGTCCCAACACGTCGCCTACGGGGAACGCCCCATCATTAATTTTGTTTTCACAATTTTCACTGGCCATATCGGTTTTGGCTAATTTTACATGGCTGGATGCCTTTCCTACTGCCAACCCTCCCCATTTACCTGGGCTTGGGACTGGCACCAAGTTGAGGCTGGCTTGCGGCCCCCCCCCCCCCCCCAGTGGCTGGGTTGGTTAGTGTAATACTGATGTGTGCAAATAGTCCTCTCTTCAAACGATATCCTTCCTTGAGGAAAATCCATAAAATTGTAAGAGATGTATTTGGTATTTTACAACTGCGCAGTTTGCAATAATTAGAATATTGTACCCAAAAATTTATTATTTCCTAATTATAGATAATTCATAATCCACTACTACTTTTCGCAATCTCTTGAGTATGTTTATGGTTACATAACTTGACAATGTACAGAAATTGTAAGATTATTAGATTGGACAATGGATCATGGGCATGTTCATACATAAAAATTTTTGTTTAGCCATTTTAGCTTTTGTTCGTTTTATTTTTTTTCATTTTTTTTTGGGGGGGGGAGGATTGCTTGGCCTCTTGGCCAGTTTGTTTTTCATTAGATAACTGGTATCATTTTTTTTCTATTTGAAACTAGCGTGAACTTTGATAGGAATTGTAAAGATTAAAATTTTTCACATCACACTCAGAATATCGATATATATCAAAGTAGTAACAAAACTATACTCGTTATTCGTTAAGAAAAATTTACAAATTGTAATATTGAAAGAGGGTACAATCTAAAATGTTAGGTTATGACTTTCGATATCTCGTAAAGTTTTAATTTTGCCAAAAACAAAGTACCCACTAATGACCTCGTAATTAATCATCTCTGTGCCCACACCCATTGAGATTACCTTTGGTTTAGCTGTTTGTCCTTAAAGGATCATCATACCTCATTTGGGTTAGAGTAGTTTGAGTATTAAATTGAGAATTTTCGGATTGGATTAAAATTGATTGATATAGCTGCAAAAGTAATGAAAACAAAGTATGGGAAATTGAATATTGCATAACCTAGCTACCTTAGTGCTACTTTTTTTTCCACGACGCAGTAAAATGGGGTAATCTCTCTCTCTCTCTCTCTCTCTCTCTCTCTCTCTCTCTCTCTCTCTCTCTCTCTCTCTCTCTCTCTCTCTCTCTCTCTCTCTCTCTCTCTAAAAGTATTATAAATTCAACCTCCCTCTTTAAAAATGGTATCCACAGGATTCCCATTCGAATATTTTTTTGATTACTTATTGGTAACGAGATCAATTGTATTTACTCTCTAGGATGGTTATTCATCACACATCAGTATAGAAAATAAGTTTAAACCCAGTAAATTTTCATCTCTGATATCAGTGTTTGATTCAACTGTGTTGGATATTTGTAAGATTTAAATATTGCCACTCTGTGCTATGAAAGTGTTATTAATTCCACTGCAAGGAATGAGAGATTGTTGTGCTGCATTGAATGATTGGTGAAAGATTCTTATGGGGAAGTTAGGTCATTCTTTATCTATTTCCTTTCAATAGATCAAGTCCCAAGGTGGACAAGGGAAATCCGTTTTCTTAAAAAAGGTTAGACTGAAAGCATCTAAGTTACAGTTTCTTTTTGTAGATGGAAATTAATTAGGACTGCAGGGGTTTTCGTGTAGAATTATGGTGGGTTTTGCATTGTAATTTACGTACCGTAGCTTATCAAGAAATTTTATCTTACTCTAAAAAAGTGAAAAATATCATGTTTATTTACTAAGTACAGCATCCAGTCCAGTCAGTCCACTTACAAGCTTTAAACTCTGGTTTCTTCAAAAAAAATTATTTTCCAAAGGTATAGCATCCTAAGCTTCAGTAAGCAGGGCATGCTAAAATATTTGTCAGTTTAAGTTTTAAAATAGCCCGTTGTAATTCTAATAATGTATTAGAGTAAAAAAAAAATAACTGAAGTTTTAGTATATGCCTAAATATAGTTTTTCTGAGATAACTGTGTATTCAACTTAGTTTTTATATAAAAAATCTTTAAAGAGTAAATTCTTTTCTCAAATTTAGTTTCGAGGTATTAGTTATATGATTTGCTGAACTATTTAAAGAGTAAATTTTGGTCTTCATAAATATTAATCTCAAAGACGTTCTTGTTCCAAACGATGCTAAAACCATATTTGTTATTTAATATATGTTCATTATGTTCCGGTTTTCAGTATAGAATATCGTACTTAGCAAACGTACTCTCATTCTGTTTGTCTCTTGTGGCTGAGCTCATTCAAGTAACTTTAAAAAAGACATTTTTAACTTCATTTCATGTTTGTTGTGTTAATCTGAAATCTGTTAACAAAAATCCAGAAAGTATCAAATTATTTTAGTTACTATAAATATCTTTATCATAACTTTTTTTTTTTTTGTATACCGTAACTTGTAGTGATAGATCACGTTACACAGGACCTGCGTAAAATACATAATAATGATAAAAAATGAATCTCCTCTGATCGGCTAAGGCGGCCTTTGTAAGGGAATATATGCTCGTGATAGTTTAGTAAGAGATTATAAGATGAGAAGTATATTATAAACATATAGTTATAAAATGGTGAGAGTATATCAAGGGTTTATATGCTAAGAATAGTATACTGTAGTAAGGGATCATAAGCTGAAGATAATATATTCAAGGATTATAAGCTGAGGATAGTATTTTATCTAATTCTACAAGAAACGTTCCTATTTCTATTATTAAATATTTTGGGGTATTGATTGTAAGGCTATTTTGCCATCAGGAGTTTTATCAACCTCAAACTGTGGGTAAAATATTCAATTAGAATCATGTTTCCAAACTGTCTATCTTCAAGTATAAAGAAAGCTATTTTAGAAGGTTATTTTTAGATAGTGTCGTTAGCAAAGTGTTTCGGGTTAAACTCTTTCTTCCTTGGGTTTGCATTTGAGAACTTTATTGCACAACTAAAGTGATTTAGGTGTCCACGACTAAGATGAATGCGTACTTCGGTCCGATCTGACTGTCTGCTGGGAGACGCAGCAAGGATGGTCAGGGCAGTAGTCTTGTTAGTGTCTTCTCTTTTACCCGACTCAATCATGTGTATGAAATGGGGCGAGACTGGGAGGCATCTTGGCATTTGTGAATCTTGTCTGCTTTTGACCGAGCTTCAGGTGTCTGTAGTAATGGATCGATCTGAAATTGCATAAAGGCTTGAAAATGACTCAATTACCTCTTAGATTTTTATCTTTTTTTTTCAATTCTAGAAATTTTAACGAGTTTTTTCTGGTCTAAGAGTATAACTTCATGTGTCATTGGATAATTAACGTCACTAAAATAGCTGGAATCTGTCTCATAGCAAAGTAAATAATGACAAGTTTTCTACCATTTAACTTTAGAAGAGCTCTAAACAATTCCTGAATTTTTAAATTACAATCCCGATATCACTTTGTAAAATTATCAATAAAACATTAAAAAAAAAAAAGGAAAAGGAAAGCATTCAAGGGCCTAGTAACATTGATTCCTCAAAAGAAAACTCTGCTAAAGTTTCCGGTTACTAGGTGGGACAGGGGATGGCCTTGGTGGGCTTTCCTTTTCCTTCTTTTTTTATTAATAATTTTACTTCTCTATCAGAGAAAACACTACTTACATTATACGCAATCATGAAATATGTAATCTCAAATGTTGAACTTTGAACCCACCAACAGAAGACGGAAACTGATCAGGAATCAAAGAAAACGGCACGTTTTGACATTCCGTGTACCATGTTGGATGAAGAGTGACTCACCTAAGAGTCTTTCTTGGTCGAATAATGAGCTTAATGCATGATAAACGTAGTTTTCTTTGAATCTAGGGCGTTTAAAATTCTCAGAAAATGGAGTTTCATAAATTTGATACTTATGTCATTGATTTCATAGTGTTTGTGTTTCCACTATATAACTACATTGATTACAATGAAACCTGTCTGTTTGACATTCAATCTTCTATAATAAAAGTTTTTGGCGAATTTCTAAGTTTTTCTTCAGCCATATTGTGTTATTTAGAAGCTAAGTACACATTTAGGTATTTTTTACCCAAAACTTTAATTCAATAACTTCAAGATTAATCAAGATGCTTTTGAGGATTATTAATTAATGGAAATAACGAGGCTCTAATTATCATGATTTTATTCAGTCAAAGCCTACTTGACAGACATATGGATTAATAAGTGGACTTTTGGTCTAAATAATACAAAAGACAGTTCGGCCATCTTGACTTTCAGTATATCATAAAACACTAGTGTTGCTCCTCTTATGCCCCTGTGAGGTTGAACGAAATCTGTATGCGAGGTGTCAATAGCATTCCAAATGGACGAGTGACTAGTTAGGAGAAAGGACTATTTTATGACCTTTTTGGCCCGTTTTCATGGGGAATATGGTATTTGCTGGTAAATAATAGGGGAAGGGGGCCCTATAGGGAGAACACTCAGTCATATGAGGCTTATGTAGGAAGAATACTCAGGGGGTTCGTTAAATTTTTTATTATTTTTCTCTATTTTCTTTCCATTTTCATTCCGTTTTCTGTGAGTGTAGCAGGGAAACTATATTAAAAAGAGTAATACTTGAATGCATTTTATTTTGAAATTCCTAAGTTGTAACAAAGCTTTAGTAGTATGGTAAGTACATCCTAAACTGTATAATTTAAATATCTTTACAAGGTAACCTAAAAATATAATAACTTGAATTGGAATAGACCAAAACACATGAAGATACAAGAGCAATGGTTCTGAATGATAAGTCATGTAAAAAAAAAAAAAAAAAAAAAAAAAAAAAGGACATACATATATCGAATAAGTTACGTCAGACTGCCTAACATTTCGATGCAAGTAATATGGGCATTATTGACTAATGTCAAAATATAGATTCATTATAGTCAGATAGCTGGAATGGTTTATTCATGAATTTTAAATACAAAATATTTTTACGTTATGAATGAAGAAGTTTATTATAATTAGGCCTAGCTATTCAAACATTTTGTACTTAATCTCATGAGTGAATTCTTGCCAGCTATCTGAGTAAACTGAATCTATAATTTGACTAAAGTAGTCAGTAATGCCTATAATACTAACATCAAAATGTTGGACCATCTGCCTTAACTTATTCCATTTATGTGCCATAAATTATCATTCAGAACCATTGCTCCTGTATCTCCAGGTATTTTTATCCATACCATTATATCTTATGCAATTGACATCGAGTAATATTTGAAATAATAATTCTAACCAATGTACAATTGAGTTATATACAAACATATGAGTTATATACAAACATGAGTTATATACAAACATATGACTAATAAGTTTTATTGACTAATATCTGCATTTAATAAAATCGTAGATGACAAAATTACTTCATTGCATATAAAAAGCAACTGATTTTAAGCACTTGATATTTGCTTAACTGCCATTTTCAATTAACATCCTTTTACTTCATTTGAGATTTGCAATTCAATTCTACCTATAAAACTACTTTTGATAGGTTTAAAAGATACAATCTACAGTTCTATTACAATGGAAAATTTCAACAATGTTAGCCTGTGAATCTGTAATATTGTCCTAAAAAAGATATCACAGCCTGATTAAGATTTCCCCCTCCAAAGCAGTGCATTAGGTGCAATTCCTCCCTTCCTAAAAACCGTTTAGACTTTGGTGTAAGTCCTCCCTTCTTAAATATCTAATTTTAACCTGCCTTCAGATGCAATTCCTCCCCAAAATTCTATGCTAATCTGCTTTATAGTCAATTTTTTATAGCGGTGCATATTTGCACTTGACTCACAGGGGTGCCCTTTTAGCTCGGAAAGGTTCCTGATACCTGATTGGTCGGAAGTATTTTTGTCCGAACACCTTCATTGTTCTCGAATGATTACCAAGTAATATGAATCGAAACTTATTTATCAACCTACATTTCTCCATCATATATATGTTTTGTCAATAAACAATGTGAAAGAATAAATATATTATAAAGAATCGTCTTGGTAAGTCTAGATTTAATAACACAATCCGCCGAAGTCAACGACAGCAGCTGGTTTTCGGATGCACGCTTTGTAATTTTGTAATTTTTCACATATTTTAACGCAAATTGGGATAGATTACACTCAGCATAAGTTAAACATGTTATTATAAACTTTCTTTGAATACCAGAACTTACCAAAAACATGGAATTATTAAAACCCGATATTTGTGAAAACTTATGGGGAGGTAAAAGAACAGCCTCTAGCGGCCTGGCGGGAAAACGATCCCTTCTGAGTTGTAGACGCAGTTTGTTTTTTTTTTTCGTAATATAGTTCGGCCTATTCCTTTCAGTTTAAATAGTCTTACATTGATTCTTTTCGTATTATTTTGCTTAGTATTTTCCCACATTCCTGTTCCTCACCGAATATCTATCTATTTTCCCCGATATCCCTTCTTTCATATAGGCCTATGTGATATCCGCACTACGATTCCTTATGTTTTGCACCTTACGTCAGTAAGTATGTAAATAATAATAACAACATAAATTTTATGCTGTGTAGCAAGTATAACCTATTCTGTAAACCTGATATTAAGCATAGTATTTTTTTATTCCCGCCTCTACACTATTTTAATGAGACTAGCACGCGCTTCCCTTCAAGCCATCACTTTCGACAGAGGATAAGAAATAAGGAATCGTAGTGCGGATATCCCATATATGAAAGAAGGGATATCGGGGAAAATAGATAGATATTCGGTGAGGAACAGGAATGTGGGAAAATACTAAGCAAAACAATACGAAGAGAAACAATGTAAGACTATCTAAACTGAAAGGAATAGGCCGAACTATATTACGAAAGAAAAAACAAACTGTGTCTACAACTCAGAAGGGATCGTTTTTTCCCCCAGGCCGCTAGAGGCTGTTCTTTTACCTCCCCATAAGTTTTCACAAATATTGGGTTTTATTAATTCCATGTGTTTGGTAAGTTCTGGTATTCAAAGAAAGTTTATAATAACATGTTTAACTTATGCTGAGTGTAATCTATCCCAATTTGTGTTAAAATATGTGAAAAATTACAAAATTACAAAGCGTGCATCCGAAAACCAGCTGCTGTCGTTGACTTCGGCGGATTGTTTTATTAAATTTAGACTTACCAAGACGATTCTTTATAATATATTTATTCTTTCACATTGTTTATTGACAAAACATATATCTGATGTAGAAATATAGGTTAATAAATAAGTTTCGATTCATATTACTTGGTAATCATTCGAGAACAATGAAGGTGTTCGGACAAAAATACTTCCGACCAATCAGGTATCAGGAACCTTTCCGAGCTAAAAGGGCACCCCTGTGAGTCAAGTGCAAATATGCACCGCTATAAAAAATAGAGTATAGGTGTAATTCCCTCCCAAACCTTAAGTTAGTCTGCCTTATGTGCAATTCCTCCCTTCCTAAATATCTGTTTAGCCTGATTTAAGTTGCAATTCCTCCTTAACTAAATCTCCGTTTAGCCTGCCTTAAATTGCAATTCCTCCCTTCCTAAACATCTGTTAAGCCTGCCTTAACTTGCAATTTATCTTTTCCTAAATCTCTCTGTTTAACCTGCCTTAGGTGCAGTTCCTCCCTTCCTATATCTGTTTAGCCTGCTTTATTTGCAGTTCATCCTTCCTATATCTGTTTAGCCTGCTTTATTTGCAGTTCATCCTTCCTAAATGTTTATCCTGCCTTGGGTGCAGTTCCCGCCTTCCTAAATCTCCGTGTGTAGCCTACCTTAGATGCAGTTCTTCCCTCCTTAAATCTCTAACTTTATCCTGCCTTATGTACAATTCATTCCTTCCTAAATCTCCAAGTTTAGCCTACATTCCAGGAACAAGTTGTGTGACAGTATTCTCAATACAAAATATTAATCTTAACCTTTTCATTGGGTAAAACTACTTTTTTAAGCCTTTCAGGGATAATCTTGAAATTTTACATCAAAACTACCTTTAAAACATATACAGGTACTTCAAGCTAGAAATATTTCGTGGATATTTATTTTAAAACTAATTTACTGATGGTTTCCTTCTCCTAAGACTACCATAACTCATTACTGTTCCTTTCATAAAACCTTTTAATATAAATTCAATATGTAAAATGCTCAAACTACTATTGTAATTAACTATATAGGCTATATTATAGATTAGAGTACAAGGCAGTTATTTACATCTTTATGTATATAGAATATGTAAAGCTTAAAACCAGTAGACCAGATATTTCACCTTTCAAAAAAAAAAAAAAAAAAATTCATTCTAATGTTTTGAAACCAATCCACGTTCACTAAATTGAAGAAAAATGAATGGGATATTATACTACAAACAAGCCTTTGTAATAGTATACATGACCAGAATAATTAAAATATTGATACTTTGGAAACATTAATTTAATGAAAATTTCTAAAACATATTTAATAAGAATTTTAAGATTGAGCTTACAAACACCTTGGGGAGAAAGTTTCAAAACCATCTAAACTTATTTTGAAACCAGTATATTTTTTGTGAATATAACCTGAGAGAGAGAGAGAGAGAGAGAGAGAGAGAGAGAGAGAGAGAGAGAGAGAGAGAGAGAGAGAGAGAGAGAGAGAGAGAGAGATAATATTTGCCTGCCTTCTAATAATTGGCAATACTCTTTAAGACCTTAAATATAGTGATTTCCTTCACAATATTAAGAATGATTCTATCACTTTCCTTGCTTCCCGTTACATAAGATAAATGGATTACTTGCTATCAATATGCAAACCTATTTAATAAACAAAAAGGGAAATTTTTGCCAAACATATTTGGTTCTCCCTTTGTTTAACTGAAATATATGGAGAATAATTCTAGTTAAGCTTAATATTTGTCATTATTGCAAGAGGGAAGATATGATGGTTATTTTGAAACATTAAGCCAAAATCATCAATTAGTATTTTCTTGATTATCTAGTATATTCATAATGACAAATTCATGGATAATTTTTATTTTTCCTAACTATACAAACCTTAGCTATTTATTAGGGGTTATAATTTCGGCGGAGCTGAAATGACGAGCCATTAAAATTTGGCTAGGGTTAACTACCTACATGGCTAGTTAGCAGGGGGTAGAAGGGGTAGCTTGCTACCACTCCCGTTCACACCAATGTGATTTAGCTCACTTTGCTTGGAGGTAGGACTTCAAGGGGATAGGGCTGGTGGGCAAGTTTGTATAAATAGCTAAGGTTTGTATAGTTGGGAAAAATACAAATTATCTACGAATTTGTCATTTGTTCCGTAACCGGAATACAAACCACGCTATTTATTAGGGGTGACTCACCCATTAGGAAGGGTGGACGTCCCTGCCAATCTGGCTTTTGGATTTACCCGGGGGCTCCTTATCTGAGTAGTTAGTACTCAAAAATAAGGAGTCCCTGCCCTCGCTAAAACCTTGCTACGCAAGATCCGTAGCCTACGCCAGGGCCGCAGCCTACGCAAGGTCCGCAGCCTACGCAAGCTGTGTGTTGAGATATGCAGAAGTGTGACTGTCTAGGTAAAGTTATTCAGAGTCTATTGTAGGAAAAACCTGATGTAACCAAGACTTTCCCAATACCACCTTGCCAGGGTATGGGGATGCAACAGTATTAGCTTAATACTAGGTACACAAGGGAGCATTGTTTACCTGCAGTGGTTTGAGGTCAGCTTATGCAGAGAACCCAGGATGCTGCTTTCCCTACGAGAAGGTAGGATGAAGAAAATAATAAGAGCCAGTCAAATCTTTTCATTCACGCAGACTAAAACCGGGTTACAGTGCCCTCAACCTTCTGCTACTTGTCCAATAAGGAGCTTGAGGTATACAACCAGCTGTTGTGCAGCCACCACCGGACCGATAGAGATCGTATCGAGTTCCTGCGGGTCACGTCTTGCAGGAGAAAGGTTGTGAAAGTCACCTAGAGCATTCATATCCTTTCTTGTAAAACCTGCGTCACAGAGTAATCTGCAAAGAAGGACCAGGGGCATAGCTATGCCCCTGACATCGTGAGTCGTCATGTTGAGATGATGTTTTGGTGATCTTCCTCTAGTCTCTCCCAGTGCTGATGACAAGGGAAGGGCCCCGGGTGGGCTGTTGCCATTTTCTTAAGGTAGAGTCTCATACCTTACCCTGGGTACAGTAACGGATGATCTGGATCGTCCGTTACCGAATGGAGACTTGTATAGGATCCGTCACCTTTGGAGACTATGTCTGAGACATTGCCTTTCTCCCTTCTCATTAATGGGCGATGTGGAAAGAGGGACCATGAAGTTCCTTGATTCGTATGGTTGCTGTCAGTGTGTGTAGGAACATTGTCTTCTTAAATCAGGTGAAAATTTGTTGCCTGGTGAAGTGGAACATAAGGAGGCCTCTTTAGAGATCGTAAAATTTGAACCATGTTCCGAGAGGAAGGTCTCTATTCCGACTGGAGAAAGGCAAGTTGTAAGTCTGTATGAGTTAGGAAAGGTGTATGTCCCTTCCTTTCAGTTTGAAGGTGAAGGATCAAGGTTGGGTGATCATCTTTACCTGTCCTCTTGTATATACTCAAGGATTTTGCTGGAATAGAAGTATCGAGTGAAGAGACACACTTTCACATGACACCAACTACACAAGACGTTATACTGCCAGGTAGACTGATGCTGAGGAATTCCTCAGATATCCAGATAACCTTTTCGCAAAAGATGTACTGGGTAGTCTCCAGGTGTATAATCATAGCCAAGCTAATCTCCAGGTGTACCTGTACAATCATAGCAAAGCTATAGCTTGTGGTAGGTGTCGAAGTGGGTTGTCTGTGATGTGGAGAGGGTTCTCTAGGAGACTATCGGGGGCTGCAAAAGGATTGGAAACTGTTCTGTATAATGCCATAGTGGAGCTAGGAGAGTCCTTGAGAGGCTGACCGATGTTCTAGCCTTCTTGAGTGCCCTTCTCCAGACAAAACAGGGACGAGACGTAAACGTCACTGTTGTACCCACCGTTGTTGGCCTATTTTTTGCCAGAGCGCCTTGGGGTCTAGGGCTGAGGAGCAACGGCAGCCTTAGGTTCAGGAGCGTTGCGAACAGATCCCTAGTTGGAGGACCCCGTAAAGTCGGGACTTTGTCAGCTACAAGGCGATCCAAAGTCCATTCGGTATAACTTATCTGAGATGCTGTGCACAGATAGTTGGCGAGCACATTCCTCTAGTCTGGAATGAAGCAGGCTGATAGTGGCACCGAATAGACTTTGGCCCATCTTAAGTGTTTATACTGTTAGATGGGAAGAGGCTACGAGCAAGTTCCTTCTTGCTTGCCGAAGTGAGCCTCTATGTGGTGTGGTATTGTCGCCCATCACATCACTGAGTGGTCTGTTAGGAACCATGAGGCTGCTAAAGGACCGGAAAGTTGGCCTTCATATCTTAAGAGATTTAAGTGAAGATACTTTAGGACTCTGTCCAGAGGGTTGAGGTCGTGTGGTGCAGCACTATGGTCCCTCCTCTCTTCTTTTGATGTGTTCTACGCACAGCATCAAGTCCGAGGGGTGTGGAAGGATGAGAAGGTTATACCGCTCTGTAGATTCTTAACTGACACCCATCCCTTGAGGTTCGTCCAAACTTCTGGTCCCATGGGGGTCAGAATGTCTGGGGAATCGAGGGCTTGATTCCAGTCAGACTCAAGTCACACTGGGATGGGAATTCTTCTCGTTTTGAGAAAGTTTGTGGAGATTGGTGTCTAGAATCATTCCCAGATACACCAGTCTTCTGGGAGGGAAGTAGAGAAGACTTCCGCAGGTTTACCTTGATCACTAGATTTTGGTCAAAAAGACTTCAGAAGTTCCGGTGCTAATGCAAGGTTGCCACCGAGTCTGCTAAGGTCAGTCAGTCGTCCCAAAACGGAGGAGACAGAAGCCGATCCTGTGAGACCAGGATGGGTGTAGTGGAAAGACAGAAGCACAGTGCCCTGAACTGGTGTTTCTTGTTTGTCCAGAATGAATCTTCCCACCTTCTTAGATGGATGGTTTGGGCCTGGAAGTATGTGTCGTAGTGAGATGTTAACAAAAACAAACCGTCACACCCTTGATCATTCTGACAGAATTTATCCCACAACATAAACTTTCCCCTTACTTTTATGTTAACTGGACTATTGCATGAAGGGAACAGTACGTGGTCTACGTGAGGGCGATTGCACGGGATGTATGTATACATTGGTCAATGTAGAAGATGAGAGGTATGTTAAATTGAGACAGGTAATGGCTGGTAAGGTAAAGAACAATGACGATTGGGATTACGATACGTTGAAAGAAAGAATCAAGTTAGATGAGTATGAGTGAGGTCGAAAGGGAACGATTGCTTAAGATGTTATGGGATAAGCGGAGAGTTATGAGTCTCGGTGATGATGATTGTGGAGGGTCAGACCTGCCAGAATTTAAAATAAATTTTCAGTGATGATACCCCCATGTATCAGCGTCCCAGGCATTTTTCTCCCCCTATTAACAAGTAGATAGAGCAGTGTCAAGAATTACAGCGTATGGGTGTACTGTAATAGAAAGGAGTGAGAGTGCCTGGAATAGCCCTATTGTCCCTGTACGAAAGCCTGACGGAAGTTTACGCATGTGTATTGATTATTGGAAAGTGAATGAAGTGACTGTTGAAGAATGTTTTCCAATGAATGTGGTGTCTGTGTTTTTAAGATGCATGAAATGAAAGTTTTTCCTAAATTAGATTTGGTGCGGGGCTATTACCAGATGCCTCTGGCAGAGGGGAGCAGGCCCAGGCCCATTACCACATTTTCGAGTAGCAACTGTCATTTTCAATTTAAAAGGTTGAGTTTTGGTCTTGCTAATGCACCTGCTTCCTTCCAAAGGGCGATGAATGTTGTTTTGGCTGGGTTCGATCGACAGAAGGTGACTACTTTTATAGATGATATTCTGATTGGGAGCGAGACTGTTGAGGAACATTTGCAGTTGTTCGAGGCAGTGTTGAAGGGGTTATTTGAAGTTGGTGTGAAAATTAAGCTTAAGAAGTGTACGTGGTTGGCCAGGGAGATGAAATTTCTTGGGCATGTAGTGGGTGAATCTGGTATAAGGAAGAGTGACAAGTTTGTTAATAAGGTGCGAGAATTTCCACGTCCCAGGAGTATGCGTGAGTTGGGAGGGTTTCTTGGTTTGATTGAGTTCTAGAGAACGGACCAAGAAACCGCATGAATTGAATGCTAATACCAAGTTCTCCAGGAATATATAGACTCCAAGGTGCCCTGCAAATCGGCGGTCAAAGATGGAATCAAACGGAGGACTGAACCGACAGTAAATGCCAGGAATCGGATCTTCTTCAACTACAGGTTAAAAGATTTTCTTTTCGTCTATATGCATTTCTTAACAGTGGCGTTTGGACACACTGTTGTCTGTCATGTCATCTGTATCTAGTTACGTCTGATTGCTCACCTGAACTATTATTTCCCGTAGAAGTTATGAGGAAGTAAGGAATATTTTAGTGTGCACTAATATGGATACTGGCGAGTGTAATGGATACTAGCAAGTGTATTAACTAGCAATGTGTACTAGCTACTAGTTTTGCTCAGCAAACCTCTACATCGATGAAAAGGCCTTAATTCCTCCTTTAGCCTCCTTTGGAGTTTTAGTTCCGCCTGGAAGGTGTTGCTTGCCAGCCGTTTATACTATATATGAATAACTTGATGATGACGACCCGGACCGTACAATGAATGTAGGAATAGACTGGTGAAATACAGAATTTTGAACGTTGATGACCCGGCTATAAAATACGGATTTTTCTTATGACATTTTGAAGATGATGATGACCACTGCTCAAGTGATTGCACAGTCAAATTGGCTGTACGATATTGTTTGCCACAAAGTTGCGGCAGTGGGATATAAAGACTGTTGCCAGTATGTGGACGACGGTGGGCACACAAACATATTCAGCATTATAAGTTTTCTCTTATGGTTTAGTACTAAATTTTGATTATTTTTGCTGGGTTATGGAATATGATTGGTATTAGTGTTAAGTGATTTATTTCAGTCTTCAAGCGTGTTTTTTTTTTTTTTTTTTTGGTACTGTGTGGACTGTTGGTGTTGGGTATTGTAAAAGGATAATTTTAATGATTATTGGTGTGTTCTCGGTACCCACACGCACCAGTATATATAGTATACAGTATATATTATTGTCTAGTGTTAAATTTATGATGTGATTTTTTTTGGTTTAATAAGTAAGCAATATAGTTTTAAGGATATGTTTGGTTTTACTGTTCCCTTCGTGCAATAGTCCAGTTGACGTAAAAGTAAGGGGAAAGTTTGTGTTGTGGGATAAATTGTCTGTCAGAGTGATCAAGGGTGTGGGGGTTTGTTTTTGTTAACATTCTGCTACAGTGTCCTTTAGGTCCAGTGTGCAAATGAAGACCTGAGGTCTTAGCCCTTGTTCGAACTCCAAAATGGTGTGGACGTCGACCCAAAGGGACAGCTCCTTGCAGATCTTTTTCCATGGAAGATTGTTGACGCTGGAATCTTGACTCGTGGCGTAAAGGATCAGACGCGAAACTGTGTGTAAGAATTATTCCCTGAGAGAGAATTCCTTTGACTAACAGAAGGAAGGCAATGCTCAACCCTACTATGCGCCCTGATGGGATTGATGCTATTCCTTAGAATAGAATCAATCTGGCAAATATTAATCAATGGTTAACGGTTGGGTATTGTGGTTACTGTGCAGTTGGAGAGTGCTCGCAAGTAGTCTCCTGTCGACAAACCGTTGATGAGGGTTGTCGATCGTTTGCCTATCACTTTAGTGTGATGGCGAACGGCCAGTAGCATGAAGTATGTTGTATACCTTCTGATCTAGGGAACTACGGGCAGAGGTTGACTAGTATGTACGAGTCACGAACTGCTGGCGAAATGCCAATGATCGGTGAAGCGGCGGTCTGTGAGCCGAGGATGGTAACTGACAGGCAGATGAAGGCTGTCTGGTCAGTCAGCCAATGAGATGGTAATCTGCTTTGAGAGCCCTGAGAGACAGCAGAATGGTTTAATGATAGTTAGTTGGTGATGGTAAGCCATTGGTGATCAGCGATCGATCGCGGACCGGTAATCGGTGAGCTAGAGATCAGCAAGCTGACTATGGTCCCTCCTAGTTGGTCAGAGATCAGCAAACTGACTATGGTCCCTCCTAGTTGGTCAGAGATCAGCAAGCTGACGATGGGCTGGTCAGAGATCAGCGAGCTGAGTTCAATGATCGAAAAAGGATGAGCTGCCCATTGGTGATCTAGTGATCAGCAAGCTGATGACTGGTTATTAACTAGCAATCAGTGATTGGAACCCTAGCAATTGGAGATCGTTAGTCATTGGAGGGACTAGAGATCAATGATCAAGCTGAGCTAGCAATTGGCGATCTGGCGATCGGCGAGCTAGCGATCAGCAAACCGTGAACTAGCCATCAGCAAACAGTGATCTAGAGATCAGTCTGTTGATGCTTTCTCGTTTGCTGACGGTGGTCTGTCAAGGAAAAAGAAACTTCAGAAGAGACAGGGACCAAGGATTCCCAGTTTTGATTCCCCTTGGAAGATGGAATCTTCGGGATCTTGAATCCTTCTGTGAAGCCTCTTTCCTCTTTTCCCGGAGGCCATGTTATGCATTTGTGGGGAGAAGAATGGGGCAATGGAGACCTGTCCAAAAAGTTTTATTCCTTTTTTTCCGCCTATTGCGCCAGTGTGCAGGAGAGTACTGGTGCGATGGCACACAGGATGATGCTGGTGCTCAGTTTCTGCTGAAGCGCAGTTTGCGGTGAATGCGCAGAAGAGCGCTAACAGGCAAGCGCTGGTTCTTTGTGAAGAGTTGGTGCATTGGCGAGCGCAAGTGAGCAGGAGGGTGCTGGATATGGGCGCGCAGGAAAGCGCTGACGCGCAGTAAGGCACTTCGTAGTTTTGTGCAGTCTCCCTAGAATGCACCGAAGCGTGTGCTTGGTTGCGCAAGGGCGGGTGCATTGGCGCGAGCATAAGTACTATTGGCGAGCGCGGGGAAGACCGCTGGTGCGCGCGCGCGCGCGGGGAAGACAGCTGGTGCGCGCGCGGAAGCAATGGTGCGCTTGATAATGCTTGCAGGAGGGAACTGGTGATCCTCAGGAGAGTCCAGGACTGAAGTCCAAGGACTAACTGTAGCGTAAGGTAGCGCTGGTAGGTCGGCAGGTCAGCTTGCAGGACGACAAGAAATTGGGATGTGCCCTTTGGAAGGGTGAACATCCACCGATGGGGACCGTAAAAGAAGGTCCACGGGAGAGTCCAGGACCAAAGTACAAGGACTAACAGCGGCGTAAGGTTGCGTTTGTAGATCGGCAGGTCATCTGGCAGGACAATCAGGAACTGGGATGTGCCCTCTGGATGGGCGAACATCCACTGATGGCAACCGTGAAAGGTCTATAGAAGAGTCCAGGACCGAAGTCCACAGACTAAGTTGCAGCGCAAGGTTGCGCTGGTAGGTCTACTGGTCGGATGATCAGTAACTGATGACAACCATGAGGGCCGGTGACCAGCAAGTTGGCCTTAGGAAGAGTCCAGGACCGAAGTCCACGGCCTAAGTTGCAGCGCAAGGTTGCGCTGGTAGGTCTGCTGGTAGGATGATCAGGAACTGATGACACCCATGAGGGAAGGTGGACCAGAAAGCTGGCCCTAGCAGGGTGATCCTCCGAAGAGGTGTCTCTATGAGTGGCGTCTCTCCCAAACGCGAGGTGAACACTTCGTAGGAGAGACTTGCCTAAGACTGTGCCCTGAAGGAAGAGAGACTCAGCAAGGGGTGAGAGTAGTCTGGGCAAAGGCAGCAACAGTAGTCAGAGACGATGAATTTATTAAGATGTGAGAAGGTCTCCCTCGGAAGGGAGTAACCACCTCACATCTGGGGAGGAAACTTTCCCTCGGAAGAGAAAGTTGTCCAACCCCTGGAGGCGAACCTCCTGGTTAGCGTTCTAAGATGATCTGAAGTGCTGGTCATGTTGTCAAGGTGTTACTTCTAAGAGAAGGGACGACGCTCATGACGATGTCCTGTGAGGGACGGCAGTGACAGCAGATTTCCCAGGCATTAACAGAAAATTCCCTAGGGAGGAACTGCAAAGAGGATCCCCGAGGCAACAACATAAAAATAAGTACAGTACGTGGTCTACGTGAGGGCGATTGCACGGGATGTATGTATACATTGGTCAATGTAGAAGATGAGAGGTATGTTAAATTGAGACAGGTAATGGCTGGTAAGGTAAAGAACAATGACGATTGGGATTACGATACGTTGAAAGAAAGAATCAAGTTAGATGAGTATGAGTGAGGTCGAAAGGGAACGATTGCTTAAGATGTTATGGGATAAGCGGAGAGTTATGAGTCTCGGTGATGATGATTGTGGAGGGTCAGACCTGCCAGAATTTAAAATAAATTTTCAGTGATGATACCCCCATGTATCAGCGTCCCAGGCATTTTTCTCCGCCTATTAACAAGTAGATAGAGCAGTGTCAAGAATTACAGCGTATGGGTGTACTGTAATAGAAAGGAGTGAGAGTGCCTGGAATAGCCCTATTGTCCCTGTACGAAAGCCTGACGGAAGTTTACGCATGTGTATTGATTATTGGAAAGTGAATGAAGTGACTGTTGAAGAATGTTTTCCAATGAATGTGGTGTCTGTGTTTTTAAGATGCATGAAATGAAAGTTTTTCCTAAATTAGATTTGGTGCGGGGCTATTACCAGATGCCTCTGGCAGAGGCTGCCCTCGCCCCGAAAGAACGAGGCTGCCCTCGCCCCGAAAGAACGAGGCTGCCCTCGCCCCGAAAGAACGAGGCTGCCCTCGCCCCGAAAGAACGAGGCTGCCCTCGCCCCGAAAGAACGAGGCTGCCCTCGCCCCGAAAGAACGAGGCTGCCCTCGCCCCGAAAGAACGAGGCTGCCCTCGCCCCGAAAGAACGAGGCTGCCCTCGCCCCGAAAGAACGAGGCTGCCCTCGCCCCGAAAGAACGAGGCTGCCCTCGCCCCGAAAGAACGAGGCTGCCCTCGCCCCGAAAGAACGAGGCTGCCCTCGCCCCGAAAGAACGAGGCTGCCCTCGCCCCGAAAGACGAGGCTGCCCTCGCCCCGAAAGACGAGGCTGCCCTCGCCCCGAAAGACGAGGCAGCATTCGCCCCGAAAGACGAGGCAGCATTCGCCCTGAAAGACGAGGCAGCATTCGCCCTGAAAGACGAGGCAGCATTCGCCCTGAAAGACGAGGAGGCGATCGTCCTGAAAGACGAGGCGCCGATAGTCCTGTCTTGAAAGACTTAGCGCCGAGCGTTAAGGCAAAATGATATTCATTATGCCGCTCGGCGCGTTCGGTTCCGACCAGAGGGTTCATAAGGCTGACTGGCGCTCTGGGACAAAAACCGAGTCAATGATGGTTTGTAAGCATTGATATTATCAGCGAATATCTATGACTTATAGTATTGCCAATAAAATCAAAAGTGATGCAATGCGAAACTCTAAAAGCAGTGAAAGAATCTTAACGTCCAACGCTCTTTGCTTTCCCATGGCAAGGGCGAGCATTCTTGGGAACGTTAACAGGAACGCTCGCGAGGGCGTTTGCTTGTGAGCTAACGCCTCTCGTTTCCTTTCGCCGATCGACGTTCCTTCTCCCATGGGCCGGGGAGCTTGGAAGAGGTCTAAGGCTAGGAAAATGACGTCCACTGTGCTGAATGAATCCAATGCCTAATTTAGCACTGAAACTTGCACTATTAAACTCTTACACAAAAGACCATAATTAGTCCTGCCCGTTGTGAGAGAACTTATTCTGCTGCCATGGGCTTGAATGAGAAAGCAATATCGTCTCTAGTACTTGCTATATAAACTGTAACAAAATATTTTTATAAAATATTAAACTGACATTCCACTAATAAAATAAACTTTCAAAACATACTTACCCAGCGGTCACAAAAAGAAAAACCACCAGGCAAGAGTTGAGATTAAAAATAAATGTTGAACACACTCACCCGGTAGTTACATATAACCACCGGTAAAATTAGATGTCATAAATACCTACCCGATAGTTACATACAAACGACGGGAAAGTTATACGTTAAAGATTAAAATAAACAGAAAAAGGGAAAACAAATGTAATCCACAATTAATTCAAATGGATTTCAAAAACAAGCGAGTTGTAATGATAAAAAGAACAGATATAGCAATACAGTAATGTATCTAAATATATAAATGTAAACAATAAGAACATATAAATGAAAATACTACTAAAACTAGAATTCCCATATCATTGTTGTTGGAGTATTATAGCCAACACTTTAATTCCCATATCGTAAAGAACGCTACCAAGGCATGTTGGGACTGCATCGATAGTAACGAGAACTAACAGCGTAAATTAACCATACGCTAGTTCTATTTAATTTATGAAATTAGATCGATGATTTAATGAATGAATACTAAATGGACAAATATTTACATTAAAAGTAAAAAAACTTATATAAGTGGAATTCCTCCCATTCTTTACATAAAAAAACAAATAGAGAATTTGCAAGTCATACAATGAAGATTACGTCACACGAATGTGACGTCATAGAGTCGGCGGAACGTATTTCCGTCATCAGGATTAAAAACCTTTGCACCTAAAATATAGTGCACAAACAAAACCTTGCATACATCACTCGCACAAACACGAAAATTAAGTTTTCACTCATGAAAAACAAAGTAAATAATAATAACAAAACACGATTGCCAAATCACCAAATCAGTGTACTTCACCAAACGAACTCCAAAAAAGCGAAGAAGGGAAAATGATTCGAAAAACTCTCAATGGTGGACCGACGATGTTTCCGATCCAGCCGGCAAAGATGAACTGAAGTCTTGGACTCTGGAATGATTCCTTGTACCACCCTGTGACGGGTGTGACCACCTACCTCCCAACCACCACAAGGCGGTTGCCTCGTTTTGAAAAATTCTGCCGATTTAGAGATATCAGCTATATATATATATATAACTGCCAGGTAAGTACTATTCATAAAAAGCGTGGTTTGTATTCCAGAATAAGATACGCTAACCTCCCTCCCCCAAGGGAAAAAGTGACTGAATGGTACTGGCAAGGCATGGCTAATTACATAGCCAGACTTTTTTTTTTTTTTTGTCCAATTCCTATCTTAAGCATATCTGCTTATATCTTTGAAGAAAACATAGGCCTACTATATATTCATCGTTATGTAGAAGAAAACAGTTGCTAATAATTGGATGACAATTTTGAAAGACGGGTATACATAGACAAAGATGAAATGATATTCATAGTTGAAATAATTAGTTTGAGGTTATATTCACAAACAACTAATGTACTTTAATCTACAGATTGTAGAATGAATTTAAATAAACTGCCAAAAAATGGTTGATATCAATTCAAAGCTTCTAAAATTACCCAAAACTGATAAATATGAAATAATCAGGTAATATCATTGTTGTCAAACTTCATCACTTATTTACTGTAACTCAACTTATTTTCATTTTCAGTTAGTGACTGCTATTGAACCTATGGGGTATAAATGCAGTGACCATTGGAACACACAACCCGTAAAATCTGTTACTCATGTCAATTGTGCATTTAAAGATATTTGTAATACTGTAATGATATTTCCCATAAGGGTATTTCAATACTCCAGAAAAGTTTGATGATACAGTGGCCGCTTCAGTAAAGATGATTAGGTACTTTTTGGGAATTAGAAATCAATAGAATTAATCGATGATATGTCTTCTGTAGAAAGTTTTCTTGAATTTTATCTTGGTAAATTCCAGATTATTTGCTGCTGTTCTTCATCTTGATGTCATTAGGAATGTCATTATTTTGAGCAGGAGGTTGCATATAATTTCCTTTTCTTTTGATGGTACTAGTCTGAAAAATAAATATGTTAATTGTACAAATATATCAGTCTTATTCAAATATTCAACTTTGCACTTTAATATCAGGTCTATACTTTAGTAAAATATTCTAAATGCTAAATTATAAAAATAAGATATTGTAATGTAATAATAAATATAAAAGTGGAAAAAAAATGACAAACTAGACATGTCCATGACTTTCATAATGGAAAAATATTGCACCTGAGAGTAACCTTATCAAGTGGAAAAGTATTACCTCCTAAATACTAACAAGGAAAAATTTACTACAATAATCGAATGATTGGCCTCTGATAATCCACCGACTAATGGGAGTTCTCCTAATCCTAGAATCATCTTCAAAAGATACTCCATAAACCATAATCCACTGAATAAAACATTCTACCTTACGCCAAAGAGATTAAGTGGTGAAACACACAATATTCATAAAATATTCGTAAAAAAAAAAAGTGCCAAAATTATGAGCAAAAAGGCGATTTACCGACACACTAACAGTTTCGGTAGAATATTACATAGTATACAAGAGTATACTGCTGTGCAAATCAATAATTACTGTGCTGTTTTCACTTTCCTAAAAGCAAACAGAAAAATACGACCTATAACTTTCTAAATTTATCAAGCAAATGTATCATTCCCATAATTAAAATAGCCTACATTTTCACTACATAT
>NC_090735.1:61881558-61954058 GCF_036898095.1 Palaemon carinicauda
TTGGCAAAGTCTCAGAAGTTTGTCTCGGTGTTGAAGAAGGGTTGACACCGAGGAGGAGACGGATGCCAATCCTGTGTGCCCAAGATGATACTAGGATGAACACTCTGGTGAAGACTTGTGGTGCTGTGGAAAGACCGAAGCACAGCACCTTGAACTGGTATTTTCTGTTCTCCAGGCTGAATCTTAAGTACATCCTTGAAGACGGATGGACTGGGATCTGGAGGTACGCATCCTTTAGGTCCAGTGTGCACATGAAGTCTTGCGGTCTTACTGCTAGTCTGACCATGTCTGCCGTCTCCATGTTGAACGGAGTTTGTTTGACAAACTTGTTCAGAGCTGAGAGGTCGATGACTGGTCTCCAGACTCCTCCTTTACAAGAAAGAGTCGACTGAAGAAGCATGGGGATCCGTCGAACACCTCTTGGAGAGCGCCTTTCTTCAACAGGGTCTGGATTCGTTGTCAGGGAAGGTAGAGATGTTATGAACGGGACACAATATCCGAGACTGATCACGGAGCTTGTCCAGGAATCGGCCCCGAGTTGCTTCCACCTGTTTGAGCAACTTTGTAGGCATCCCCCCACTGCTGGAAATGCAGGGGAACTGCCTATCCTAGCATTTGCGGCCTCGGCTGCGCCCTCTAGGATTTTTGCCTCCCTTAGAAGACTTTTCGCCTTTCCTTTCTTTGACAGGAAAGGGCTTAGACACCACTGTCTTCGCTGCTGTTGTCGACATAGTGGTCTTGGCTGGACAGGACTGCTGTGGTGCTAGAGTCTTATAGGGCTTGGATGTTAGTGCCCTATGAAGGAGGGAGTCTTGATGAAACTTCCTCCACCTCTCAGCGGTATGTTCAACATCCTTAGGCTCAAAAAGAACAGACCCCTCCATGTAGGAATGTCTGAGCCTATTGATCTCAGTGCTAGGGACCTTCTCATGGAATATCTCAGTTACTGCATCCCATTGTTTCAGGATGGTATTTGCCCACAAGTTCGAGACTTGGTGGGCCTGAAACTCGACCGTGCTAGTACCTGGGAGAAGGAAGGTTTCCATAGCTTTCCTGGTACGTTCCTTGGAGAAATCCTCAGAACGTATCAGGATACCTAGGGTCCCCAAACAGATATTGAGCCACAGAGTAGCTTGCATAGCACACTTCGCTACCCTCTCCAGATTGAGGATCTCGGCTGCCGAGAACGAGACCTGCCGGTTGGAGTCTCTCCCAAGAGGGACTCCCCTGGTTAGCTCTTCCAGCGAGTAGTGAAGTGGAAGAACTAGACAAGGCTCCTCTAGGATATCGAAGTACCTCCTCTGCTGTACGCGAGGAGGTGGGAGGAGCTTGTTGGTGGTACCGGAAGGGTTGGAGGAGGACATCTCGGAGAGCTCCTGGGAGATCTTGTCCCTGGAACTCTTTACCCCTTGAAACCAGGGCAGGGCTGCACTGCTCTTAGAGGGCTTTTGAGTACCAAAGACGCAGTCTAAGACCGTGTCTTTGCTCTCTCGAAGAGGGATCTCAGGGTCGGAAAACCCGTTGAGAGCCCTCATTAGAGTCAGAACTTGCCAAAATGCGTGCTCTGACTCTTGCTGGTTTCCTCCTGCTGTAGGACTTGCAGCAAAGTCTCCTTCTATCCCCAAAGGCTCTTCTTGGGGAGAATCGCGGACATTCCCTAAGTGGTTAGCTGGCTCCATCCTAGCCCTAGTGGAGGACTTAGGGAATGTTTTGGAGTCTTTGGATTCCTTCCTGGGAAGGATGTAAGACTCCAACATTGAAGAGGGTGACATGTTCCTTCCAATCCCTGATTGTGTGGAACTCTCGGCACGAAGAGAGGTTTCCTCCATTGGTGCGATGGGGGAAAGCCTCTCTTCGTGTGATTCCCTTGGAGACAGGAAATCTTCGTCTGAAAGGGAAGGAGAGGCAATCCAAGGAATAGGAGGAATTTGCCTCAAAGGTCTATGTTGAGTCAGCTTCGTCCTCGGGGAAGTGACTGCATCTAAAACTCCTCTTTTCCTCTTAAGTGGGGTAGAGGCAGTCATGGTTCTGTGCCCCAATTCAGAAAGGACAGGCTTGAAGCCTGAGTTACAGCTCTGATAAGGGCACCGAACCAGGGCTGTTGGCTGACAGATGCGGTCAGACATACCCCGAACCAGGGCTGTTGGCTGACAGATGCGGTCAGACATACCCCTTGAAGGGAAAGGGACTGAGGGATCCCTGGGAGGAGTCACTGAATTAGGTGGGTTTGCCTGTGGTAGCTTTGGGATCCTGAACCCCTCTAGAAGTTTCCCTTCTCCCACAAAGCGCGGTGGTTTGCGCTTGCGTGGAGGGAAATGAGGCGATGACGACCTTGCCGGACGTCGTTCCTTGTGATGCGTAGGCTCGCGCGCGGGAGAATAACGGCGCTGGCGCGCGGTAGAATAACCCCGCTGGCGCGCGGGAAAATAACGCTGCTGGCGCGCGGGAGAATAACGCCGATGGCGCACGGGAGAATATTGGGGCTGGCGCGAGGGAGAATATTGGGGCTGGCGCGAGGGAGAATATTGGGGCTGGAGCGAGGGAGAATATTGGGGCTCGCGCACACACGGGAGAATATGTGCGTGTGCGCAGGAGAATCATGATGTGCGCGGGAGTGTGTTCACTCGCATCTGCTAAAGAGTTGGGCGCGCGCAGGAGAATGTTCCCCAGCATGCGGGAACGCATCCCTAGGAGAGGTTTGGCGAGCGTGCACATGGCGCGAGCGTGCACATGGCGTGCGCGTATATCCTTGGGGATGCGCGCAGGAGAAGGCTGGCGTGTTGGTAAGGGATGGCGCACGCGTGAAGGCAGTATGGCTGACTCATCTGTAGGCCTGCTATCAAGAGAAAGTTGGCGCGCAGGTTTTACCTGGTGCGTAGGATGGTGCGCAGCATGGCGCGCAGGAGAGTATGATGTCGGGCTCGTATGCGCGCGTGCAGCAGAAGGTTGCCGCTCATGAGAGCGCTGGCATGCAGAAGAGTACTATTGCGCAGGAGAACAATGGCACGCAGGAGAACGTTGGTGTGTAGGCGAGCGCTGACGCGCGGTGAGTGTTAACGCACAGGTGGGCGCTGGCGCGTAGGAGATCGTTGGCACGTAAGCGCAGGGCGCGTGGACACAGTGTGCGCAGGCGAGCCCTGGCGCACAGGAGATCGTTGGTGCATGTGTGCATGAGGGCGTGGTGGAGCTATACTCTTGTTGGCACGTACGCACCTGATGATGCCCATGTTAGGGTGAGAAGGATGATCAGCGCGCTGTACTGATGGGGCCTGACGAGCTACTAATGAGCGCTGGTCAGGTTTTGTGGGCGCGTAGAATCTTGGCATGCAACAGCATGTTAAGGTGGAGCCTTGTTAGGCCCATGCAGGAACGGCGATGGCAGGTAGGCAGGTCTGTCGGGTGGAAGGTCGACGTGTCCTTTAAAAGAACGACCTTCCACCGAAAGTTCGCAAACGATCTGCAGAGAGGTCCAGGACCAATGCAGGTGCAGTGATGGATGATCGGTCTAGAGGTTCCTCTGCGGGGGACTACATAGAAGATGCTGAACCAAAGAGGCGCCTCCTCACCGCAGGTGAAGGAAGGCCTCTATGGCGAAGAGGAAGACGAGCCTTCCGACGGATGCGCCCTCTGGGGGCCGTTGGATCAGCAAGCTGACCTTCAGCAGTCCTCCGAAGAGGAGTCTCTGTAAGCGAACTCCCCTGAGGGAAAGAAACACTAGAAGGAGAGACTGACGACGGACTTAGTTTCCCCTTCGTAGGATGATCAGGAATGGGGGAAACTAAGCCGTCAGCTACCGTAGAGTCTGGAGTGGAATAGGAGTTGGGTGAAACCGCATTGGATACCTCTGACACCACAACGTCGACAAGAAACGGGATCAACCTCTGACGGTGACATCGATTGCATGACAGCAGCACCCAATAGGATGTAATTAAGCAAAACCTCCTTGAAGGGCGAACCCGTATGCCCCAAGCAAGACCAAAGTTGAAAAAAGGAGGTAAGTGACATGTCCCCCCCGGGGGGGGGGGTAGAGGTGGAGCTGTTTCACTAGGGGAAGCAATGTCTTCTCTTTAGACCTGAGGTTGGTTAGCAATAATTCGGTCTACGCTACCACTTGACGGTCTCTTGAAAGAGACCAACCGAGTGGGAGGTTCGGAGGATGTTTAGGCAACGGAAAAAGAGGCCTTGGGATATTCTCACTTTGAAGGAGAAATATCCCATTTGGACTTCTTCCGTCGTCGCAAAAACCTCTCCCACTGGGAGGCAGACCACTCCCTACACTTGTTGACACTATCTATCACACCGTTGGCAACTAAACTACAAGAAGGATCAGTATCGACCGCCGACGTGAACGTTCCACAGGGGTGGTCGGGAAAACCAGGGAGGTGCGCATGGTCGCAGAGGCCAACTTCACATACACAGAAACTAGAAAAAGTAAGAACAAAAGCAATTGAATGGCTGCCAATATGACGGCGAGGATGAGAGCGGACACGTCCGACCACCATCAGAGCCGAGAGCAACGTGAGCTCAAGCACAGGTGTGTGTGTGGGGGGAGGGGGTTAGCAAGCTACCCTCCCCTACCCCAGCTAACTAGCAGTGGGGGTAGTAAACCCTCGTTAAAAATTAATGGCTCGTCATTTCAGCCACGCCGAAAGTAATAACCCAATTAAATAGCGTGGTTTGTATTTTAGTTACGGAACAAATATACATACCTGTATATCTATATCCACCGATATTGGGGGACCCCCAGTGGGAACTCAGGGTTTTAGGTGGGGAAAACATACTAGGGAAACAGTATATAATGGTAAAAGGAACCTTTTATTCTCTATACATTACCTCCTTGGATGTATAATAAACCGATGAAAAAATAAGCTAATTATCTATATCCTATACTAACAATATGACAAATTCGAAGATAATTTGTATTTTTCCTAACCATATAAACCTTAGCTATTTACAGAGGGTTTACCTTTTAGCGCAGCTGAAATGGCGAGCCATTAGAATTTAACGAGGGTGTATTACCCCCGCGCTAGTTAGCGGGGGGGTAGGGGAGTGGTAGCTAGCTACCCCTCCCCCCCCTCACACACAGATGAATGCTCACTTTCACTTAGAGGTAGGACTTGTCTTGGGGGACAGGGCTGGCGGGCAAATATGTGTAAATAGCTAAGGTTTGTATGGTTAGGAAAAATACAAATTATCTTCGAATTTGTCATTTGTTCCGTAACCGAAATACAAACCACTCTATTTACAGAGGGTGACTTAACCCTTAGGTAGGGTGGAAAGTCCCCAGCCATACTGGCTTTGGCTTTACCCGGGGACTCAGAATCCGAGTGAGTCGCACTCGAGAAAAGGAGTCCCTGCACCTCACAAGTTCCTTGCTCCGCAAGGAACCATGTGGCCTACGTAAGCTTGTGTGTGAAGGAAGAAGTGTGACCCGTCCTAGGCAGTTGACCTGGAGTTCCAGAAGGAACTCTGGGTTAGGACGTTCCCAATACCACCTCGTCAGGGTATGGGGGACGCGACAGTATTGACTCAATACTCGGAACACAAGGAAGCATGGTTTACCTGCAGAGGTTCGAAGTCAGCTATGCAGAGACCAGGATGCTGCTTCCCCGTAGAGGGGATGATGAAGAAAGAAATAAGAGCCAGACATACTTCTTTCGTTCATGCAGACTAAAACCTGATAACAATGCCCTCAACCTTCTGCTACCTGTCCAAAAAGGAGCCTGAGGTTAGACCAGCTGTTGTGTAGCCACCACAGAGCGATAGAAAACGTATCGAGACTCCTGTGGGTCACGCCCTGCAGGAAGCGGGCTGCGAAGGTCATTAGACGCTTCCAGACTCCAGCTTGTAGCACCTGCGTCACAGAGTAGTATTACTCGAAGGCGAGGGACGTTGCAATGTATCCAACATCGTGCTGTAGGGCGACGTGACGGGGGAGGGTCTGGAGACAGGTCGAGATGAATGTCCTTGAGTCCGGGCTGAAGAGGTATACTGGTGACTCTCCCCCGTGTCGTCCTTGTGCTCCCAAATCGGCTGCAACTGAGGACAAACTGCAGCTGTTCCCAGCGCTAACCTCTCGATTCCTTTACTGGCAAGAAAGAGAAGGTCTTGGGACATCAGATACAGAATGGAGACTCGAAATCTTGAATGAATTGGACCGAAGGGCCGGGATCCCCAGATTCTGAGTCTAGCCAACAACTCATGAGCGAACCTGAATGTTGCCTTCCCCTCTTCCTTAGAAAGGGGGGAGTCGTAAGAGACCAAGAAGATTGCTTACACACTGGCCGTGGCCAGAGTGAGCAGGAGACCCAAGGCGGAATACAATCCGAGGCCTGTCGTAAAGGGTCTTGAGAAGATCTCTTAAAGGACTAAAAGTCCGAGCCATGCTCCAAGTTGGAGGTCTTCCTCCGACTAGGGCAGGGACGATCGTAGCTTCGCATGAGCGAGGATAGATCCAGCGGGCAGGAAAAAGATATTCCTTTAAGCCTGAAGGTCAGGGAAAGGCTGAGCGACAGGCTTCATTGCCGAGAGCGGAAAGGAGTTTCCTCCCGCCGAAAGGCAATAAGACCGTTATTGCTGGAGAAGAGGCCTCAAGGGAAGAGGTATATCTCCCACGGCACCAACCACCTTAGACTCTTCACTTTGCCTGGAAGACCCCTGTGGATGACTATCGCAGATGACGCGACCTCCGTACCGCGACTGTAGCGGGTTGTCTCTTCTTGAGGAGGAGGCGTAGTGTCTCCAGGCATGAAGCCGAAGCGACGCCCCGGTTCGGGAGAGATGTCGCAGTGTGGTTGCTTGAGTAGTCTGCGCCGTGGGAGAAGCTCTCCCGGGAGTTCCGTCAGGGGAAGCAGAGGGTCCAGAAACCGTTCTGCGCATAGTCCCAGTGGAGCTCTCCCATTGAAAGGTTGACAGACAACCTGGTCTTGTTGAGACCCATTGTCCACAGACAAAAAGGAGGGAAGACGCAGGCGTCGAAGTTGTCCCACCATCACCGGAATGCATCCTGCCAGAGTCTCAGGGTCTGAGACTGGGGGGAAGAACAGCGGAAGCTTGAGGTTCCAAGCTGTCGCGATCAGGTCCCCCAGACCAGGACTTGCTGGTTACCCAAGGTCAAAGACCCCCAGGTACACTCTCTCTACGAGGCTCTGCTCGGATAGTCGGAGAGAACATTCCCCTGCCTGGAATGAGAGAGCCGATGGTGGTATTGAGAGAATCTCAATCATCCCGGTATCTCTACTGCAAGATGTGAAGGTGTGAAAATGCGTCCCCTGCTGGTTAGAATACGCTAGAATCATGAAGTCGACGCGCATGGGGCGACTCGGCAGGAGCTGTAGGATCTGTAGAGGGGCCAGACTAAGGCCCCTAAGCCTGCCTGAATGATGGAGAGGTATCCTTCAGGTCTTGACCATAGGCCTGGACCGGAACATGGCCCCCCCCCCTTTCCTTTGACGAGTCCGAGAACAGCATCAAGAATGTGGGGAAAGGACGAGAATATCCACTACCATCAAAAGGCTCCATAGGTCAACACCCATTGCAGGTCTAATAGTTCCGCTGGTCCCATAGGGGCCAGGAAGTCCGGTTAAACGTTGCCTGAAGCCACCGGAACTTGAACCGCCCCACATGGAACTTATCCTGAGGCGACCGTTCGGACTATAGACGGGTCAATGAGGAAAGGAGAACTAGGAAACGTTCCAAGGTAGGTCTGAAAGCTCTGCTTGACTGAGAACAGGTACTGCGACTCTCCTCAGTCTTGCCACAGTCAACTGAAAGGAAGGCTCGGAGGATGTGGTAACAGAATCTGGCGTCCCCAGGTGGTCACCCATCCAAGTACCGACCAGAACCGACGTTGCTTAACCTCGCTGGACGGACGAGAAGCGGGGTTTCCAACGTGGTAAGGCCGTTGACTCAATATCATGGCCAGATACTCCAGATGTTGAGGCAGAAGAAGAGAAGGCTCCAAGCAAAATACCATGAACCCACACTCATGGTAAGCATCCGGAAGCTTGTCCCGGCGCTGAAGAAGGTCGAACCCGAGCCTACCGGAGTTGACCAGCCCTCCAAACAGCAGAGGAGGCGGAAGCCTGCACCTGAGCGGCCATGAGGAAGGCAGGGAGAGTTCTCTGGGGAAAAAAACCTGCTATGCCACGGCGGGATAGCCACACTGCATCATAAGCAGGAATACTTGCAGTCTAGGCTGAATTCGACGAGCTCCCTGGAAGATGGATGGAATGGAAACTGAAAATACCCGTCCTTCCGATCCAGGGTTTAAGGAGTCCTGTCGCCTCGTTACCAGTCTGATCGATTCTGCTGTTCTACGCTGGCCGAAGTTTGTTCGACAAACTTGATCAGGGCCGAGAGGTCGACTACGGAACTCCCCTCTCAGATCCTTCCTTACAAGAAAAGATCGACTGAAGAGGCCGGGGGTGAAGCCGTCGATGATCCTATGGAAGACCTTCGCCTAAGGTATGGATCATTCTGCCCAACCGGGCAACTCTTGCTGACGCTATGGCATAGAGGTTCAGAGACACTGAATTCGCTGACAGAGACGGCAGGCGCGATATCCTTGGCTGATCACAGAGATTGTGCGGGAATGGGCATCGGGAAGCTGTCATTCGGATGAGTAACCTTAAGCATCCTCCCAGCGAAAAGCCTGCAATCCTAGAGTTCGTGAACTCTGCCGCTCCTTTTAGGACTATGCCCCCCCGGGGGACCCTCCAGTGCCATCTGTTCCTGACAGGAGGAAACTGCAATTGGACACCTTGTCCCAGTTGTCGTAGCCGATAACTTAGGCCGACGTGGTTGAAAGAAAAGGGCGCTGGAGCCCTGCAGAGTCTGGAAGAAAGCGCCTTGGAGGAGTGAAAACGGAAGTCGATTTCCTCCGCACAGCCGCTGTCTAGGTCTCTGTCCTTGGGCACAAACAAACTCTTCTCAAGGATGGAAGGGTGTCTGAGGTCGTCAACCTCCACAGATGAGACACCCGAAGGAAGCCCTCAGTCAGCGCGTCCAGATGGTACAACATCGAGCTTGTCCACAAGTTAGATACTTAACGACGAAAGGCCAAGGTGCCTGAGCTCGAGAGGAGGAAAGTACCCATGATTTTCCTGTAGCTTCCATGAACCAAACCTCGGGCCGTAACCGAGGAGGGAAAGGACCTGGTAAGCTCCCAGAGGAAGGGGTAAGCAGTCACCCCTTGTCCGATGGAGAAATCTCGAACGGAAAGCCCCCCGCCAAAAATCCTTCCAGGGAATGACGGGGAAGGGCTAACCCAGGTTCAGGAAAGAGGAGTGTTGCTCAGATCTCCCCGAAGTTTCTCCTATTCTTGCAAGTGCCATGCTCTGCGTTTACGGGGTGAGGCCGTGTTCTGGAAATACGCTCCAGAAGAACTCGCCAGGCTGGCCATGCTGCGAAAACCCCATTGGGAATCGTGGTCGCAATCGCCCTGGAGCTCGCGCGACGGTAATTCAAAGATTTGCGCGTGGGCGAACGTGGAAGCGCCCATGCGCAGTAACGCAGGAACGCAAACGAAGGTGAGCGAAGGAGCGCAGAAGGAGGGCAGGCGTGGTAGAAAGGGCAAGAGCTGGTGGTCGGCGAGCGATAACCCATAGACGAGCAATGGATACTGCAAGAAATAAGCCGACGTTTGTGCGAAGAAACACTGTCGGTTCGAGCGACGGAACACCGTCGGTTCGCGCGACGGAACACCGTCGGTTCGCGCGACGGAACACCGTCCGTTCGCGCGACGGAACACCGTCCGTTCGCGCGACGGAACACCGTCCGTTCGCGCGACGGAACACCGTCGGTTCGCGCGACGGAACACCGTCGGTTAGCGCGACGGAACACCGTCGGTTCGCGCGACGGAACACCGTCCGTTCGCGCGACGGAACACCGTCCGTCCGCGCGACGGAACACCGTCGGTTCGCGCGCGGGCGAACATTGGAGAGCATGGGCGCGGACGCGCATGAGCGTAGACGTGTAGGCACGTGGGTGAGTGGGCGCGCAAGCCAATGATCGCGCGGGCGCACAGGCGAGCGGTCGCGCGGGGCGCGGGCCGCGGGCGAGCGGTCGCGCGGGCGAGAGGTCGCGAGGGTGGGCAGGTGAATGAGCGCGAGTCCGAGGCGGCGAACGCAAGCGTTAGCGCGATGGCGAGGAAACGCGTTGCCACGTGGGCGAGGAAGACCGCTGGCGATGTGGATCAACAGGCGATCGGTGGTGAGCTGGTGAGCGCTAACGCGCAGGTTGGCGATGGCGCGTTATGTCATGCCGACGCGATGGTCGAGCAGCATGCGCAGGTGAGCGATGGTGATCAGCATGCCAGGGTCGCGCGATGGCGAGCAGCATCCGCAGGTGGGCGGTCGCGCGATGGTGAGCAGCATCCGCAGGTGGGCGGTCGCGTGATGGTGAGCAGCATCCGCAGGGTAGGCGATCGCGCGATGGCGATCAGCATGCGCAGGGTCGCGCGATGGTGATCAGCATGCGCAGGGTCGCGCGATGGTGATCAGCATGCGCAGGGTCGCGCGATGGCGATCAGCATCCGCAAGTGGGCGGTCGCGCGATGGCGATCAGCATCCGCAAGTGGGCGGTCGCGCGATGGCGATCAGCATCCGCAGTTGAGGGTCGCGCGATGACGAGCAGCATCCCCAGGTAGGTGATCGCGCGATGGTGAGCAGCATGCGCAGGTGAGCTAGTAGCTGGCGAACCATGTTCCTTCAGAAGTGTTGGAGAACGTTGGCGTGCCGGCTGTAACACACGCGGGCGATCCGGAGATCGCCGAGAGACAGGTGATCGCTGGCGAGCTGATGATCGCTGACGAGCAGAAGGCTACGCGTGGAAGCCTGCGCATAGAAGAAGAGTCCTTGACCCCGACCTGAACCGAAGTTCTAGATCGCGAGGGCGAACGTGGGCGCACAGGGCGCGTAACAGGAACCAACAGGAACAGCAGGAATGATCATCATGAAAGCGCTGACGAACAGGAGAGCGCAGATGAGCAGGAGAGCGCCTGTGCGCTAACACTGAGCAGGAGCAGGAGAGAACACAGCAGAAGGGCGCGCAGGGGAACCCTGACACGCAAGGGAAGAACCCCCGTGGGAGGCAACCCTTTGCCCCGAAGGGATCGTTATCCGCCGGAAGACTGATGTCCGTCGGAAGACCGCTGTCCGTCGGGAAGACCGCTGTCCGTCGGGAAGACCGTTGTCCGTCGGGAAGACCGTTGCCCGTCGTAAGACGAGATCAGACTGCTGTCCATCTGCACCAAGGCGGAAGATCAAGAAAAAGGAGTTGTAGGCTGCAAACGGAGATTCAAAAAGGCGCCTCACGCACCCTTATAGGGAGATGAGAGGCCCTTACGACGAGGCGGACGGTGGGCCTTACGGCGAGGGAGGCCAACAGCAACAGCAACAGAAGAATCCTCCGAAGAGGAGTCTCTATGAGTGTACTCTCTCGCGAACGAAAGAGAAACACTTCGTAGAAGAGACTGGTCAGCCAGTGACCTAAAAGGAGCAATCCTCCGAAGAGGAGCTCCTGCAGTTGCCCAGCCCCTTGAGCGAAACTGCAGGTGTGATCGCTCAGCACCAAGAGCATAGTCGCACGAAAAAAAGGCAAGAGAAGAACCCCCCAAAAGGGGATAAAACTCAAGCCTGGACAGGAAAAACTTCCCTCGGAAAGAAAGTTACCCGCCCAAGGAGGCAAGCCTCCTGAGAGTTCTAAAATGAACTGGAGAGCTGTCCGTCGTCACGGGAATACTTCCAGTAGAAGGAGACACGCCCCTGACGAAAATACAAGGGGGGAGGCAGCAACAGCCGAATCCCCAGGACTCAACAAGACAGCTCACACCGTTGCCATATTACAGAAACGAACTAGATCGGTAACTGTAAAAAAATAAAACAAATAACATTAGTACACATTCATTCCCCTGGGAAGGCTCCGAAGAGGAATCCCGAGGGAAAGGAAACAAGAATTACACAACAGGCACGTGCCCTCACAACCACTTACACTCACGGAAGGAGAGCTGTAACCAAAACAGAATTATAACAATTATAATTATGTAACTATGTAATTTAGAAATGAATGAACACTAAAGAAAGAACGAAAACCCCGAAAGGAATCGTTCTACAAGCTGAAAAAAAAAACAACTACAATTAGATTCATAAACTAATTGAGACAAACGTACGGCGTAGCAACCCCCCCACACGGAAAGGAAGCTACAAGGGCGTAGTAACACGTAGTAAAAGGGTGAACGACCTCAAGAGAGAGAGAGAGAGAGAAAGACATAAGTCAAACTCGATCGCCACCCATAAAATTACGCCGTGGTGGCCTAACTGCCGAGGACTCCACGTAGATATCGTACACTACACACACAACTCTGAAAAGGAAACTTACTGATTTCTATACTCAAATATATATACAAACATGAAAACATGTTTACATATATATTGAGTAAATGAAAAGTAAGCGATTAAGTAAAGACAAAACAAACAATGGCTGCCAAGAGAGGACCAAGACAGAGATGTCTGTCACAGTCCGAGCCAAAAGTGAAAGTGAGCATTCATCTGTGTGTGAGGGGGGGGGAAGGGTAGCTAGCTACCACTCCCCTACCCCCCCCCCCCGCTAACTAGCGGGGGGGTAATACACCCTCGTTAAATTCTAATGGCTCGCCATTTCAGCTGCGCTAAAAGGTAAACCCTCTGTAAATAGCGTGGTTTGTATTTCGGTTACGGAACAAATATCTTTTATATATTTGTTGAAATTCTACGGGTCGGTTGTGGTCGGTCTCGTTCACTCACTTGTACATAGCAGTTTTCGACCTTCTACGCATAAGCTCCTCCCACCTGCACATAAACTCCGCCTCCACCAATAGGATTACTCCTTTTATAACCCCTCCCCATTTTCCCCTACGTCATTTTATCCGCCACATTCAAGTATTCGACTTCAACCGCTTTATTCAAGTATTTTACTTGATTCCTTCTATGTAATACCCACATATATATATATCACGTTTGACCCAAAAATTACAAGTCTTATTATCCGCTAACCTTATAAAATCACCTCATTTTATATTCCCATTAAATATTAGTTATCATACACTCCATTTTATCTTTCTATATAACTTTTATACATTTTGTTATTACCTTGTCATGCCCAAATTTCACAAATATTTGCTCTGGACAAGTTTCCCATTCTAGTTCATTCATGTTTACTCTCTAGACTCCGTTGTTTTTCCGTTAAATAATCACGAACCAATACGTATGGAAAGTTTGCACAGGAGGGTTAATATTTCCTAACCCCCACCTTCCAACAAACCCTTTGTCCAAGTCAGGTCTTTGTTAGTTCAAGTGAGGTCTTTTTGCGTATTTAACGATGGAAGTTATAGAAACTTGTAACGACTGCAGTATTCCATACTTAAAAACAATTCGGTGAATTCTTTGATACGTCATCCAATGTTGATAATTTTCTTGCTCATTATGTAATAGCCCAACGTTTAAGATAGCTAAGACAAAGAGGAAACGGCGATGTGAATATACAGAAGTTAAGACATCTCAGTCACAACACCCAGGTGACTCAATGTTCGTCGTCCCGGTCATAAAAGTAAGTCATTAATTTCTTTAATTTTAATGTGTTAGTTTTACTAGTGTTTAGCGTGGACAGCTTAACATTACCGCTTGCCAGTACATATGAGCTTGATGTTTTATTTTCCTGCGAGCGAAGCGAACCAGTGGCGGAACAAGAACCACTATATTTAGCGTTAATGTTATAACAAGAACCATTATATTTAGCGTTACTAATGTTATAACAAGAACCATTATATTTAGCGTTGCTAATGTTATCGTAACAGTGCTAATGTTAGCGTATCATTGCTATTGTTAGCGTGCGCAGCTTAACATTACCACTTGCCAGTACATGCGTTCTTTTTTGGGCTCAAGCCATGACGTCCTGATGGAAGGTTCCTTCAGTAGCTTCCTAGGGTATATTTAACTACAGTGGATATTCCCAGAGAATTAAACTAAAGGTTATCACAGAATTCTAACTTCTGGTGCGAGTACCCTAAAGGTTTCCCTCTAGGATATCGTATATCAACAGGGGACGCATGTATTAACACGCCTTATAGCTATCTGCACCCCATATAGAGTTAACACTTCGATATGGAAAGGTGGAGAATAACTGGGGAGCCGTTCCACAGTTACACTCATCCGTGGCTGCTTTTGATACTCGAGACGTAAACAAACGGGCGCCATAGCTAAATGACGTCACGTCCGTCCCCCATCCTTTCGCCTGTAGCTCCTTGCTTAAGTCGGATTTTCCCTAAGTGCTTTTTTCATCTGCTTACATCGCCGTTATGTCACTACCTTCAGCCTCGCCTTCTCCTGGAAAGTTGAGTACCAGGTGCCAGTATTGTTTAAATAAGCTCTAGCCGTAAAGTAACTTCTACTTTTCGTAAAATATTGTGTTTTGTGGCAAAGCTGTGCCGATACCGGACGCGCCATTTTATGGCGTCGCTGTTCATGTTGCATGCTTCATTTAGTTAGCCAGAACAGCCATCTCCGGTCAATTAACTAATTAATATTATTAGTTATTTAGTCTTCATAGCTAGGAAACGCTTATATCGTGTTTTAGCGCTCATCAGAATCGGTCGCCGTTCGACCCCATACTAGATCGCTAGCTTAGCCCCTAGGCTGGACAACCTAGTGCTTGTTTTCATGCATGATATATACCAGTGTTCCTAGGTTAAGTTATGAAAATTGTGGCATTATTAAACATACTATTTACTGTGATGTAAGTGTTTTCGCCTTCGGAGAACATATAGGGGACTGTGTTGATTGTGTATCATCCCCTCCTAACCTAATGTAGGAACCCTTATATGCTCCCTAACCCCCTGCCTGCGGGCATTCCCTCTGAGTAGTCTTGATTTCCCTTCTATATAGGGGAATCTTGTCTACAAACAGAGTATTTATCACTTCTCTGTCTCCCCTAAGGGAATGACCCTCGATTAGGGTCATGACTGAGAGATTAGGAAAGGCCCTGCCCTTCCTTAGTTGCACCTGGTTGGGTTACTCCTTCCTCCTTGTGACTAGCGATGTGTCTTTCAAGCCTTCCTAGCCTAGGAGTTAGTCTTCCTACTCTAGGTTAGCTCTGGGGGTTGACTCTGCCTTATTATAGTATGAAACGGTACATCTGTACCGTTCTCATTCTGGGCTACCTACTCTAGGTTAGGGAGCGTTCTCCCTTACCTTGGTGGTCGTTCTCATACAGTCTCTCCTCTATAGAAAGACCTATTCTTCCCCCTCCCCACCTATCCCTTTGGTGTAGGCTTGCCTACACACATCTGTCCTTAGTCCTACAACTCCTCCCTTGTGTGGAGTGGTAGGGCTAGTTGTTCTCCTGCTGAGCTGGCCGCTCTGGTACACATACCCTTCATAGCGTTCTATGGGGGTGGTTGCCGGCGGCGGTCCTGACGGCGGGGGGATTCCCCCCTCTTGAGTGCCCTCTAACCCTCCCTTGGGTTACCCCAGGCACACGGTCTACTGCTGGCTCTCTGCCGCTGGATGTTAGGAGTATCCACTCCTATCATGAGTGCACTCTCTCCGGAGGGATGCCGGAGGGGTATGGGATCTTACCCCTTCCATCCCTCCTTACCTTTCTCTCTTTCTATCCTGGTGCCGGTTCCTTGCCGCCTCTACTGCCGGCGATAACCGCCACTACCTCAGGTGACATTCTTTCATAAGATGCCTTCCCCCTCTAAGACGTCAGCCTTCCGTGAGCCGGAGGCTGCCGCCTTCCGTCGACATACCGCCGACGTCCCACCCCTCCTTTTACCTAGTAACAGCCGGTCGACTTTCGGAGTCGGCCACCTGCATGCCGGCATTGATTGCCGGCAATCTAGGTATACGACCATACACATATCTATCTTATGAATTGATCCAAGGCTCACCATGCCATCAGCCTTCGGCTGCCGGAGCCGCCGCCCACTGCCGACGACCCGCCGCTGTGCCGGCGGTCGCCACGATGGTACAGTATTATCCTTTAGACACTCAGTATGTCTGTCTTGATGCCTTCCACCCTGCAGGACCGGCCTCCGGTGTTCCGTCGGTCTGCCGGCACCCTCATGAGACGTTAAGGACATGCACCCCTTCCATGCCTGCCGGCAACATGCCGACAGTCAATATACTGCAGCCAGATGGCTTGGCCACTTCCATATAGGTATTGTCTTACCATCCAAGATTGTGGCTATGCTGTTTGATTGCACATTACAATATTCCAGCATACTCTGTGTATCTTAGTGCAGTCGATTGCCGGAACCTACATTTAATAAGGGGTTTATCCTATACCCCTTCTCCAGGGATCTGAGTGGTCTCAGATCCTGCTACACTCTGTGGGCAATTTCTGTTAGAAGCCTAGCTTGGCTCATCCATATGGATTTCCCTCATTGTGACCTTCGGACACAAAAGAAATTGTCTACAGATAAGGTTACGGTAACCGGCTGGGTGGGATTCACAAGTATGTGTCTATCTACTTCCTTTCTCGCTCATTAATCTTAAGCATTAAAATGCCTTATAATTAAATTATTTTGAATTTAGATTAAGATATCTTAATTAAATTAATTTAAAATTTAGATTAAGATATCTTAATTTTAGAGTAATGTAAGTCATTCTTATGCCTTCCATGTACTCATGATCTCTTTCTTTTACAGGAGGAGTATATGAAGTGTGAGAGCAACTTCTGCGGGGTGAAGCGCCCGGACTTCTACGGGCACAAGGCGTGCCGGACCCAAGCCCCCTGCACCGCCAAGAAAGGCGACCTGAAGTATTGGGACCCGCAGAACTGCACAGTCTGCAAGAGTCATTTGGTCGAGGCGTTTGACGATCCTCCATCTGCGGAGGCAAGGGACAACGTTAGAGAGAAGCTACGCAAATGGGTGCGTGGCTTCCAGAAGAACGCCACCGGACCGTATCTTCCCAACGAAGACTTGAAGGCCTTGCTTTTCCCAAAGGCATCCAAAGACTCTGTGGTCCCTCGTGATCAGATTCCCACCGTCCAGATCGTGGTGGAACCTGACGTTGTCATGGCCCAGTCCATGCATGAGTGCCATCTAGATTCCGATAACGTGGAACGTATGTCGGAAGTGTCGGAAGAAACGGAGAACCTCATGGGCGAGGAACTCGACTATGAGGAAGATCAGGTGGAATACCCTGATTCGGAGACCGAGGTCACTCCTGCTTCTGCTTCCCCAGCAACTCCTGTAACGTCCGAGGAACCTGTTCCTTCGACTTCTGCCACACCGGACCCTCTTCCATCGGCCACTCAAGAGGTCTTCAAGATGCTTGAAGCCCTCATGGAAAGAAAGCTACGAGAAACTCAGGAGCAATTCCGGACAACTCTCGTTAGCCTTAAGCAACCGAAAAGGATTTCGGTTAAGGACCTCCCCACCTGCTCGGAAGCTAACCCATGGAGATATGCCAAGCATATGCCACTTATAACTGGCAAAATCTACATCAGTGAAAGGGTTGGCTCTCTCTTGATGGAAGAAGTGGAGTTCTTCCCGAATTTCAAGGCTTATCCAGATTGTTACGTCCGGCTCAGGTCCGAACCAGCCTCGAAGGAGGAGACCGAACCAAAGGAGGTTATCGTGTTCGATCTCGCGAAGGCCCAAGCTATGTTAGCCCAGGCAATAAAGAGTAGGGGTTTCACCAACTCCAAGATGCCGGCGCTTAGCAAGAAGCATCCAACCTTCGTTGCGCCAAATGCTGCGACCTTCCCCTTCATCGAAAAGGCCTTCACAGCGGTCTTAAAGCAGGTGAGGAAGGGAAACCTTGCCCTGCACTGGAGGAGTGCAGACCCTTCTCCATTACTGTTCCTCCCGATGATAGGCACTGGAAAGACATCCAGTCAACCTTCACGGTAAGGAAACTAGAGCCTGACGTAGCCGGTCGTCAATTTAATGAGGACCTCCCAAGGCTAAATGATCACCTCCTTCGTAGGGAACAGGATACGAAGGAAAGGCTTACCGCGTTGCTGTCCCACCAGGTACAGCTTGAACTTATGGCCGGGGATACTAGAATCCCGGACTTTTATATTGTCCTAGCCAAATCGCACTTGGGAACGGTGACAAAGGACCTATATAGCTTCACTAGGGCTCGCAGAGCCTGTCGTGAATTCGTGTTCGCCAACGCAACGGTGAAACACGAACCCCGGAGGCTGATTTCCTCCAATATCTGGGACAAGTATCTCTTCCCATCTTCTCTGGTGAAAGAGATTGTAGACAAAGCCGCCACAGAGAATAGGAACCTTCTCCATAGGTGGGGCATGTCAAGAAAGAGAATGTCCTCTCAGGATGATGGCCATCAGCCTAAGAGGAAAACTCAGAAGCCGAAACCCCAGCAACGTTAACAGAGACGACAGTTTCCAGGTCCCGCTACTCCCCAAGTGGCCACACAGCCACAACAGACCTTTCAGTTGGTCCCCCAACCGGTGGTGTCGCAGTCACCGGTCTTCACCCCTGCCTATGAGCAACACTTTACTACCTTTCGTCCCAGAGGTAGGGGCTCAAGCAGAGGCTCCGGCAGAGATTCTTCTCGCCGTCCCTCCAGAGGCAGAGGAGGAAGGGGAGCTAGCGGCCGAGGTGGCAAACCCTCGGGACACCAGAAGCAATGAAGTGCTTCCGGTGGGAGGAAGACTCCTCCAATTCCAGGATCGTTGGACCTTCGATCCCTGGGCACACAGCATCATCAAGAAGGGACTAGGCTGGGAGCTGGATTCAACCACCCCCATCCTTCCAGCAATTCTTCCAACAGTCAACCCCCCTCCTGGAAGAATATGTCCTAGAACTCTTGAACAAGGTGATAAGGAGGGTAAAGTCAACCAGGTTCCAAGGGAGACTATTTTGCGTTCCCAAGAAAGACTCCGACAAACTCAGAGTCATTCTAGACTTATCCCCTCTCAACAAGTTCATTGCGAACAAAAAATTCAAGATGCTGACTCTGCAACAAATAAGGACCCTTCTGCCTCAAAGGGCCTACACGGTCTCCATAGACCTGGCGGATGCCTACTGGCACATTCCAATGAATCATTACGCTTCCTCCTACCTAGGATTTCGACTCCAAAGGAAGAGTTATGCCTTCAGGGCCATGCCCTTCGGGCTCAACGTGGCTCCACGGATCTTCACCAAACTGGCAGACGCAATCGTCCAACAGCTCCGTCTTCAGGGCGTCCAAGTGATGGCCTACCTAGACGACTCATTAGTCTGGGCGACATCGCCCAAAGATTGTGTAAGAGCCTGCAACTAAATCACCCAGTTCCTAGAGCATCTGGGATTCAAGATAAACACCGAGAAATCTCGCCTCTCTCCAGCTCAGAAGTTCCAATGGTTGGGAATCCATTGGGATCTTCAGTCACACCGCCTTTCCCACAGAAGAAAAGAAAGGAAATAGCAGGGTCTGTCAGAAGACTTCTAAAATCCAAACGGATCTCAAGACGACAGCAGGAACAAGTTCTCGTCTCTCTACAGTTCGCCTCTGTGACAAACCCAGTGCTTCGCGCACAGCTAAAGGATGCCGCAGGAGTCTGGAGACGTTTCGCATCCATCGCTCGAAGAGACCTCAAGAGACGGCTTCCGAAAACACTTCGCTTACTCTTAAAGCCGTGGTCGGAAGCAAAGGCTCTGAAAAGGTCCATTCCTCTTCAACACCCGCCTCCATCAATCAACATCCACATGGACGCTTCACTGGAGGGTCGGGGAGGTCACTCCCACCAACAACAGGTTCAAGGAACATGGTCTCCCCTATTCAAGACGTTTCACATCAACATCTTGGAGGCCATGGCGGTTCTTCTCACCCTGAAGAAACTCTCCCCGCCTCCCTCGATCCACATTCGTCTGACTCTGGACAACTCGGTGGTAGTCAGATGTCTCAATCGCCAGGGCTCGAGATTGCCCCAGATAAATCAGGTACTTCTTCCAATCTTTCGTTTGGCAGAAAAGGAGAAATGGCACCTGTCTGCAGTTCACCTACAAGGATTCCGCAACGTGACGGCGGACGCTCTATCAAAGACAAGCCCAATAGACTCGGAATGGTCTCTAGACGCAAGGTCATTCTCCTTCATCTCTCACCAAGTCCAGGAACTTCAGATCGATCTCTTCGCGACGAGCGACAACAATCAACTTCCTCGATATGTGGCCCCGTACGAGGACCCCAAGGCAGAAGCAGTGGATGCTATGTCACTGAATTGGAACAGATGGTCCAGGATATACCTGTTCCCTCCCCCCAACCTTCTGCTGAAAGTCCTCTCCAAACTGAGAACCTTCAAAGGGACAGCGGCCCTAGTGGCTCCCAAGTGGCCCCGGAGCAATTGGTACCCTCTGGTCCTGGAGCTGTAGCCCACGCTGATCCCCTACCAGGCCCAGTTCTCTCTCAACAAGTACAGAAGTCGACTGTCTTCGCTTCATCACTGAAAGTCAGGGACCTTCATCTCATGATTTTCTCTCCTTAGCCGCAAAGAAAAGGTTTGGAATCTCGAAGAAAAGTTTAGACTTCCTCGAGGAATACAAGACTGAATCTACAAGACGGCAATACGAATCTTCCTGGAGAAAGTGGGTCTCTTTTGTCCAGGCAAAAAATCCTGCGGAAATCACCATTGATTTTTGTATGTCCTTCTTCATTCACCTTCATGGACAAGGCTTAGCAGCCAACACGATTTCCACCTGCAAATCGGCTTTGACTAGACCACTCCTGTACGCCTTCCAGATTGATTTGTCCAGTGATATCTTCAATAAATTACCAAAGGCATGCGCTAGACTACACCCAGCACCTCCACCAAAACCTATCTCCTGGTCCCTGGACAAGGTGCTCCATTTTGCCTCTAACCTGGACAACGATTCGTGCCCTCTAAAAGACTTGACTCAAAAAGTTATCTTCCTCTTTGCTCTCGCCTCGGGAGCCCGAGTCAGTGAAATAGTGGCATTATCAAGAGAAGAGGTCATATCCTATTCGCAGATACAGGAGAACTTACCTTCTTCCCTGATCCGACGTTTCTCGCTAAGAATGAACTACCCACCAAGAGATGGGGCCCTTGGAGAATCTGCCCCCTGAAGGAAGATGTCTCTCTATGCCCAGTGGAGAGTCTTAAGGTCTATCTTCGAAGAACTTCAGACTTCGGTGGAGGACAACTCTTCAAAGGAGAAACATCGGGTAGCGACCTGTCACTAAAACAACTAAGAGCGAAAATCACCTACTTCATTCGCAGAGCGGATATTGACAGTACACCCGCAGGTCATGATCCTAGAAAAGTCGCGTCTTCTCTGAACTTCTTCCAGAGTATGGATTTCGAAAGCCTCAAGAGCTTCACAGGATGGTAATCATCGCGCATTTTCGTCAAGCACTATGCAAAGCAAGTGCACGAAGTTAAACATTTCGTGGTAGCCGCAGGTAGTGTTATGAAACCTGCTGTTTAACTCTGCATAGAACAGCGAGTTACTTGGGACTTTAACTCTACAGGTACCTGTGTTGACCCTTTGGTGATACATAGTGATTTCATGGACACTTAGTGTTTCTCATAGAATGTTCTTACCAAGGTGAAATGTCATAGACTTTACATGAGTGCCACATGCCCTTGGGCATGATGTGTTTTCTTTGAAAAAGACTGACGTTCCTCTGGAACTTGTGTTTCTAAAAAGTAAATATTTCGGTATTATTACAGTTTCATCCATTATGGGAAATCTATTATAATAATATATTTCCCGAGTAAAGCAAGTCTTCTGTAGTATTTCTGTAAAATATTATCTGTCGCAAATGCCTAGTTCATTATATATCGACGATCAAACTCACGCTACTCATGTCTTCCTCCCAGATTTTTTCTAAGTCTGTTGTTATTGTTGACTGTGTCTTGTATTTGCTTAAATGAGCCCTGTAACCATTATAACCACTATGAAGTCTTACACGTTTGGCCAATCACAGCGCCTGTCCACTATGACGTCATACATGTTTGGCCAATCACAGCGCGACAATACAACAGCGCGACAATACAACAGCGCGACAATACATTTTCTTACCCAGCCATTTCATTTCGTTCTTAGACATGGAGACCATAGAAAGCACGTCATCTCATGTTGCACAAGTTGAAATTCCATCTTCTTGTCCTGACTGTTTCCTAACTCACAATGAATTTGTTGAAAAACTAGTGCATTTGTGCCAGAGACACAATTTAATTTTACAAAATAAAAATTGTCCTGCATGCCAAGGAACCTTCGCAACAGCTTCACGTTTTCCTCAAAGCAGCAACACATCTTTAAGAACCAACAGTTTAAGGTAAGCTTCATTAATTTATAGAGTATATTATAATGGTGATAGTATAACGATGTATACAGCAGTACCATCACTTTGGATTTGGTTTGATGGATGTGTTAGGTAGTGGCTGTAAGGGGGGGGTGTGGCAGGGGTACAGGGCCCTAGGTTAGGTGGTTGTATTAGGTTCGGTAGTGTCCCGAAAATCACTGTGGCCTTAAGGGGGTCGCAGGGGGGTGGAGGCCCCCCCCCCGGCAGGCCTAGGTAGGGATACAGGGCCCCTATGCTAGGTTAGGTGGGTTTATTAGGTTCAGTAGTGCCCTGAAAATCACTGTGGCCTTAAGGGGGGGTCGAAGGGGGGGTCGCAGGCGGCCCCCCCGGTAGGGCTAGATAGGGGTATAGGGGGAGGGGTGATGGAAGGATAAGTATTCATTTATTGCAAATATCATTTGATGCCCCCCCCCCACCCAAAACCCCGGTTCCCACCTGGTGTCCTCCATAATTGTTGGGATGAAGTATGAAGTAGGGTCTTTCTGCATTCTGGAACAACTTGTTGTTTTAACTGCAATTACATAGTAAATCTCTAAATCGGATGGTTTGCGGTCAAAATAAACGTTAGATTCGTTGGAACTACACTATTTCTGATGCAACAAATATATTTTTATTCCAGTTTCCCCATAATGGATGAAACTGTAAATTTACCAATATTTCTTTTCAGATTCAAGATTGTAGTCTTTATTTTCTATGTACATTATTCTTTATTATTGTAAATAAACTTTACGTTTATTATTGTAATTACTACCACAATAATCTGCAATCTTTGAAATAAAATGTATTTTATTACATGTGCGTCTCTCTCCGCTCCTATTCTTTATTAAGAAATATACAATTGTTATAGTTTCATTTACCCCTTTGTCTCTAAAGGAGAAGAATAATATAAGTAATTGTATTATATACTCACTCATGCTTTAATAATATTCCTACCTGAATATTAACCTTTGTCCTGCCTCCGAGACCAGATTAATCTCTCCTCCAGGGAGTGTAGTAAATGTTATTTACTTACCTATGCTTGATAATATTCCTACCCGAATATTAACCTTATGTCTTGTCTCCGAGTCCAGCACGACCTCTCCGCAGGGTGAGTAGCTCTTCAATGATCGCTTCGAGATGTTACTATTGTCCACCAGGACTTCTCTGCCATGGGGGCAGGAAGCTAGTTCTTCACGGAATCCCTAGTAAGGACATGTTACATACCTCTATTCGAAGCCCTTGGCACTTGCATTAAAAAGGGGAAAAATTCCACGATACATTAATTCTCTGGTACACTTCCATCAGGACGTCATGGCTTGAGCCCAAAAAACAGATTTTGAGCGAAGCGAAAAATCTATTTTTGGGTGAGATAGCCATGACGTCCTGATGGACCCTCCCGTCTATTCTAGTCCAGCCTTTCAGGCCCCTCCCTGACCTGCTGTATCATGGAGATTAGCAAAAACTGGGCTCAGGATGAGGATGGACGTGACGTCATTTAGCAATGGCGCCTGTTTGTTTACGTCTCGAGTACCAAAAGCAGCCACAGATGAGTGTAACTGTGGAACGGCTCGCCAGTTATTCTCCACCTTTCCATATCGAAGTGTTAACTCTATATGGGGTGCAGATAGCTATGTGGCGTGTAATACATGCATCCCCTGTTGATGTACGATATCCAAGAGGGAAACCTTTAGGGTACTCGCACCAGAAGTTAGAATTCTGTGATAACATTTAGTTTAATTCTCTGGGAATATCCACTGTAGTTAAATATACCCTAGGAAGCTACTGAAGGAACCTTCCATCAGGAAGTCATGGCTATCTCACCCAAAAATAGATTTTTCGCTTCGCTCAAAATCCGTTATGTTTTTGTTTTCTGGTGATCGAAGCAACCCCGAACTAGAACAAGACCCATTATATTTAAACATTTCGAACAGAAAATATATGTTTTCCTCTAGTAAATATCGTAATTCAACTGGTTTCCACCTTCACTTCAACCGTAAAATCAACAACCGGTTTGCAGTTTGGCTACTAGAAGTTAGTCAAACTGGATGTTCTGTTTGTTTGTGGTTAAAATGAGGGTCAAGTTCGGTTAAATCATGTTACAACAAGAAATATTGGTAAATGTGTAGGAGAGCTCCACGGAAGATCTTGAAGAATTTAAACACCTACAATTCACTATTATATCATATAGAACGCTTATATAATAGTCAATATATGAGCAGCTTCTATTTAACGAAGATATTCGTGTGTATAGTTATGTTTCACCTGGATTTTTTCTAAGTGTTTGTTTTTGTTTACTGTGTGATGTCTTGGCTAAAATGAGCTGTTTCACCGCCTTACTGCGTATGGCAAACTAGTTCTCAATGCTATTCTAACCAATAACAGGTGTTTTCTTGACGTCACACTGTTTGAAAACCAATCATGGCGGTTTTTACAAATCTAGCCAATGCTGACACTTATTACTTCACTTATCCCTGCTATTTTTCCACCAGTTACCACAGTTTACGTGAAGTTCCGCGGAGGAATATTTTTGCACGTCTCGGATCTCCCTTCAAACTAAAAAGCTTATTTTGCCGTCAAGTATGGAGTAATTAGCAGGACCTTCATCCCGTTCCGACTGTGTCACTTGTGACAATTGCTTTATTTCTTATGGGGATTTTTGTGTACATTATTCAGGGAAAGTTGATTTGCTAATTGCATTTGCTCAACGTCATGGTTTGATTTTGGCAGAGAAAAAGTGCCCTAATTGTGAAAATGTGTGCCGTATAGATTACAACAAATTAGCATTCCGGTGTGATCGTAGTGTGGTTACTCGTGGGAAAAGGAAGAGGTGCAATTTTTTCGTGTCTTGTTTCAAAGGTAAGTTAGATATTGAGACTAATTTGAAGTTTGTGTTCCTTTTTTTGCAAAAGGCGTTTTCATTTGAATTTGTTTCGTTTGAACTGAAACTCAATGTGGCCTTAAGGGGGGGTCGCAGGGGGGGCGGAGCCCCCCCGGTAGGCCTAGGTAGGGGTACATGGCCCCCAGGGTAGGGTAGGTAGTTGTATTAGGTTCGGTAGTGCCCCGAAAAATCACTTTTCTCCTCCTCCCCCCACCCAAAAACCCCGCTTCCCACTGGGGTCCCCCATAATTGTAGTAGTAGGTTTATGCTTACATTTTCTGTGTAAGAGTTAGGTGGTTGTAGGAGGATTATCTCACAGTTTCAAGGTAACTGTAGCTCTAATTTACTGTTTTCTTTCGTTTTCTACTTTTAGAAACTTTTAAATCGAGCGCGGAGCTCTCCTACACATTTACCGAAATATTTTCTGTTCGATATGATACCCTGTAATACAGTAACACCTAATCAAGTAAAGCTGTTGCCAGGAAATAAAGTAAAATTAGAGACAGGAAATAAAGTAAAGTTGGAGACAGGAAACAAAGTAAAGTTGGAGCCGGGAACCCTAGTGAATTTAAAGAATCAAAAGTAGGCAGGCTATCAAGGATGCTACAAATCCACAAGTACTGGCATAGACAACGCACCATGAAAGCTGTATTAAAGGGACTACATCATCCTCACTGTTACATAAAATATGAAAAGGTAAAACATATACTTTACCAAACACCTAAGATCTATGGCCTACACAGAACACTCGTTCCAACATATGTTACCAAACTATCAATGCAGCCAATATCCTGCCACTCTACTCCCGGTGGTCATTTTTTTTTACCTAATAAACAAAGAAAATTATTCTTACCACAAGTTCATTGCAGACACTAGAACACTTGAATAGATTTCGTCCTCAATATATAATTCAGTCGACAAAACGAGACTTCATTGGCACTTCATGGGCCAAATCACTGAAATTTTAAAGAACATGTTCATCAAAAAAGGCAGCAATGGTGGCTCAGTGGTTGTCTTTAATCTTTATCCTCTTTACTCTTGGCTGACTCCTGACTCCTGAGCAGTGTTGCCAGATGGCTTATTCTAAAAATCCCCAAAACTCGTGATGAAAAATCCCCAAAACAACGCAAAAATCTCCATTTCCACAAATATATTTTCTTCTGATCATGTAGCCCTTACTAGTATATAAATTACTCGCTATACTTCATATATTTTTAAGAAAACTAATTACAACAATATAAAGGTTTACTCATCTTTGATTCTTCATAAAAATTTGTAAAGAACATCCCCATCAGACCCAAAATTCCCAAATCTAGGGATAAATTCCCATATCTGGTAACAGTGGCTGACAGGTTCTTGTTTAAAAAAGCTGGGAAGTTGAAGTCACTAAAGAAAATGTGAACGCTAGAACATATAAATGTTTATCAATTATTCTTTATTTGAACTATAAAATTCCCTATATCAGTAAAACAAACATATGCATGTGTACAAGAAGCAACTATGATAGAATATATTGTGTTTAAACTTATTTTTACGAGAAAAAAAATCACAAAACTAAATTTTTATTTCTATGCAAAAATGCATTTTGAGGCCATTTATCAGTGAATATTGGAAACAGAAGTTCAAACTATGCAAATGAGAAGCTTTTGTTAATTTTTCAAAATTATTGAAATATAAATATCAAAGCATTAATCATACTCAAACATGATGAAACTTAATAAGACAATTTATTTTCAATGGAAAAATTCAACTAGACTTTATAGAAGTAGAGATTTTAAAAGACAGCTGGAATATTGATTTTGGCAATAACAAAAACTACAAAATGAAAGAACCAGAATGACCACAAAGCCAACTAATTGAAGATAAAATTACCACATATTAGGGTATAATTATGACATATTCGAAGATTAACATATTGTTATTTTTATATGTATATAATATGAAAGAAAGAGCTCGTTTACGATTTATTTGCCTTAACAAAATCTTAGTGTTGGTTTTCCTCATTGAGAAATTGTTACTATATTTGAAAATTTATTTCGTCTGTCTGGGAAATTTCTTTTAGTTTATTTTTAACGATTCAGAACCTAAAATAAACATGCTCAAATCATTCTTTTATTCTGGCCACGGAAATTTTGATGAATCTGTAACATATTTAATGTATAAATTCATAATGGTACCAAATTTAGCCTTTATAAACAGCCAAACATATATTACAATTAGCCTAAAAGAACTAAAAATAATGGCCAAAGTAAAGAGTTTATGCAAAAACTCTATTGTCTTTTTTGGTCAAAACTAGATGTAGAAATACATTATTTGACTGAATTGATATTTAGTAAGAAATTATATATACTTTAAGATATAAAGATATAAATATTCTACTTTTGTGATAAAGTATAAAAAAAATCTTGGAGTTTTCCTTTTTAGGTTGGCAATACATAAAAAGGTCTCTTATTTACGGAAAAACAGATTTTCATCACGTTATTCAGATGCAAAACTTGATGGTAATTAAATATCACGTATATTATCATTAGACTTATATTTCTCATGGGCGTTTTGCCCAATTTTAGCAGTTTTAGCAACGCGATTTCCTCCTACGCAATTATTGTCTTTTGTGATTTTTACTTTTACTTCCCAATACATGTTTAAAATAAGTAATAGAAACTGACCCACTAATTTATTTCATATACTAGTTAGACAAATAATATAATATAATATAATATAATATGACATGATATAACTGGTTTTAACATAGGAAAAAACTATTTTGGGGTGAGATAGCTGTCTTCATTGGCAGCTTCTACTTAGAATTGGATTTAAAGGGACTAAATTACTTTCAGTGCAAACATTATTTTTACTTGGGGTTAACATTATTCTAAACCACCATAAAAGGAAAAAAAAATATCAAATCAGTACAAATCGGTGATTTTGAGCACATATTTTCTGTAATTTGGTAATTCTGTCAATCTTACTTTCTTGGGGAATAAATGAAATCGTGGAAACTAAACCAATAATATCTTAATTGTAATACATTTTGTGCAATAGCCAATAAGGAACATAAGAATACAACAAAAGAAAAGCTTCCTTTCGAGAGATTACATCATTGAAATAAGGTAAAAGCAAATAAAATAAATGATTTCAAGATGAAAAGGAATGGAAGAATAAATGCTATAAGGAGAAGCCATTTAGCCTAAATAAGAGAATCACGTAAATGATCTCCAATTAAGTCATACAGTATGTCTCATTATGTTTATGGTCCTTCACTTGATATTTCAGAATCCGTAATGAGGGGACCGGATGAGCAGAATAACCGTCACATTAAGTCCTCATTATTTTCTTTTAGGGATATTTCCGACAAAATGACTCTCTGAACTTCTTAAAGTCGTTGTTTTTGGCTTCTTGGACCTCTTTGTAGTAAAGTTCAACGGGCAGATTAAACTGTTCGATCACTGAACCTCCATGAATAAGAATTCTATGCAAACTCTGAGGCCTATAATAACAATTATACTCTTCCATGTAAATTTTAACGACATTGATGCGGAAGGATTTGAATACTGTGACATTTATATCAAGCAATGATGATAAAGTACACAAGATGCCATGCAAATTCTTCAGGAATTCTATCTTAATTTCAAGAATTCATTTGATGTTTCAGCAAACTGTAAAAATCTTCTAGCCGTATTTCCATCATTTGGCGACCCAAAGCCTGACTGTTTTTGGCATATCAATCACTATCCTGTCCTATCAAGAAAAGCTTTTTGTATTTTCGAATTTTGTTGCCACACAGTTCTGAAGAGACAAAGAGGCAGCTAGTCTCTCTTTTGTCTCCTGTTCCCTTCTCAGAAGATGTTCCTACAACTTTGGAAGGTTCTCGTTGAACTGTTGTCCTGCTATCTCTGGATCCAGTTTGAAGATTGAGAAGGTTAGATGAGCCTTGTTCCATTCCTTCTTGCAGGTGGGCAGGGCTAGAGACAATGATTTGTATTCCTCTAGCGTAGGGCATGGTTTGCCAGCGTCGGCTGCTTTTAGCACGCAGTTGAGAGCTTTGGCCGAAAAGGTAAAAGCTCTGGAGGAAGGAGCAAGGAAGGTAGGGTGCCTCTTGCTCAAAGCTGAAACCTTCGAGTTGGTATAGCTGGCTTTCTTTAGGGTACTCGTCAAGAGAGCCTGCGCCTTGTCATGCTCAAAGACCATGACCTCCTTAGGTTCCGTCTCCTCTCGAAATGTTGGTTCATCCCGCAATCTCACGAAACATTCTGGGAAGGCCGAAATGTTAGGCCAGAATTGAAGATCTTCGAGGGGTTTGGGTTTGGCCCCTCATCTTCTCAAAGATGTAAAGTTTCCCATTCACCATGGGCATATACTCCGCATACCACCAGGGGTTGGTTTCGGAGCATTGAGGTAAGTCGGAGACTCTGACACGCTTGTGAGAGCCTCTGAAAGCACCCGAGCGTTGTGCTTCTCTGACTTCCTTCCTCATCTCTTGTTGTTCCTTGCGCATTGTTTCCATCATCTGCGTCAGCTGTACCATGAGCGCTTCGCCCTTGGGTAACAGCGGGTCTGACTGAGAAGTTAGGACCGAAGAGGTTGACGTTATGCCGTCACAGAAAACTGAGGGTCTTCCGTTACTGTCAATACGGATCCTTCTTCCTCCTCGGGTGGCTGGGCCACCTCTTCTTCAGGATTTTCTTGTAGAAGATCCTTTTCGGTGTCTGAGGACACCTCTGACATCCGTTCTTGATGGATGTCCATGCCTTCGAGAGCCTTGTTGATGTCAGCCTCTATCGTCAGTTGAATGAAGGGAGGCTTGACCTGTGCCTGAGGTTCAACCGCGTCGGATTGGGCCTTAGGGAACAGAAGGCTTCCCATAGCTTCATTTGGCAGGTAAGGTCCCGGAGAGTTCTTCTGGAACCCTCTTACCCACTTACGAAGCGTTTCCCTCGCAGTATCCCTCGACTTCGTCATCTTGGGATCATCTGAACCATCGGTCATCAAGGCCGAGCAGACGGTGCAACCCTTCGGATCCCAATACCTCAGGGTTTCAGTTGTGATGGAGCAGGGGGCTTGAGACCTGCACATCTCATGGCCACAAAAGTCAATGCTTTTGTGGTTGCAGAACATGACTGCACACTTCACCTTGGCTTTGCCTCCTCCTGTAAGGAAAGAAAGAATTAAATGAGTATGGGGTAATTTATCATCCTGATAAATTTGTTCACATGCATTAAATAGTACTCATTGCTATTATAATTATAGCTTAGGATAGTAAGCTAGAAAGAAAATAGGAAAGACACATACCTGTGTTTCCTGTCCAAGCAATTGCTGTGACCTCCCACAACATTAATATTTTAAATTTCCTTGTTAGGGAAACATAGTGTGGAATAGCTCTAGTGCTTAGAGGTGAAGTCAGTGTATACTAACACTAACTACCCCACAAGTGAAAGAATAATACTGTAGGAAAATATTTGTGTTCCGATGATCTAGGATACATCAGAATGTTGAAGGAATGCTTCACCTCAACATTTGCTTAGCAGTCTCAACAATGGACTGTGAAAGGATACACAGAGTATGTTGGAAAATCATACTACTGTATGTAATATACTGTAGTTTTCTAACTGGTGTATTTGCTATACTGCAGGAATACTGGCTACTGTGTAATCTTATACTGTAGTTCTGCCGGTATACTACCGGGCTAGGCTAGTACCTGGCAGCACTAGCCAACAGAGAGAGAGAAAGAATGGGGAGAAGGACTACCGTATTATTATAGTTTAGTATAATAATTAGGGTTGTAGGGACTACTGTCTCTACTCCTTCTTCCCAGAATGAGGATTCAAATGGAAGGGGAGAGATTGTATTCATTCTAGCTTCCATCCAGCTACAATATCTGTTGCCGACTGCACTGCCGGTTACAGGGTTTGTGGATGGCAGTCCAAGGGAGGACTGAAGAATACTCAAAGTTGTAGTGGGTCTCCCACCGGCAGCCGTCAGGGCCGGCACAACTTTTCCCGGAGTATTGCTCCCGTTAGGGAGAAGGATGAAGCAGCAACCTAGCCGCCTTTGTAGGAGCCCGGCTGGCATCGTAATCAGCCCGGTAAGTGGGGTGATTGTAGAAAACTGGCCACAGAAAGGGGAAGGGAAAGGGTCTTATATTTTGCATAGAAAGAAGGTGGCAGGTATGCTTCCTGCTTTCGGCTGCAAATCAAGGAAACGTAGTTTCCTATGCCGATGGCATCTTGGGAGGCAGAGGAATAACGATTCCTTAGCCTGAGACATTGCCAGATATAAGACATGTCTTCTAGTCCACAAGGGAGAAAGGTGGCGGCAATTGTACTACCACTTTCGTTTGTGGACTAGGGAAGCTGGGCTTCCTATGCCCGCAACGGAGTAACCGGCAGGGGAATGGCTAATGCCCCATCGGTAGCGTTGCCGGCAACAAGACCAAATACCCTGAGTTACTGTCGTATTTAAAAGCCGAGATACTCACCAGCAAAGAGGATGGACACAAACACTTATCTCAGTCAAGCCGGAGTGTACTACTCTATGGTAAGACGAAAGATAGGGTTGCTGCCTGGGCTGGCGGCACTCAGGGGGAAGGAAGGATTTATCCTCGTTTCTCTAAAAGAGAAGAGTATCGAATTATGATAGTAATTCTAGGAGATATTTATGTCTCCGATTGAATTAATAAAATGATACGAGAGGATAAATGGGGATAAGGTTCCGAAAGTATACTAAAACGCGTTAGGCTAGCCTAACTCGAGTCGGGATCTCGGCTACGCTAATACAACCTAGGCCCTATCGTATACGATCGGAACGTTTTATCAGAAGGGGAAATATTACATGTGTAAATTTTATTTTCACTAGTATAATTTGCCTAAGTAGCTATAATTTCATTATAGCTAAATACCGGGAGCATCGTACTACTAACTAAATAAACGGATTTTGAGCGAAGCAAAAAATCTATTTTTAGGTGAGATAGCCATGTCGTCCTGATGGAAGGTTCCTTTAGTAGCTTCCTTATGGTATATATGACTACAGTGGATATTCCCAGAGAATTAAACTAGAGGCTTCCAGAATTCTAACTTCTGGCGCGAGTACCCTTAAGGTTACCCTTTAGGATATCGTATAATAACAGGGGACGTATTCTTGACACGCCACACAGCTATCTGCACCCCACATAGCGTTTACGCTTCGAGGGGGGAATTAGTGGCAAGATATGGGAGGAGCCGTTACAAATTTCTCCTCCTCCGTTACTGTTATCAGCACTCGGATAACGTCATATGCGTCGGCCATCTTGCTGACGTCATCACCGCCTGCCAAATCCATTCCTTTTAGCGTTAAGACCAGCCCCCATGATACAGTAAGATCAGGAGGGGGCCTGCCAAGGCCTTATAGAGAACAAAGGGCAGGTCCATCAGGACGACATGGCTATCTCACCCAAATATAGATTTTTTGCTTTGCTCAAAATCCGTTTTTTGGGCTCAGGCCATGTCGTCCTGATGGAAGTGTACCAGAGCATTAATGTATCGTGGATTTTTCCCCTCAGTAGTGCCTTTGACTTTTAGACAATATTCCTTTGGTCGTATGACCTAAGAGACCTATGATATTACCGATATATGTCATTTTAGCTGAGCATGTACTATGTTACTGCTTCCTGCCCCCCTGCAGGGAAGAGTCCCACTGGACTCTGGAAAAGTCTCGAAATTGCATGGTAATTGAAACCCACCCAGCATCAAGAAGAACCTGCTGATCCCAGGGCAAGGTAAGAGATAGAGAATGTATTACGTGTTGGAACAAATTATACCAGGTTAGATGGGTTTATTTAGGCGTAGGAACGATAGAATTCTATTGTTCCAATACCTTATACTGAATAGAGGGATAATAATACTTGCAAACAGATTTTATTATAATGTTAGGGCAAAATGAAGATACACGAAAACAATAAATCCATTTATTAACAATAAATGAGAAATAACGTACATAAAATATGATGTAAAGTTGTGATTAAAGATGCAATTAATTTACATAGACTTAGAGCATGGGCAAAAATGATTGTGGAACCTGAAAAGGAAAGTTGCCACCACACATGTCGATTCCATAGGAATTGTAATGTCTTTCTGACAATGTCTTTATATACACTTCATGTTGTAAACTTGTGGCCCAAGTGTTTAGTCTATGTAACATCACCTCAGTATATTAGAACAGTCCGTAGTGTCACCATGGTAACACAAATTTCACTATGTTGCACACTAGTGTCAACAGAGTCACCCTTAGAGTTAGAGTCCCTAATAATTTACTGTTCTTCGCAGCACTAAGTTGCAGGCTTTAGCACACTACCTGCAGCTACCACAAAGTGTTTCACTTCTTGCACCTGCTTTGCATAGGGTTTAAAGACCACTCTTGATGACTTCCATCCAGTAAAAGAGCGAAGACTTTCGAAATCCATTGATTGGAAGAAATTCAAGGAAGAGGCAACTTTCCTGGGATCATGACCTGCGGGTATACTGTCAGGATCCGCTCTGCGAATGAAGTAGGTGATCTTTGCCCTTAGTTGTTTAAGTGACAAGTCAGAACCGGATGTTTCTCCTTTAAAGAGCTGTCCTCCAACAAAGTCTGAAGTTCTTCGAAGATAGACCTTTAGACTCTCCACTGGACACAGGGAGATATCTTCCTTAAGAGGGCAGATTCTCCAGGGACCCCATCTCTTACTGGGTAGCTCGTTCTTGGCGAGAAATGTTGGGTCAGAAAAGAGGGTGAGTTCGCCTGTTTCTGCGAACTGAATCTGGCCTTCTTCCCTTGATAATGCCACAATTTCATTGACTTTAGCCCCCGAGGCTTGAGCAAACAAGAAAATAACTTTCTGAGTCAAATCTTTCAGAGGGCAAGTCTCATTGTCCAAACCTGAGGCAAAATGTAGCACCTTGTTGAGAGACCAGGAAATAGGTCTCGGAGGGGCTCAGGTCTGAGTCTAGCACATGCCTTCGGCAACTTGTTGAAGATTTCGCTGGACAGGTCTATTTGGAAGGCGTATAGTAAGGGTCTTGTCAGGGCCGATATGCACGTGGAAATCGGTGGCCGCTAAGCCTTGTCCATGATGGTGAATAAAGAAGGACAAGTAGAAATCCATCGATATTTCTGTAGGATCTCTTGCCTTGACAAAGGCCACCCATTTCTTCCAAGATGACTCATATTGCCTTCTGGTAGATTTTGTTTTATATTCCTCTAAGAAGTCTAAGCTTTTTTTTGAGATCCCAAACCTCTTCTTGACGGCTAGGGATAGAAAATCATGAGATGAAGGTCTCGGGTTTTCTGTGATGAAGCAAAGACAGTTGACTTCTGAACTTGTTGGGACAGAACTGGGTCCGGCAGGGAAATTAGCTTCAGCTGTAATTCCAGGATCAATGGGAACCAGTTGCTCTGGGGCCACTTGGGAGCCACTAAGGCCGCTATTCCTTGAAAGGATCTCAGGTTAGTGAGGACCTTTAGCAGAAGGTTGGGTGGAGGGAACAGGTAAATCTTGGTCCATCTGCTCCAATCCAGGGACATGGCGTCCACCGCTTCCACTCGAGGGTCTTCGTACGGGACCACGTATCGAGGAAGTTTCTTGTTGTCGCTCGTTGCGAAGAGGTCGATCTGCAGTTCCGGGACTTGGTGAGAGATGAAGGAGAATGAGTCTGCGTCTAGCAACCATTCTGACTCTATCGGAGCTGTTCTGGATAGAGCATCTGCCGTCACGTTGCAGAATCCTTGAAGGTGAACTGCTGAGAGATGCCATCTTTTCTTTTCCGCCAGACGGAAGGTGGGCAACAACACTTGGTTGAGTTGGGGCGATCTTGAGCCCTGATGATTCAGACATCTGACCACTACGTTGCTGTCCAGAGTCAGTCGTATGTAGACTGAGGGACGTAGGGACAGCCTCTTTAATGTGAGAAAGACTGCCATGGCCTCCAAGATATTGATGTGAAATGTCTTGAATAGAGGAGACCACGTTCCTTGAATTTGACGTTGATGGGAGTGACCCTCCCATCCTTCTAGCGATGCGTCCGTATGGATGACGACCGAGGGTGGAGGTAGTTGCAGGGGTACCGATCTCCGGCTGGGGTACCAGTTGAAAGGTCTGCTGGAGCTGTGCTACCAACTGGGGAGCTGCGGCCATGGGAAGCTGATGTTTAGCCTGTCAAGGCTGTGGCCTTGGTCTCTTGGACTTCTTCTTCGGTTGGGGGCCTTCATCCGAAGAAAACTTCCTTTTCGACGACATGCCCCACTTTTAGAGAAGGTTCCTGTTCTCCGTGGCGGCCTTGTCGAGGATTTCCTTGACCAAGTCATTGGGGAAGAGATCCTTTCCCCAAATGTTGGAGGAAATCAGCTTCCTCGGTTCGTGTTTGACCATGGCTGATGCGAACATGAACTCTCTGCAAGCCCTCCGTGCTCTGACGAAGCTATAGAAGTCCTTCGTCAGGGTCACCAAGTGGGTCTTGGCTAGGACCATGTAAAGGCCTGGGGTCATATGTTCCCCAGCCAATGTCTCCATGATCACTTGGAGGGAGAGAGAGGCGGCCAGCCTCTCTTTCGTATCATGCTCCCGACGAAGGAGATATTGCGATAGTTTGGGGAGGTTCTCACTGAGCTGACGTCCAACGATGTCGGCCTCCAACTTTCCCACGGAGAAAGTTAACTGGATATCCTTCCAGTTCTTGTCATCAGGGGGTAAGGCGAGGGAGAGGGGCCTACATTCCTCCAATGTAGGGCAAAGTTTCCCTTCCTCCACCGCCTTAAGCACTGCCAGGAGGGACTTCTCGGCGAAGGGGAAGACCATAGTACTTGGAGCAAGAAAGGACGGGTGTTTCTTGCTGAGGGCCGGCACCTTAGAGTTGGTGTAACCCTTGTCCTTCAAGCAACCAGCTAGCAGTGATTGAGCCTTTGCATGGTCAAACACGATGACCTCCTTCGGCTCTGTTTCCTCCTTGGAAACGGGTTCTGACTTGAGCCGTACAAAGCAGTCCGGATACACCTCAAAGTTAGGCCAGAATTCCACCTCTTCAAGGGGGACGGCGCCTAGCTTGTCCGAGATCATGATCCTACCGCTAGTGATGGGCATGTACTCAGCATGCTTCCACGGGTTGGTCACGGAGCAGGTAGGAAGATCCTTGATGTTAAGCCTCCTCTGAGGCTCGCGTTGCTTTGTCAAGCGAAGGATTTCCTTCTTGAAATCCTTATCCCTCTTGCGGAACCTCTCCTCGAGGATCGCCATCATGGCTTGGAAGTTGTCCATGGAGTCGTCTGGTCTTGTGGGCATGGGAGTGGAGGACGTAGAGGGGATTGGTTCCGAGATGACTACCAAGGCTACAGAGGACGCAGCTACGTCCTCTTCTTCCGAGTCGGGAGCTGCCATAGGCTCCTCTTCGTGACCCTCGGCCATAAGGGTCCTCTCGGTGGTGTCTGACACCTCCGACATCCTGTCGTCGTCTAGATGGATGTCCTGAAGTGCGTCCGATACGTCGGGGTCGACCGTCAGCTGGACGCATGGGATTTCGGGTCTTGGGATGACAGCATCCGCAGATGCCATAGGGAGGAGCATAGCCTTCATCTTCTTGCTGGGAAGGTAAGGCCCCGTGCCATTCTTTTGGAAACCACGCACCCACTTGCGCAGTTTCTCCCGGGTGATGTCCCTTGACTCCGCAGACTTGGGAGTCTCGAACACCTCATTGAGCAGGTCCTTGCACGTGGTGCATACCTGCAGGTCCCAGTACCTCAGAGATCCCTGGGTGACAGAACAGCTGGCGTGGGTTTGGCACGCCAGATGGCCATAGAAATCCCGGCGCCGAACGCTGCAGAAGGCGCTCTCACACCAGATGTACTCCTCCTGTAAAGAAAGGAAAGGTACATGAGTATGCGGGAGTCTATTATATTAGACTTAGAGTAATCTTAGATTAATCTTAATGTAATCTTAATAATAATATAAGATTCCTTTCCAAGTGTAAGCTTAGGATAGGTAAGCTGGAAATGAAATAGGAAAGACACATACTTGTGAATCCCGCCCAGCCAATTGCCACGACCCTTCTCCACTACTAATTCTAGGGCTACCATCGAGGTAAGCCCGAAGGAGGAACTTAGCCCGTAGGGTTAAAGTAGCGTAAGCAGCACTTCCTCTAAGGGATCAGTAGTGGGGAAAGGGGGAGAGCCGATGATCAATCAGTGTAAAGAAAAGGGGAGGATATTAATCCCCAATTCAAGTAGGTCCCGGCAAGTATGCAATAAATATTTTTGGGTCAGGGAGGGGCCTGAAAGGCTGAACTAGAATAGACGGGAGGGTCCATCAGGACGTCATGGCTATCTCACCCAAAAATAGATTTTTCGCTTCGCTCAAAATCCGTTTTTTAGGCTCAAGCCATGACGTCCTGATGGAAGTGTACCAGAGAATTAATGTATCATGGATTTTTTCCCCTTTTAATCCAAGTGCCAAGGGCTTTGAACAGTATTATAGAACATGTCCTTACAAGAGAGTCTATGGTAAACTAGCTTCCCGCCCCCCTGGCAGGGAAGTCCTGATGGACAATAGGACATCTCAAAGCGATCATTGAAGAGCTACTCACCCGGTGGAGAGATCACGCTGAACTCGGAGACAAGACAAAGGTTAATATTCGGGTAGGAATATTATCAAGCATAGGTAAGTATATAACATAACTACTACCCCCCCTGGAGGAGACATCATACTGGTCTCGGATACAGGACAAAGGTTAATATTCGAATAGGAATATTATCAAGGCATGAGTGAGTATATAATATAATTACTTATATTATTCTTTTTGATCATCAGGAAAGATGTAAATGAAACTATAACAATCGTATATTTCTTGATAAGGAATAGGAGTGAAGAAAGATGCACATGGAAATAAAATAAACATTTTATTTTTAGGATTGCAGATCATTATGGCAGTAATTACAATAATGAATATAGAATTTATTTACAATAATAAAGAATAATGTACATAGAGATAAAAGACGGTAATCTTGATTCTGAAAAGAAAAATTTGCTCCTTAGAAACACAAGTTCCAGAGGAACGCCAGTCTTTTAAAATTCAAAGAAAACACATCATGCCCAAGGGCATGTGGCACTCATGTAAAGTCTATGACATTTCACCTTGGTAAAGAACAGTCTATTAGAAACACTAAGTGTCCATTAAATCACTATGTATCACGATAGGGTCAACACAAGGACCCGTAGAGTTAGAGTCCCAAGTAACTCACTATTCTATGCAGATTTAAGCAGCAGGTTTCATAACACTACCTGCAGCTACCACGAAATGCTTTACTTCGTGCACTTGTTTTGCGTAGTGCTTGAAGAAAACGCGCGATGATTTCCAGCCTGTAAAGCTCTTGAGGCTTTCGAAATCCATACTCTGGAAGAAGTTCAGAGAAGAAGCGACTTTTCTAGGATCGTGACATGCGGTTGTACTGTCAGGATCCGTTCTGCGAATGAAGTAGGTGATTTTCGCTCTTAGTTGTTTCAGGCCGATTTACAAGTGGAAATCGTGTTGGCCGCTAAGCCTTGTCCATGAAGGTCAATGAAGAAGGACATGCAAAAATCAATGGTAATTTCTGTAGGATTTTTTGCCTTGACGAAGGAGACCCACTTTCTCCAGGAAGATTCGTATTGCCGTCTGGTAGACTCAGTCTTGTACTCCTCGAGGGTCTAAGCTTTTCTTTGCGATCCCAAACCTTTTCTTTGCGGCTAAGGAGAGAAAATCCTGAGATGAAGGTCCCTGACTTTCAGTAATGAAGCGAAGACAGTCGACTTCTGTACTTGTTGAGAGAGAACTGGGCCCGGTAGGGGGATCAGCGTGGGCTGCAGCTCCAGGACCAGGGGATACCAATTGCTCCGGGGCCACTTGGGAGCCACTAAGGCCGCTGTCCCTTTGAAGGTTCTCAGTTTGGAAAGGACTTTCAGCAGAAGGTTGGGAGGAGGGAACAGGTATATCCTGGACCATCTGTTCCAATCCAGGGACATGGCATCCACTGCTTCTGCCTTGGGGTCCTCGTACGGGGCCACATATCGAGGAAGTTGATTGTTGTCGCTCGTCGCGAAGAGATCGATCAGAAGTTCCGGGACTTGGTGAGAGATGAAGGAGAATGATCTTGCGTCTAGAGACCATTCCGACTCTATTGGGCTTGTCCTTGATAGAGCGTCCGCCGTCACGTTGCGGAATCCTTGTAGGTGAACTGCAGACAGGTGCCATTTCTTCCTTTCTGCCAAACGAAAGATCGGAAGAAGCACCTTATTTATCTCGAGCGATCTCGAGCCCTGACGATTGAGACATCTGACTACCACCGAGTTGTCCAGAGTCAGACGGATGTGGATCGAGGGAGGCGGGGAGAGTTTCTTCAGGGTGAGAAGAACTGCCATGGCCTCCAAGATGTTGATGTGAAACGTCTTGAATAGGGGAGACCATGTTCCTTGAACCTGTTGTTGGTGGGAGTGACCTCCCCAACCCTCCAGTGAAGCGTCCGTGTGGATGTTGATCGATGGAGGCGGGTGTTGAAGAGGGATGGACCTTTTCAAGGCCTTTGCTTCTGACCACGGCTTTAAAAGTAAGGGAAGTCTATTCGGAAGCCGTCTCTTGAGGTCTCTTCGAGCGATGGATGTGAAACGTCTCCAGACTCCTGTGGCATCCTTTAGCTGTGAGCGAAGCACTGGGTTTGTCACAGAGACGAACTGTAGAGAGCCGAAAACTTGTTCCTGTTGTCGTCTTGAGATCCGTTTGGATTTTAGAAGCCTTCTGACAGACCCTGCTATTTCCTTTCTTTTCCTCTGTGGAATGGAAAGGCGGTGTGACTGAAGGTCCCAGTGGATTCCCAACCATTGGAACTTCTGAGCTGGAGAGAGGCGAGATTTTTCTGCGTTTATCTTGAAACCCAGATGCTCTAGGAACTGGGTGACTTTGTTGCAGGCTCTCAGACAATCTTCAGGCGATGTCGACCAGACTAGCCAGTCGTCTAGGTAGGCCATCACTTGGACGCCCTAAAGACGTAGCTGTTGGACGATTGCGTCTGCCAGCTTGGTGAAGATCCGTGGAGCCACGTTGAGCCCGAAGGGCATGGCCCTGAAGGCATAACTTTTCCTTTGGAGTCGAAATCCTAGGTAGGAGGAAGCGTAGTGATTCATTGGAATGTGCCAGTAGGCATCCGCCAGATCTATGGAGACCGTGTAGGCCCTGTGAGGCAGAAGGGTCCTTATTTGTTGCAGAGTCAGCATCTTGAATTTGTTGTTCGCAATGAACTTGTTGAGGGGGGATAAGTCTAGAATGACTCTGAGTTTGTCTGAGTCTTTCTTGGGAGCACAAAAGTCTCCCTTGGAACCTGGTTGACTTTACCCTCCTGATCACCTTCTTGTTCAAGAGTTCCAGGACATATTCTTCCAGGAGGGGGGTTGACTGTTGGAAGAATTGCTGGAAGGATGGGGGTGGTAGAATCGAGCTCCAGCCCAGTCCCTTCTTGATGATGCTGTGTGCCCAGGGATCGAAGGTCCAACGATCCTGGAATTGGCGGAGTCTTCCTCCCACCGGAAGCACTTCATTGCTTCTGGTGTCCCGAGGGTTTGCCACCTCGGCCGCTAGCTCCCCTTCCTCCTCTGCCTCTGGAGGGACGGCGAGAAGAATCTCTGCCGGAACCTCTGCCTGAGCCCCTACCTCTGGGACGAAAGGTAGTCGAGTGCTGCTCATAGGCCGGGGTGAAGACCGGTGACTACGACACCACCGGCTGGGGGACCAATTGAAAGGTCTGTTGTAGCTGCGTAGCCACTTGGGGAGTAGCGGGACCCGGAAACTGTCGTCTCGGTTGATGTTGCTGGGGTCTGGGTTTCGAAGATTTCCTCTTAGGCTGAGGGCCATCGTCCTGAGAGGACTTCCTCTTTAGGGACATGCCCCACCTATGGAGAAGGTTCCGGTTCTCCGTAGCAGCTTTGTCCACTATCTCTTTCACCAAGGTAGACGGGAAGAGATGTATGCCCCAGATATTGGAGGAAATCAGTCTCCGGGGTTCGTGTTTCAGCGTTGCACTGGCGAACATGAATTCTCTACAGGCTCTGCGAGCCCTAGCGAAACTGTACAGATCCTTGGTCACAGTCGCCAGGTGTGACTTAGCAAGGACCATGTAAAAATCCGGGACTTTGGTGTCCCCGGCCATGAGTTCTAGCTGTACCTGATGGTACAGTGAAGCGGCGAGTCTCTCCTTCATATCCTGTTCCCTACGAAGGAGGTGATCATTCAGCCGTGGGAGGTCCTCATTGAATTGACGACCGGCCACATCAGGTTCCAGTTTTCCTACCGTGAAGGTCGACTGGATGTCTTTCCAGTGCCTATCATTGGGGGGAAGAGTAATGGAGAAGGGTCTGCACTCCTCCAGTGCAGGGCAAGGCTTCCCTTCCTCCACAGCCTTCATGACTGCTTGGAAGGCCTTTTCAATGAAGGGGAAGGTCGCAGTAGCTGGAGCAACGAAGGTTGGACTCTTCTTACTCAGTGCTGGCATCTTGGAGTTTGTGAAACCCCGGCTCTTCACTGCCTGAGCTAACACAGCTTTGGCCTTCATGAGATCGAACACTATCACTTTCTTCGGTTCGGTCTCCTCTTTTGAGGCTGGTTCGGACCTGAGCCGGACGTAACAGTCCGGATAAGCCTCGAAATTTGAGAAGAACTCCACTTCCTCCAACAAAATAGAGCCAACCCTTTCACTAATGTAGATTTTGCCAGTTGTGATTGGCATATGCTCGGCGTATCTCCAAGGGTTAGCTTCCGAGCAGGTGGGGAGGTCCTTAACCGAAATCTTCTTCGGTTGCTGGAAACCGACGAGTCGTCCGGAATTGCTCCTGAGTCTCGCGCAGCTTCTTGTCCATGAGGGCTTCAAGCATTCTGAAGACCTCTTGAGTGGCCGATGGAAGAGGGTCCGGGGTGGCAGAAGTCGAAGGAACAGGTTCCTCGGACGGTGCAGGAGTTGCTGGGGGAGCAGGAGCGACCTCGTTCTCCGAATCAGGGTATTCCATCTGATCTTCCTCATAGTCGAGTTCCTCGCCCATGAGGTTCTTCTCCGTCTCTTCAGACACCTCTGCATACGTTCCACGTTGTCGGAATCAAGATGGCACTCACGCATGGACTGTGTCATGACGACGTCGGGTTCGACCACGATCTGGACGGTGAGGATTTGTTCACGAGGGACCACCGAGTCCTTGGATGCTTTCGGAAAAAGCAAAGCCCTCAAGTCTTCATTGAGAAGATACGGTCCAGTGGCGTTCTTTTGGAAGCCTCGCACCCATTTGTGTAGCTTCTCTTTAGCGATGTCCCTTACCTCCGTGGTAGGAGGATCGTCGAACGCCTCGACAAGAAGACTCTTGCAGACTGTACAGTTCTAAGGGTCCCAAATTTAAGGTCGCCTTTCTTGGCGGCGCAGGGGGCGTGGGTTCGGCACGCCTTGTGCCCGTAGAAGTCCGGGCGCTTCACTCCACAGAAGTTGCTTTCGCACTTCATGTACTCCTCCTGTAAAAGAAAGAGATCATGAGTACATGGAAGGCATAAGAATGACTTACATTACTCTAAAATTAAGAATAACTTAATCTATAATAGCATATTAATGTTCAAGATTGATGAGCGGGAAAGGAAGTAGAGATACATACTCGTGAATCCCGCCCAGCCGGTTACCGTAACCTTATCCGTAGACAATTCCTTTGGACCCGAGGGTCACAAATGAGGGAAATCCATATGGATGAGCCAAGCTAGGCTTTTAATAGGAATTGTCTGCAGAGTGTACCAGGGTCTGAGACCACTCAGAGCCTTGGGGGAGAGGGGAAAATAGGATAAACCCCTTAGTAAATGTAGGTTCCGGCAATCGACTGCACTGAGATACACAGAATATGCTGGGAATTGTTGTAATGTGCAATCAAACAGCATAGCCACTATTTTGGTTGGTATAACAATACCTATATGGAGGTGGCCAGGCTATCTGGCTGCAACATATTGACTGCCGGCATGTTACCGGCAGCCAGGGAAGGGGTACATGTCCCTTATCGTCTCATGAGGGGGCGCCGGCAGACCGACCGCACACCGGAGGCCGGTCCTGCAGGGTGGAAGGCATCAAGACAGACACACTGAGCAACCGAGATGGATAATACCACAGCGGCGACCGCCGGCAGAGGCGGCGGGCTCCGGCAGCCGAAGGCTGACGGCATGGTGAGCCGTGGATCAATTCATAAGAGAGATACAAATATAAGGGTGGATACCTAGATTGCCGGCAATCAATGCTGGCCTGTGGGCGGCCGACTCCGAAAGTCGGCCGGTTGTTACTAGGTAAATATAAGGGGTGGGACGTCGGCGGTATGTCGACGGAAGGCGGCAGCCTCCGGCACTCGGTAGGCTGACGTCTTAGAGGGGGGAAGGCATCTTATGAATGAAGGTCACCTGAGGTAGTGGCGGTTATCGCCGGCAGTAGAGACGGCAAGGGACCGGCACCAAGATAGAAAGAGAAAAAGGTAAGGAGGGATGGGAGGGGTAATATCCTACTGTACTGTATATCCCTCCGGCATCCCCCCGGAGAGAGTGCACTCATGATAGGAGTGGATACTCTTAACATCCGGCGGCAGGGAGCCAGCAAACGGCCGGGTGCCTGAGGTAACCCAAGGGAGGGATAGAGGGCACTCAAAGAGGGGGAATCCCCCGCCGGCAGGACCGCCGCCGGCAACCACCCCCATAGAACGTTATGAAGGGTATGTGTACCAGAGCGGCCAGCTCAGCAGGAGAACAAGGCTAGCCCTACCACTCCACCCAAGGGAGGAGTTGTAGGACTAAGGACAGGGGTGTGTAGGCAGGCCTAAACCAAATGGATAGAGTGGGGAGGGAGAAGTAGGGGTCTTTCTAAATGGGTAGACTCTGTATGAGAGCGGCCACCAAGGCAAGGGAGAACGCTCCCTAACCTAGGATAGGTAGCCCAGATCAAGTACAGTACTAATGTACTGTCCCAAACTATAATAAGACAGAGTCTACCCCCAGAGCTTAACCTAGATTAGGAGGACTAACTTCTAGGCTAGGAAAGTCTGAAAAACACATCGCTAGTTGCAGGGAGGAAGGAGTAACCCAATCAAGTGCAACTGGAGAAAGGGCAGGGCCTTTCCTAAGGTCTCAGGCACGACCCTAAGGGGGGTTCATTCCCTTAGGGTAGGCAGAGAAGCGATAAATACTCTGGTTGTAGACGAGATCCCCCTATATAGAAAGGGAAGCAAGTCTACAGAGGGAATTACCTGCAGGCAGGGGGAATAGGGAGCATACAAGGGTTCCTACACTAGGTTAGGAGGGGGTTGGTACACAACCAACTCAGTCCCTTGAATGGTCCCCAAAGGCGAAAACACTTACATCACAGTAACTAGTATGTTTAATAATTCCAAAATCTTCATAACTTAACTTAGGAACACTAATATATATCATGCATGAAAAAGACCACTAGGCTGTCAAACCTAGAGGCTAAGCTAGCAATCTAGTATGGGGTCAAACAGCGACCGTAGTCTGATGAGCGCTAAAACACGATATAATGATTCCCTAGCTATGAAGACTAAATAACTAATAATATTAATTAGTTAAAGGACCGGAGAAGGCTGTTCTGGCTAACTAAATAAGGCATGCAACGTGAACAGCGACGCCGACATGGCGCGTCCGGTATCGGCACAGCTCGGCCACAAAACACTATATTTTAAGAAGATTAGAAGTTGCTTTACGGCCAGAGCTTATTTAAACAATACTAGGACCTGGTACTCAACTTTCCAGAAGAAGGCGAGGCTGAAGGCTGCGACATTACGGCGATGTAAGCAGATAAAGAAGTCACTTGGGAAAAATCCTGCTTAGCGTAGAAGCTACAGGCGAAAGGATAAGGACGGACGTGACGTCATTTAGCAATGGCGCCCGTTTGTTTACGTCTCGAGTACCTAAAGTAGCCACGGATGAGAGTAACTTTGGAACGGCTCCTCAGTTATTCAGCCACCTTTCCATATCGAAGTGTTAACTCTATATGGGGTGCAGATAGCTATGTGGCGTGCTAATACATGCGTTCCTTGTTGATATACGATATCCTAGAGGGAAACCTTTAGGGTACTCGCACCAGAAGTTAGAATTCTGTGATAACCTTTAGTTTAATTCTCTGGGAATATCCACTGTAGTTAAATATATCCTAGGAAGCTACTGAAGGAACCTTCCATCAGGACGTCATGGCTTGAGCCCAAAAAGGTGGTTGCCGGCGGCAGTCCTGCCGGCGGAGGATTCCCCCTCTTTGAGTGCCCTCTATCCCTCCCTTGGGTTACCTCAGGCTCCCGGTCGTCTGCTGGCCCACTTCTGCCGGATGTTAGGAGTACCTACTCCTATCATGAGAGCACTCTTTCCAGAGGGATGCCGGAGTGGTATAGGATATTACCCCTCCCATCCCTCCTTACCTTTCTCTCTCTCTATCATGGTGCCGGTCCCTTGCCGCCTCTACTGCCGGCAATAACCGCCACTACCTCAGGTGACCTCTATTCATAAGATACCTCCCCTCTACGACGTCAGCCTACCGCCTGCCGGAGGCTGCCGCCTTTCGTCAACAATCCGCCGACGTCCCACCCCTTATATTTACCTAGCGACAGCCGGCCGACTGCTGGAGACTGCCGCCCACCTGCCGGCATTGATTGCTGGCAGTCTAGATATCCGCCCTTTATATATATATATTGTAAGGACACCGCTCCCTTCGTCGTCCAGAAAATCAACAAACATTTCATTACATGTTTCTGTTAACTCATAATTCGTATATTTGTAAGTGTAAGAAAACATATACTTTGGCGGGCAGTTCAATCTGTTTTGGCACCAGCGCCATCCTACCTTTCCGTCCGCACCTTGTAATATACTCCCATGCACATTTGAATAAAGTATTAGTTGATCTTGGTGACGCTTGTCTCACTGTCCTTACAACTGGTGACCCCGGAGTTGAAAGTAGCATCAGCGGTTTTGGCTTTGCCATTAACGGACTTATTACAGCCGTGCTACCTTCTCTATACTCCATTACCTTAGGCGTGAGCCTGCCTTTGGTTCTCCCACACTTCGGTGCATGTAAGGCAGTAGGATGAGCTTAACCGACATATCAACTTCTCACCTCTTCGCCGACTCGTCGTCTGGCCACGATGCAGGAAGCAACACGCCCATCGCACCCAACGGCCTCGCCTCCACGCCCAAAGTCAAACTGCCACCCTTTTCTCAACACAACACCGCTTCCTGGTTCCTGAGAGCAGACGTACTCTTCCGCGTCGCTAGACTCAGCGACTCCTGCGCCAAGGCTGACATCGTTCTCACCTCCATACCTGAAGAGGTATTCGACAAGATTTCCCCATGGCTCAACGCCCAGGCCCGCCAAGTTTCATACGATGACCTGAGAACGAAACTCATCGGTATCTACTCCCTCTCCGTCTCAGCAAGGGCACAGAAAGTCCTGGACCTCGCCGGCAAGCCCATGGGTGACACCTCTCCTGTTGAGGCGTGGGACGAGTTATCCGGCCTGCTCATGCTCCCCGCAACAGACAGCAACGGCCGACGACGTGAGATTAGCTTATCTCGCGAGATCTTTCTTCGACGCCTACCACAGGACGTAAGGAACCAATTGACAGACGCCGACACGCTCCCGATGAACGAACTCCTGTCGAAGGCTCAGAAGCACCATGAGGCCTCCAAAGCATCTCGCCTCGGAGTATCATCGTCAACACCGCCTTCGTTCTCCTCCTTCAGCAGCTGCTCTTCCATAGACTCCTCGGCAACGGCCCCTGAGGACGACGAGATCAACGTTCTATCAAGAAAGAAACCACCGCAACCAACACGATCGAACCCTAGGACTAACCCAGCATGGTGCGTCTATCACCAACAGTTCGGCAGCGACGCCAAGAAATGTAGAGCACCATGCAGTTTCCCTAGAAGATGACGCCAGAAGCATCCACCTGCCACCATCGCAGCCGCAGTTAACCAAAACAAGAATGGTTTCTATATCCTCGATACCGTTTCCAACCGTAGACTCATGGTAGACACCGGCGCAATGCAGTCAACGTTCCCACCTTCCAAGTCCGACCTAGACCGTGGTCCCGACAAAAACGCTCCCTCACTCATCGCCGCCAACGGATCTCCCATACGGTGCTATGGGATCAAGACCCTCAAGATATCTATAATGGGCCGTTCGTATTCTTGGCACTTCGCTATCGCTGACGTCAATCGCCCCCTCCTCGGTGCAGATTTCCTCGCCCACCACGGACTCCTCGTCGATGTCGCTAATAAACGTCTCATCGACACGGGAACCTGCCAGTCCCACGCCCTAGAACACGGCCCTGCAACAATGTCCGTATCCGCCGTAACGACGCACCCCTACGCCGAGCTCCTACAAGAATTTCCCGAGGTTTTCAAGCCCGAGCTCCGACACTCGCCAGGTTCCCCGTCCAAGCATGGGATCTACCACCACATCACAACGACAGGACCTCCCACTCACGCCAAATTCCGCCGCCTCCCGCCCCAGAAACTGAAGGATGCCAAACGCGCCTTCGAGGACATGGAACGCATGGGTATCTGTAAGAAAGCATCGAGCCCCTGGGCATCACCCCTACACATGGTAAAAAAGCCGGACGGGTCCTGGAGACCTTGCGGCGACTACAGGCGCCTCAACCTCATCACAACGCCCGATCACTACCCGCTGCCCAACATGCAGGACCTAACGAACGCGTTGCACTGCGCAAAGTATTTTACCAAGATGGACCTCCTCAAGTCTTACTTCCAGGTCCCCGTATTTCCAGAAGACATCCCGAAAACTGCCATTGTAACGCCGTTTGGATCCTACACCTTCGCATACTCAACCTTCGGTCTACGCTACGCCGGGGCGACCTTCCAACGACTAATGGATAGCATTCTGGGTGACCTACCTTTCTGCGTCTGCTACGTCGACGACATCCTGATATTCTCGAAAACCAAGGAGGAACACCGGAGGCAAGTCCGCATCGTCCTCAAACGCCTACAGGAGAACGGCCTGGTCGTAAGTTTCGACAAATGCACGTTCGGTGCGGAAGGAGTGAATTTCCTTGGTCACCGCGTATCCTCATGCGGGGTAAAACCCATGACAACCAAGGTCGACGCCATCAGAAAGTTCCCGATACCTACGACCATCCGCCAACTTCAGGAGTTCCTGGGGATGGTCAATTACTACAGGCGCTTCATCCCCAACATCGCACAAACCCTGTCACCCCTCAACAACGTCCTGAAAGGAAAAGCAAAAAAAACTCGAGTGGGGTTTACCCCAGCAACAGGCATTCGCCCGAATGAAGGATGCCCTCGCGAATGCCACCACCCTGGCTCATTTCGACGACAACGCGCCCCTGCGACTAACGACCGACGCCAGCAACGTCGCCTGTGGGGCTGTGCTGGAGCAACTCGTCGATGGTTCTCCTCGACCGCTGGCATTCTTCAGCAAGAAATTGAAACCCGCCGAAACAAGATACAGCACCTTCGATAGGGAACTCCTCGCCGTCTACCTCACCGTCCGCCACTTCAGGCACATCTTGGAGGGTACTCCCTTCACAATTGCGACGGACCATCAACCCCTCGTACACGCTTTCACGAAATTGACAGACGCATGGTCCTCCCGACAACAACGTCATCTCGCATCAATCGCCGAATTCGGGTGCACCATACGTTACGTCCCAGGAAAGAAAAACCCAGTCGCAGACGCCCTTTCAAGGATTGAAATTGATGCAATCCACCTGGGAATCGACTACGCCAATCTCGCAACCGAACAACGCACCGACCGAGAAGCACAGGATCACCTGACGGGGCCATCCGCGCTCAAGATAAGTGCGATTCCCCTCGGACCAGCAGGAATAACTATTCTTTGCGACACCAGCACCGGCCGCCCACGTCCCTGGATACCAGCCTCCTACAGAAGGAAAATATTCGATATCATCCATGGACTTTCACACCCCTCAGGACGCACCACCGCTCGCCTTCTGTCTGAAAAGTTCGTCTGGCCAGGGATAAAAAAGGATGCCCGGGAATGGGCGAAGTCATGCATCAACTGCCAGTCAAGCAAAGTCAGCCGTCACACCGAATCGGGGGTAGGCGATTTTCCCCAGCCAAAAAGACGTTTCGGTCACATACACATCAACGTCTTGGGACCATTGCCCCCTTCTGGATCTGCTCGCTACCTGCTTACGATCATCGATCGCTCCACGAGGTGGTTGGAGGCATCCCCGATGGCCGAAGCAACGACTCAAGCATGCGCCGAAGCCCTCCTGTCAAGCTGGGTGAGCAGGTTTGGCGTTCCTGACGACATCACGACAGACAGAGGCCCCGCTTTCCTCTCAGAAATATGGCTCGCTTTGGCGAACCTGATGGGGATGACGCTCCACAGCACCACAGCATACAACCCCGCGGCAAACGGCATGGTCGAAAGAACTCACCGCGCCCTCAAGGCGTCCCTGATGGCGAGCTGCACCGACGGGGACTGGAAATCATGACTTCCTTGGGTACTCCTCGGTCTTCGCACCGCCCCTCGCGCAGACGGCAAACCTTCGCCCGCCGAAAAGGTTTACGGGGAGGCGCTCGCAGTTCCTGGCGAATTCTTTCCCTCATCAACCGACGACACGCAGCTGGATCACCTAAGGGACATGGCCAGGAAGTTCAGGCCATGTCTCAAAACTTACCAGGATAGAACCAACCACTTCAAGCCAAAAAACCTGGATGACTGCGGGTACATTTTCGTCCGTGTCGACGCTCATCGACAACCACTAACTAGACCTTATTAAGGCCCCTACCGGGTAATTAAGAAGACAACGAAAGCCTTCCTTCTCGACGTCCATGGCCAAGAGGACTGGGTCTCAATAGACCGCGTGAAACCACCGTTTCTCGAAGGAAGCGACACCGCCTCCGCCGGACCTGGCAGATCCAGAGTTTCACCTCAAAACAAGGCGCCCAACGAAAGAAAAATCATCAAACGACGACAAGAGGAAGAGATCCTTACGCCGACCACCGTCGCGCCCCTCCGTTCAAAAACAAGAGGAACCCTCCGACGCCCAAAAAGATACAAAGATTGATCATCAGCCCTCTACGCCGCCCGATGTCTTGGGGGGGGGGAGTACTTGTAAGGACACCGCTCCCTTCGTCGTCCAGAAAATCAACAAACTGTTTATTTATTTGAATTCTCCTTTCGCCACACCGTGGTTTCCCATGTATATGTATTCCGCTCTATCAAAGCTACATTTTGACATATGTATCATTTCATTACATGTTTCTGTTAACTCATAATTCGTATATTTGTAAGTGTAAGAAAACACATATATTTGGGAGGGCAGTTCAATCTGTTTTGGAGCCAGCGCCATCCTACCTTTCCGTCCGCACCTTGTAATATACTTCCATGCACATTTGAATAAAGTATCAGTTGATCTTGGTGACGCTTGTCTCACTTCCTTACAACATCTTATGAATTGAACTATGGTTCACCATGATGTCAGCCTCCGGCTGCCGGAGCCCGAGCCCGCCGCCTCTGCCGGCGGTCGCCACTGTGGTATTGTCCATCTCAGTTGCTCAGTGTGTCCTCCTTGATGTTTTCCACCCTGCAGGACCGGCCTCTGGCGTGCCGTCGGTCTGCCGGTGCCCCCTAATGAGGTGCTAAGGGACATGTACCCCTTCCTTGGCTGCCGGTAACATGCCGGCAGTCAATATGATGCAGCCAGATAGCCTGGCCACCTCCATATAGGTATTGTTATACCAACTAATATAGTGGCTATGCTGTTTGATTGCACATTACAACATTTCCAGCATATTCTGTGCATCTCAGTGCAGTCGATTGCCGGAACCTACATTTTACTAAGGGGTTTATCCTATTTTCCCTTCTCCCCCAAGGCTCTGAGTGGTCTCAGATCCTTTTAAACTCTGAGGACAATTCCTTTTTAAGAAGCCTAGCTTGGCTCATCCATACGGATTTTCCCTCATTTGAGACCCTCGGGTCCTAAGGAATTGTCTACAGATAAGGTTACGGTAACCGGCTGGGCGGGATTCACAAGTATGTGTCTATCTACTTCCCTTCCTGCACATCAATCTTGAACATTATTAATATGCTATTATAGATTAAGTTATTCTTGAGTCTAGAGTAATGTAAGTCATTCTTATGCCTTCCATGTACTCATGATCTCTTTCTTTTACAGGAGGAGTACATGAAGTGCGAAAGCAACTTCTGTGGAGTGAAGCGCCCGGACTTCTACGGGCACAAGGCGTGCCGGACCCACGCCCCCTGCGCCGCCAAGAAAGGTGACCTTAAATTCTGGGATCTGCAGAACTGTTCAGTCTGCAAGAGTCTTCTTGACGAGGCGTTCAACGATCCTCCTACCACGGAGGTAAGGGACATCGCTAAAGAGAAGCTGCGCAAATGGGTGCGAGGCTTCCAAAAGAACGGCTCTGGACCGTATCTTCCCAATGAAGACTTGAGGGCTTTGCTTTTTCCGAAAGACTCCAAGGACTCGGTGATCTCTCGAGAACAAATTCCCACCGTCCAAATAGTGGTCGAACCCGACATCGTCATGGCACAGTCCATGCGTGAGTGCCATCTTGATTCCGACAACGTGGAACGTATGCAGAGGTGTCTGAAGAGACGGAGAAGAACCTCATGGGTGAAGAGCTCGACTATGAGGAAGATCAGGTGGATTACCCTGACTCGGAGAACGAGGTCGCTCCAACTCCCCCAGAAACCCCAGTGCCATCCGAGGAACCTGTTCCTTCGACTTCTGCTACCCCGGACCCTCTTCCATTGGCCACTCAAGAGGTCTTCAGAATGCTTGAAGCCCTCATGGACAAAAAGCTGAGAGAGACCCAGGAACAATTCCGGACGACTCTCGTCGGCTTCAAGCAACCGAAAAAGATTTCGGTTAAGGACCTCCCCACCTGCTCGGAAGCTAACCCTTGGAGATACGCCGAGCATATGCCAATCACAACTGGCAAAATCTACATTAGTGAAATGGTTGGCTCTATTCTTCTGGAAGAAGTGGAGTTCTTCCCGAACTTCGAGGCTTATCCGGACTGTTACGTCCGGCTCAGGTCCGAACCAGCCTCAAAAGAAGAGACCAAACCTAAGGAAGTGATAGCGTTCGATCTCGCGAAGGCTCAAGCTATGCTAGCTCAAGCAGTGAAGAGTCGGGGTTTCACAAACTTCAAGATGCCAGCACTGAGCAAGAAGCATCCAACCTCTGTTGCTCCAGCTACTGCGACCTTCCCCTTCACTGAAAAGGCCTTCCAAGCGGTCATGAAGGCTGTGGAGGAAGGGAAGCCTTGCCCTGCACTGGAGGAGTGCAGACCCTTCTCCCTCACTCTTCCCCCCGATGACAGGTACTTGAAAGACGTCCAGCTTACTTTCACGGTAGGGAAACTAGAACCTGATGTGGCTGGTCGTCAGTTCAACAAGGATCTCCCACAACTGAATGATCATCTCCTTCGTAGGGAACCGGATACTAAGGAGTGATTCGCCGCTTCGCTGTCACATCAGGTACAGCTAGAACTCATGGCCGGGGATACCAGAGACCCGGACTTTTACATGGTCCTTGCTAAGTCACACCTGGCGACTGTGACCAAGGATCTGTACAGTTTCGCTAGGGCTCGCAGAGCCTGTAGAGAATTCATGTTCGCCAGTGCAACGCTGAAACACGAACCCCGGAGACTGATTCTTCTCGCCGTCCCTCCAGAGGCAGAGGAGGAAGGGGAGCTAGCAGCCGAGGTGGCAAACCCTCGGGACACCAGAAGCAATGAAGTGCTTCCGGTGGGAGGAAGACTCCACAAATTCCAGGATCGTTGGACCTTCGATCCTTGGGCACACAGCATCGTCAAGAAAGGACTGGGCTGGAGCTGGATTCAACCACCCCCATCCTTCCAGCAATTCTTCCAACAGTCAACCCCCCTCCTGGAAGAATATGTCCTGGAACTCTTGAACAAGAAGGTGATCAGGAGGGTAAAGTCAACCAGGTTTCAAGGGAGACTCTTTTGTGTTCCCAAGAAAGACTCAGACAAACTCAGAGTCATTCTAGACTTATCCCCCCTCAACAAGTTCATTGCGAACAACAAATTCAAGATGCTGACTCTGCAACAAATAAGGACCCTTCTGCCTCACAGGGCCTACACAGTCTCCATAGATCTGGCGGATGCCTACTGGCACATTCCAATGAATCACTACGCTTCCTCCTACCTAGGATTTCGACTCCAAAGGAAAAGTTATGCCTTCAGGGCCATGCCCTTCGGGCTCAACGTGGCTCCACGAATCTTCACCAAGCTGGCAGACGCAATCGTCCAACAGCTCCGTCTTCAGGGCGTCCAAGTGATGGCCTACCTAGACGACTGGCTAGTCTGGTCGACATCGCCTGAAGATTGTGTGAGAGCCTTCAACAAAGTCACCCAGTTCCTAGAGCATCTGGGTTTCAAGATAAACGCAGAAAAATCTCGCCTCTCTCCAGCTCAGAAGTTCCAATGGTTGGGAATCCATTGGGACCTTCAGTCACACCGCCTTTCCATTCCACAGAGGAAAAGGAAGGAAATAGCAGGGTCTGTCAGAAGGCTCTTAAAATCCAAACGGATCTCAAGACGCCAACAGGAACAAGTTCTCGGCTCTCTACAGTTCGCCTCAGTGACAAACCCAGTGCTTCGTGCACAGCTAAAGGATGCCGCGGGAGTCTGGAGACGATTCGCATCCATCGCTCGAAGAGACCTCAAGAGACTTCGCTTACTTTTAAAGCCGTGGTCAGAAGCAAAGGCCCTGAAAAGGTCCATCCCTCTTCAACACCCGCCTCCATCGATCAACATCCACACGGACGCATCACTGGAAGGTTGGGGAGGTCACTCCCACCAACAGCAGGTTCAAGGAACATGGTCTCCCCTATTCAAGACGTTTCACATCAACATCTTGGAGGCCATGGCAGTTCTTCTCACCCTGAAGAAACTCTCCCCGCCTCCCTCGATCCACATCCGTCTGGATCTGGACAACTCGGTGGCAGTCAGATGTCTCAATCGTCAGGGCTCGAGATCGCCCCAGATAAATCAGGTGCTTCTCCCTATCTTTCGTTTGGCAGAAAGGAAGAAATGGCACCTGTCTGCAGTTCACCTACAAGGATTCCGCAACGTGACGGCGGACGCTCTATCAAGGACAAGCCCAATAGAGTCGGAATGGTCTCTAGACGCAAGATCATTCTCCTTCATCTCCCACCAAGTCCCGGAACTTCAGATCGATCTCTTCGCGACGAGCGACAACAATCAACTTCTTCGATATGTGGCCCCGTACGAGGACCCAAATGCAGAAGCGGTGGACGCCATGTCCCTGGATTGGAACAGATGGTCTAAGATCTACCTGTTCCCTCCTCCCAACCTTCTGCTGAAAGTCCTATCCAAACTGAGAACCTTCAAAGGGACAGCGGCCTTAGTGGCTCCCAATTGGCCCCGGAGCAATTGGTATCCCCTGGTCCTGGAGCTGCAGCCCACGCTGATCCCCCTACCAGGCCCAGTCCTCGCTTCATCACTGAAAGTCAGGGACCTTCATCTCAGGATTTTCTCTCCTTAGCCACAAAGAAAGGGTTTGGGATCTCGAAGAAAAGCTTAGACTTCCTCGAGGAGTACAAGACAGAGTCTACCAGAAGGCAGTACGAATCTTCCTGAAAAAAGTGGGTTTCCTTCGTCAAGGCAAAAAATCCTACGGAAATCACCATTGATTTTTGCATGTCCTTCTTCATTCACCTTCATGGACAAGGCTTAGCAGCCAACACGATTTCCACCTGTAAATCGGCCTTGACTAGACCACTCCTATACGCCTTCCAGATTGATCTGTCCAGCGATATCTTCAATAAACTGCCAAAGACATGCGCTAGACTACGCCCAGCACCTCCACCAAAACCTATCTCCTGGTCCCTGGACAAGGTGCTCCATTTTGCTTCTAGCCTGGACAACAATTCGTGCCCTCTGAAAGACCTGACTCAAAAAGTTATCTTCCTTTTTGCTCTCGCCTCGGGAGCCCAGTCAGTGAAATAGTGGCATTATCAAGAGAAAAGGGTCATATCCAGTTCGCCGAGACAGGAGATCTTACCCTCTTCCCTGATCCGACGTTTCTTGCCAAGAATGAACTACCCACCAAGAGATGGGGCCCTTGGAGAATCTGCCCCCTGAAGGAAGATGACTCTCTATGCCCAGTGGAGAGTCTTAAGGTCTATCTTCGAAGAACTTCAGACTTCGGTGGAGGACAACTCTTCAATGGAGAAACATCGGGTAGCGACTTGTCACTGAAACAACTAAGAGCGAAAATCACCTACTTCATTCGCAGAGCGGATCCTAACAGTACACCTGCAGGTCACAATCCTAGGAAAGTCGCTTCTTCTCTGAATTTCTTCCAGAGTATGGATTTCGAAAGCCTCAAGAGCTTTACAGGCTGGAAATCATCGCGCGTTTTCTTCAAGCACTACGCAAAACAAGTGCACGAAGTGAAACATTTCGTGGTAGCTGCAAGTGTTATGAAACCTGCTGCTTAAATCTGCATAGAACAGTGAGTTACTTGGGACTCTAACTCTACGGGTGCCTGTGTTGACCCTATCGTGATACATAGTGATTTAATGGACATTTAGTGTTTCTAATAGAATATTCTTTACCAAGGTGAAATGTCATAGAAATTTACATGCGTGCCATATGCCCTAGGGCATGGAGTGTTTTTATTTGGACTTTAAAAGACTGGCGTTCCTCTGGGAACTTGTGTTTCGGAACAGCAAACTTTTCTTTTCAGACTCAAGATCACCGCCTTTCATTTCTATGTACATTATTCATTATTACTGGAAATTAATTCTATAATCCTTATTGTAATTACTTCCATAATGATCTGCAATCTTAAAAATAAAATGTCTATTTTATTACCATGTGCGTCTCCTTTCGCTACTATTCCTTTTAAAGAAATATACGATTGTTATAGTTTCATTTACCTCTTTAATAATATGATCTAAAGAATAATATAAGTATTTATGTTATATACTCACTTATGCCTTGATAATATTCCTACTCGAATATTAACCTTTGTCCTGTCTCCGAGACCAGCATGATCTCTCCACCAGGTGAGTAGTAATTAAGTTATATACTTACTGATGCTTTGATAATATTCCTACTCGAATATTAACCTTTGTACTGTTTCCGAGACCAGCATGATCTCTCCACCAGGTGAGTAGTTCTTCAATGATCGCTTCGAGATGTTCCTATTGTCCACCAGAACTTCCCTGCCAGGGGGGCAGGAAACCAGTTCATCATTGAATCTCTGGTAAGGACATGTACTATAATACTGTTCGAAGCCCTTGGCACTTGGATTAAAGGGGAAAAAATCCACAATACATTAATTCTCTGGCACACTTACATCAGGATGACATCGCTTGAGCCCAAAAAACGGATTTTGAGCGAAGCGAAAAATCTATTTTTGGGTGAGATAGCCATGACGTCCTGATGGACCCTCCCGTCTATTCTAGTTCAGCCTTTCAGGCCCCTCCCTGACCTACTGTATCGCGGAGATTGGTAGGAGCTCAGCTCAGGATGAGGACGGACGTGACGTCATTTAGCAATGGCGCCCGTTTGTTTACGTCTCGAGTACCAAAAGTAGCCACGGATGAGAGTAACTTTGGAACGGCTCCTCAGTTACTCAGCCACCTTTCCATATCGAAGTGTTAACTCTTTATGGGGTGCAGATAGCTATGTGGCGTGTTCATACATGCGTCCCCTGTTGATATACGATATCCTAGAGGGAAACCTTTAGGGTACTCGCACCAGAAGTTAGAATTTTGTGATAACCCTTAGTTTAATTCTCTGGGAATATCCACTGTAGTTAAATATACCCTAGGAAGCTACTGAAGGAACCTTCCATCAGGACGACATGGCTATCTCACCCAAAAATAGATTTTTCGCTTCGCTCAAAATCCGTTTTATAATTTCTGTACCTGATATAATCTATCAACACTGTGTACTATGTACACACGGCTCTAGTGTTATCTGTATAGTTTCACACCTGAGATTCTGAACAGATTTGGTGTTACCTTGGTAACACTTATTCACTGGAGGTCACAGGAAAAGTGCTGACCCTTTCTCCTTTTAATTGATAGTCCCAATCAATTAACTGTTCATCGCAGAACTAGACGGCATGGTCCAATATACCACCTGCCGCCACCACATAATGCTTTGATTCGTGGACTTGCGTAGCATAGTGCTTGTAAGACACTCTGGACGACCTCCATCCAGTATATGAGCGAAGATGCTCAAAGTCCACATACTGAAAAAGTTCAGTGATGAAGCTATTTTTCTCGGCTCACAACCTGCAAGAGCACTGCCAGGATCTGCTCCGCGAATAAGGTAGGTGAGCTTCGCCCTCAGTTGTTTAGGGATAAGTTTGAAACAGAGGTTTCTCCTTTAAAGAGCTGTCCTCTCCTGAAGTCTGAAATTCTACGAACATAGACCTTTAGACACTCTACGAGACATAGAGAGTCATCTTCCTTCAGCGGGCAGATTCTCCAGGAACCCCACCTCTTAGTGGGTAGCTTGTCCTTAGCGAGAAAGGTCGGATCAGGAAGAGATTCAGTTCTCCCACTTCTGTGAACTGAATGTGGCCCTCATCTCCAGATAGGGTCACTATTTTACCAACTCTAGCCCCGGAGGCTATAGCGAACAGAAAAATAACCTTTTGGGTTAGATCCTTGAGGGAACAATCTTCATTGTTCACAGGTGAGGCATAATGTAGGACCTTGTCCAAAGACCATGAGATGGGCTTTGGTGGTGCTGCATGTCTAAGCCTGCGCATGCCTTCGGAATCTTATTAAAGATTTCATTCGCCAGATAAACTTAAAAGGCATATAGAAGAAGGTAGAGATGTTCAGTAGCCAATGGCCACTAAGAAATGGAAGAATTCGAAGGAAGACAGGTCGCCCTCATGGAAGGGTAGTGGGTCTCGTCTTTCTTTGGCATGTTCGACAGTACCCAGTGTTTTGAAGACTTCTTTGTCTCCTGGGCTGCCTAGGGTGGCAGAGGAGATAAATGGACTGGTTGGGTCCTTGTGTTTCCACTCCGTGGTCTGGAAACCTCCCCTCACAGATTAGTATTTTAGTAAAAAATGCATTTTTATACACACTTGACTCGGAGAACAATCTACATGAGGGTCTTTGACTTGCTTCTCAGGTACCACGCCATTGCACACCTCGCAGTTGGACCACCACGCCTGTTCATCAGCAACTTTGGGTAACAGAACTTGCTGGCATCTGCTTCATTCTAGCTTTTCTAGTGAAAGAGGAACCTATGATTGTTCCCATCGCTTGTGCTGGATACGATATCTTCGCTTCACAAGAGCAGCAGTTTCCTAGTTTTCTTTCCTTCATGCTTAGTCTTCACGGGAATGTTCCGATTGTGTCCTTTCACTGCAGGACAGGTCTCTTCTCACTTGTTATCCACTGTCATTGTTACCCACAGGATCACGCATGCACCCTTCAAGAATATGACTATCCAATCAGGAACCATGCCTTCTGGGACCATTCGTTTTGGAACCCCATGATCAAATTTCTTTGTTATAACATCTCCTGTTATGGTGTCCTGATATCTGTTATTGGTTAGCAGTTGTCAAATTCAATTCAGTTCGGCATCTACAATACCTCATTCCAAGATGTAGCGTTTGAATGCTCATTTGATGTAAAAACGTCCTTCTGACTTTTGTATTCTTCTGAACATTCACCTCTTGCATTTAAGCATCTTCCAACGTTGGTTGATTTCGTGTATACAGTACTGTTTACTTGAATTAGTAATCATGCTGTTTAACTAAGACACTGGGGAAAGGCAGGGGCTTCTCTTTATTGTACAGTACTCCATTGCAAAGTTGAATAGGGAATTTCTTCTGAGTTTGTTAGCTGATTTTTCTGTTGCTTCATTGTATATCTTCATATATAGATAGATAGATATATGTATGTATAGTATATATGTATGAGCTTTTGGGAAATAGCTTGGTCTCTGATACAAAATTTACTAATGATGAAACGTGTTTCCTACGGGAATCATTGTATTTTTTGTAGTTTCTTCAGATTCTCCAGCATAAGAATTTGGTTATTGATATGCCAGGTACTGTATTCTTAATTTATTCAAATCACTACAGCAATGTTTCCCCAATATATTGTCTCCAAGTGATTACTGATTAGCTTAAGTTTTACAATTCCCTTTACACATGAGAGTTCAGCTGAAATTATGATTACCTATTTTGAAATGATAATTTATAGGTTAAAGAAAATGAAAAATTAAAATAGTTTAAAAATTTCAGAGATCCTTTGAAGAATTCAAATGGCTGAGTTTACTAAATACTTATATATATATATATATATATATATGTATATATATATATATATATATATATATATAGATATATATATATATATATATATATATATCTATATATATATATATATATATATATATATATATATATATATCTATATATATATATATATATATATATATATATATATATATATATCTATATATATATATCTATATATTTATGTATATATATATATATATATATGTATATATATATATCATATATATGTATATATGTATATATGTATCTATCTATATATATATATATATATATATATATATATATATATATATATCTATATATATCTATCTATATATATATATATATATATATATATATATATATATATATATATATATATATATATATATATATATATATATATATATATATATCTATATATGTATATATATATCTATATATCTATATATATATATATATATATATATATATATGTATATATGTATATATATATATATATATATATATATATATATATATATGTATATATGTATATATATATATATATATATATATATATATATATACATATATATATACATATATATATATATATATATATATATATATATATATAGATAAATATATATATATATATATATATATATATATATATATATATATATATAGATATAGATATATATATATATATATATATATATATATATATATATATATATATATATAGATAGATATATATATATATATATATATATATATATATATATATATATATATATATCTATATATATATATATATATATATATATATATATATATATATATATATATATATATATATATATATATATATCTATATATATATATATATATATATATATATATATATATATATGTATATATATATATATATATATCTATATATATATAGATATATATATATATATATATATATCTATATATATATATATATATATATATATATATATATATATATATATATATATACAGTGAACCCTCGTTTATCGCAGTAGATAGGTTCCAGACGCGGGCGCGATAGGTGAAAATCCGCGAAGTAGTGACATCATATTTACCTATTTATTTAACATGTATATTCGGACTTTTAAAACCTTCCCTTGTACGTAGTACTGTTAACAAACCACCCTTTAATGTACAGAACACTTAATGCATGTACTACAGCACCCTAAACTAAAACAGGCACAAATATTAAAGGCGATTTTATATCATGCGATTCCTAAACACCTAAAAAGCACGATAAAAAATGGCAACCAATGTTTTGTTTACGTTCATCTCTGATCATAATGAAGAAACAAACTCATTTAGTGTACACATATATGTATAGGTTAGTTTTTGCATCGATTATATTGATTATACAGTACTGTATGTTGATTTTTTTATTACCAATGTTTTAGTTTATGTATTTTTCTTAGGCCTTCCAAATGAAATGTTTTTCTTTATGACGCCGCCTGAAACGACGGCGTCATAAAGTACTGTACGCTCAGTAAACAACCACGCTCAGAACAAACAAGGCATTTAACGCGCATGATGATAGTGATAAATAATGATACAGTACAGTATTTACAGTAAAAGCATTTACAAAATATGTTACCTTACAAATATAATTTACCGTACCTATATAAAATCATACAGTACTGTACAGCACATACAGTATTGTACGTAGCAAAGCAGGAAAACAATTTACGAGAGAGAGAGAGAGAGAGAGAGAGAGAGAGAGAGAGAGAGAGAGAGAGAGAGAGAGAGAGAGAGAGAGAGATTGTTTTACGTACGTACAGTAAATGTAAATTTTAAACATAAAAAATCAATTTACGAGAGAGAGAGAGAGAGAGAGAGAGAGAGAGAGAGAGAGAGAGAGAGAGAGAGAGAGAGAGAGAGAGAGAGAGATTGTTTTACGTACGTAAATGTTAATTTTAAACAAAAAAAATATGATAGGTTACAACATGTAGACTTTTAAAACCTTCCCTTTAACTTAATGCATACAGTACGTACAGTACTAAACTATAAAACAGGCACAAATACAGTTTTAGAATGTACAGTAAGAATATTAAAGTAAAAAATAAAGAAAAACTTGAATGATGATGGCGATGAATTTGCTGCACAGTAGAAATGATGATGATGAAGCTGATGATGTGTTCTACTGTGCAGCCAGGTAGTATTTTACGTCTCTTCAGACGGAGGTGTCTTTTCCTGGGACACCTCTTCAACTTCTTCCTGGGAAACTTCTTCAATTTCTTCCGAAGGCGTACTAGCAGGAGGAACTGGCTCTTTTTTGCGAGGCTGGAAGAACATTGTGATCGGAAGTTGTTGCCGCTGCTTCTTTTTTCGATCCAAGATCATTTTGTAGGGAGTTATGTCTTCATCGATCTTGTTGCAAAATTGCATCGAGCGAACCATATCCTCGTCCCACTCTTGCAACATTTCTTTCAACTCCTTCGCATGGTTGCAGGCCTTGGCAATCCGTTCTAATGTTAAGCCCGTTTCTTCGACATTTTCTTGGGTCTCTTCCTGGGTTTCACTCTCTTCTTCGCTTGCCGATTTCGTCAGGTCTTCGAGGTCTGCGTCAGTTAGGGGCTGGGAATGGCAGTCCAACAACTCGTCGACGTCTTCAGTCGTCATGTCGCCAAACCCGTCACCTCCAATTATGGCAGCCAACTGCACAGATTTGCGTATTGCAGAGTGTTGGATTTCCGACGGAGTAAATCCCTTGTCGTCGTAAACAATATCGGGCCACAACTTCTTCCAGCTCGCATTCACGGTTGCAGGTTTCATCTCTTGAAGTGCCTTCTGAATATTCTGCAGGCACGTGGCTATGGTGTACTGCCGCCAGTACGCCTTCAAGTTAAAATCTTCATCCTCATCATCTTGGGCAGCATCCACACACGCAACGAGGTCCGCCAAGGTGTTCTTCGTGTAGAGGGCCTTGAACGCCCTGATAACCCCCTGGTCCATCGGTTGAATTAATGACGTGGTGTTGGGTGGCAGGAACTCAACCTGAATGCCCTCATGCGACAGGTCAGTTGCGTGTCCACCAGCGTTATCCATAAGGAGAAGGATCTTGAATGGCAAGCCCTTCTCTAAGAGATATTTGCTGACTTGCGGGATAAAACACTGATGGAACCAGTTGGAGGTCAGCATCTTCGTAATCCATGCTTTTTGATTATGCATCCAGTACACGGGAAGGAGATTCTTATTTTTATTTTTCAAAGCGCGAGGATTTTTCGACTTATAAATAAGCCCCGGCTTTAGCAAAAATCCAGCAGCATTGCCACACATCACGAGGGTAACGCGATCCTTGAATGCTTTAAAGCCAGAGGCTTTGGCTTCCTCTTTGAACAGGAAAGTTTGCGACAGCATTCTCTTCCAAAACAAGCCGGTCTCATCCATATTAAAGACTTGTTCCGGCTTGTATCCACCTTCGGCGATAATATTCTTGAACGTCTGGTTCACGTAAGTTTCAGCAGCGGCAGTGTCAGCGGAAGCAGACTCCCCATGCAGGGAAACGCTTTTCAGGGCGAAGCGTTTCTGAAACTTCGCGAACCATCCTTTGCTGGCGGAAAAACGTTTCTGAGGCTGGGAATCAGTGGATGTCCCTGGTTGATGATCATCTCCATCATCATCATCTTCAGCATGGTTGCCGTCGTCGTCTTTAGGTTCCTTTGCAGCAAAATTCTCATATAAGCTCAAAGCCTTTGTTTGGATGGTGTTCGTATCCAACGCTATGTTCTTCTTCCGGCAGTCGGCAATCCACACAGCTAAAGCACCTTCCATGCGTACGATCGTTTTATTACGCGTTGTAACGACTCGCTTCGCTGATCTGCTAAAGGTGATTGCAGCCGTCTTTCTAATGTTCGCCTCGTCCTTCTTGATATAGCGAACAGTAGATTCGTTGATGCCAAAATGGCGGCCAGCGGCCGCGTAACTTCTACCATCTTTTAACATGTCGAGAAGCGTAACCTTCTCAGCTATCGTCATCATCCTTCGGTGGCGTTTAGGCTCACTACCAGCCTTAAGAGAAGCAGAACGCTTGGAGCCATTACAGTAGGATTTAACAAAAAGTTCAACTTAAAAAAGTCGCACACAGCACAGATTCACAAACTTAAGAACGTCTACTCAGCGATACGCGGTAAGAGAAAGTGGACGATCCAGCCCCGCGAGAACCTAGATGCTGCGGGTAGGAGATGATGGCAAAACACCAATCACAGGCTAGATAACAAAACTTGAGTTCTGATTCGTCATCTATCAGCGCTTGAACCAATCACAACCCGTCTTACAGTACTATGATGCATAGGTTACCAACTCATAGAAGATGCCCCGCGCATACCGAACGTACGTAGATTAATAATACCGTAATAATAATAAATAATGATAATAATACAGTACAGTACTGTAATAATAATAATAATGATAATAATAATAATAATAATTTTATTAACAACAACAACAATAATAATAATAATAACAATAATAATAATACAGCTTTACGTACGCTATTTTACGCTTTTGTTGTAGGATGTGTGTGTCTCTCTCTCTCTCTCTCTCTATCTCTCTCTCTCGTACGCTTATTCGAAATGTGATTTTTGCAACAAAGAATATTATTGGATGCAGTACTGTACTACGTACGTATACATACAAAAGATTCATGGAAAAGAAGCACATCCATTACATTTGTAGTACTGTACGTACAGTAGTAGTCAACAGCAGCCTTACTGTACACCATTCTAATACGTATTGTATGACTGCATCTGATTTGCGTTTCATGTTCGATTTAATTTTACTACGTACTGTATACAGTACATTATCGTATGATCACATTCTCTTTTCGTGTTTTATTTCTTTCTGTGCTGAATTATATATCATATGTAATGCAATGAACAATCAGTAAGAACAGATATTACTAATTACAGTATTAATGGAATTACAGGTAACAAAATATCGTATTTGGTTGTCTTCAGATTTCGCGGTATTTTCGAATTTTCCGGAAAATCCGCGATATGTATATATATATGGGTTATGGAAAAACCTCGCGAAGTGGTGAATCCGCGATTGTCGAACCGCGAAGTAGCGAGGGTTCACTGTATATATATATATATATATATATATATATATATATATATATATATATATATATATATATATATATATATATATTTATATATATATATATATATATATATATATATATATATATATATATATATATATATATATATTTGGGCTCAAGCCATGGCGTCCTGATGGAAGGTTCCTTTTTGGTAGCTTCCTTGGGTATATCACTACTAAATATTCCCAGAGAATTTAACCACAGGTTATCACAGAATTCTAACTTCTGGAGCGAGTATCCTAAAGGTTTCCCTTTTAAGACATCGTATATCAACAGGGGACGCATGTATTAACGCGCCACATAGCTATCTACACCCCAAACAGAGTTAACACTTCGGTGTGTAGGGGCGGAGAATAGCTGGGGAGCCGTTCCACAGCTAATCTCGTTCGTGGCTACTTTTGGTACTCGAGACGTAAACAAACGGGCGCCATTGCTAAATGACGTCACGTCCGTCCTCATCCTTCTTCTAGTAGCTTGTCTTGCTAAGACGGATTTTCCCTTGTGTATTTTCATCAGCTTGCATCTTCGCTATGTCGCTACCTTCGGCCTCGCCTTCTTCTGGAAAGTTGAGTACAAGGTTCCAGTATTGTTTAAATAAGCTCTGACCGTAAAGTAACTTTTACTTTTCGAGATATTTGATGTTTTGTGGCAGAGCTGTGCCTCGACCGGACCGGCCCTTTTATGGCGTCGCTGTTGTTATGCATGCCTTATTTAGATAGCCTCAACAGCGTTTTCCGGCCTTATTAACTAATCGATACTATTAGTTATTTAGTCTTCATAGTTAGGAACTTTTATATCGTGTTTTGACGCTTTTTTATCGGTCATCAACTGACCCCATACCAGTTGGCTAGTATAGCCCCTAGGCCAGAGCGCCTATATCAGTGTTCATGCATGATATTTATCAGTGATCCTAGGTTTATTTATGAAGATAGCGGCATTATTTTACAGTACTATTGACTGTGATGCAAGTGTTTTCGCCTACAGGGACCATATAAGGGACAGGTTAGATAGTGTGTCTTTCTAACCTAACCTACAAGTAGGACCCCTATATGCTTCCTTCATCCCCTGTCTTAGGGCACCCCCTCGGTGTAGCCTTGCTCCCCCTACCACGTAAGGGGATCAAGCTCATATCAGAGTATTATATCACTTCTCTGTCCTCCCTAAGGGAATGATCCCCCCTTAGGGTTGCGTCCGAGAATGAGGAACGGCTAGTCCTTCCTCTATTGCTGGGGCTAGGTCTCCGACCTTTCCTGCAATAGCGATACGTCTTCCAACCTTCCTAGTTCAGGGTGTGACATCCCTGCTCTAGGTTAGGTTTTGGAGGGGTTAGTTCTGTACCTTGCTGAAACGATACCCATGCACCGTTTTCAGTCAGGCTGCCTTACCTTAGGCTAGGGAGTGTCCTCCCTTCCTTGGTGGCCGCTCTGGTACAGAACCCCCTCCACAGAAGACCCTTCTCTTCTCCCCTCCCCACCTATCTCTTGTATGGCCTAGCCTATGCTTAGGTTAGTCTATACCCATCTGTCCCCTGTCCTACAACTCCTCCCTAGGGTGGAGTGGTAGGGCTACCTTGAGCTCCTGTGTGCAGTCCGCTCTGGTACATATACCCTTCATAGTGTCCTATGGGGTTAGCCACTAGATGCGTTCTGTCTAAGGGGTTCTCCCCCCTCTTGGGTGTTCCCTGCCCTCCCTTGGGCTCCCTTAGCTCCCGGTCCTCTGCGGCCCCTGCTTCTGGGTGATAGGGCTAGCCTCTATCATGGGTACACCCACTCAGGTGGGATGTCTTGGGGTCCGTGGCCGGACCCCTACATCCCCCCTTCTGTCTCTTTCTCTATCCTGGTGCCGGTCCCTTGCCGCCTCTACTGTCGGTGATACCCACCTCCTACCTTGGTGACTTACCCCTTACCCTCTGTGCCGCCAGTCCCCCGCGTGTCGGGGGATTGCCGCCTGCCGCCGGCACCTAGCCGATGGCCTTCCCTCCTTCCTCATAGCCTCAGTCGTCCGTCCACCGGCCGGCCCCCGGAGTGCCGGCATCCACTGCCGGCACTCCGGTTCTGCTATAACCATCCTTGTCCCTGTCACCAAGCCGGCTACCTCCGGCTGCCGGAGCCGCCGCTCCATACCGGCGTGCCGCCGCTGTGCCGGAGGCCGCCGCCCTGGTATTACTCTTGACTTATATTTTGTCTTCCTTAATGCCAGAAACTCTGCTGGAGCGGCCTCCGGCGTGCTGGCGGTCTGCCGGAGCCTTCCGGAGGCGTCAAGACGACTTGCACCCCCTTCTACTAGCTATCATCTGATGTTGATAGCCCTACATCGCAACCAGATGACTTGATTACGTAAATGGATTGGTATTATCTTACCGTTCTATTAGTAACCATGCTGTCTTCTTGCATATCACAGATTTCCAGCATGCTGTGTGTATCTTAGCACGGCTGGTTGCCGGAAACCGTTACCCTATGGGATCTTCTAGTTCCCAATTCTAGAGTCTGAGTGGCCTCAGTCCTAGCCTTATATCCTTGATAATTTCCAATAGAATTCCTACTGCCCTACGGGCATTCCATGTTGAATTCTATCCTGTGCCTTCGGTCACAGCAGATTGTCTATGGATGAAGGTCACGGTAACCAGCCGGGCGGGTTACACGGAGTATGTATCTATCTCCTTCTTTCCGCCCATTCTCTGTGCATCACACTTAATGTTAAGTTAAAATTAACCAGTTAATATTTAACTTTAGAATAGAAGTCATTCTTATGACTACCCCATACTCATGTTCTCTTTCTCTTACAGGAGGAGCAACTGAAGTGCGACCACAGCTTCTGTGCAGTGAAGCGCCCGCACTTTTATGGACACACGGCGTGTAGGACCCACGCCCCTTGTGCCAGCAAGAAAGGGGATCTAAAGTTCTGGGACCCGCAGAACTGTATGGTCTGCCAGGACCGCCTGGTCGATGCGTTCAACAATCCTCCCTCAGCGGAGGTTAGGGACGCTTCTCGAGAGAAGCTACGCAAATGGGTGTGTGGCTTCCAGAAGAATGCCACTGGACCGTACCTTGCCACTGAAGGCATGAGGGCCTTATTGTTCCCAAAGGCATCCCCAGATTCTGTGGTCCCCAAGGATCAGATCCCTACCGTCCAGATATCGGTGGAACCCGATGTTGTCATGGCCCAGTCCATGCACGAGTGTCACCTGGATGCCGACAACGAGGAACGTATGTCGGATATTTCGGAGAACACGGAGAGGACCCTCATGGCCCAAGACGCAGACGATGAAGAGGACCAGGTGGATTACATCGAGTCGGAGCAGGAGGTCGCTCCGCCTTCCACCCCCGCCCCTACTCCTACACCGACGGAAGTGTCTCTTCCGTCTACCTCCGCTACCCCGGACCCCATCCCATCCGCCCAGGAGATGTTCCGTATGATAGAAGCCCTTATGGACCAGAAGCTTCAAGTGACACACGAGTACATCAGGTCCATGGGAGGTTCCAAAGAACCGAAGAAGATTTCGGTTAAGGACCTCCCGATATGCTCACACGCCAACCCCTGGAGGTATGCTGAGCATATGATCATCGCAACGGGCAGGATCTTCATCAGCGAGAAGATCGGCTCGGTTGCTCTGGAAGAAGTGGAGTTCTTCCCGAGCTTTGAGGCTTACCCGGACTGTTACGTCCGGCTTCGATCCGAACCTGCCTCTAAAGAGGAGACCGAACCTAAAGAGGTGATAGTTTTCGATCTCCCGAAGGCCCAGGCTATGTTGGCCAACGCTGTTAAAAGTAGGGGCTTTACCTGCTCAAAGCTTCCGGCGCTTAGCAAGAAGCACCCTACCTACGTCGCACCCGACGACGCAGTCCTTCCCTTTACGGAAAAGGCCTTCGCTGCGTGTCACAAGGCAGTGGAAGAAGGGAAGCCCTGTCCTGCACTGGAGGAGTGCAGACCCTTCTCCATGGTGACTCCCCCCGGTGCTCGACACTGGAAGGATATCCAGCATACCTTCGTGGTGGGAAAACTAGATCCTGACGTGGCTGGAGGTCAGTTTAATGAAGACCTCCCGAAACTTAATGACCATCTCCTTCGTCGGGAACAAGACACAAAGGAAAGGCTCGCAGCATCCATGTCCCTCCAAGTACAGCTTGACGTCATGGCTGGTGACACCAGAGTCCCCGACCACTACATGGTACTCGCCAAATCGCACATGGCAACTCTGGTAAAGGACCTGTACAATTTCATGAAGGCTCGGAGAGCCTGTCGTGAATTCGTGTTCTCAAGTGCCACAGTGACACACGAACCCCGGAGGCTGATTTCCTCCAACATCTGGGGTAAGCACCTCTTTCCCTCCGACCTTGTGAAAGAAATCACCGACAAGGCCGCCACTGAGAATAGGAACCTTCTCAACAAGTGGGGCATGTCGAAAAAGAGGAAATCCTCTCAGGACGATGGCCCTCAACCTAAGAGGAAATCCTCCAAGCCAAAACCCCAGCAACGTCAACAGAGACGGCAGTTTCCGGGACCCGCTACTCCCCAAGTGGCTGCTCAGCCACAACAGACCTTTCAGCTGGTCACCCAACCGGTTTTGTCCCAGTCACCGGTTTTCACCCCTGCCTTTGATTAACAGACAACTACCTTTCGTCCCAAAGGTAGAGGCTCAAGCAAAGGTGCAGGCAGAGACGCATCTCGCCGTCCCTCCAGAGGCAGAGGAGGAAAGGGAGCTAGCGGCCGAGGCAGTAAGCCCTCGGGACACCAGAAGCAATGAAGTGCTTCCGGTGGGAGGAAGACTCCTCCAATTCCAGGATCGTTGGACCTTCGATCCCTGGGCACACAGCATCGTCAAGAAGGGTCTAGGCTGGAGTTGGACTCAACCACCCCCAACCTTCCAGCAATTCTTCCAACAATCAACCCCCCTTCTGGAAGAATATGTCCTAGATCTCTTGAACAAGAAGGTGATAAGGAGGGTAAAGTCAACCAGGTTCCAAGGGAGACTATTTTGCGTCCCCAAGGAAGACTCCGACAAGCTCAGAGTCATTCTAGACTTATCCCCCCTCAACAAGTTCATAGCGAACAACAAGTTCAAGATGCTGACTCTTCAACAGAAAAGGACCCTTCTGCCTCGAGGTTCTTACACGGTCTCCATAGACCTGGCGGATGCCTACTGGCACGTTCCAATGAACCATCACGCTTCCTCCTACCTAGGATTTCGACTCCAAAGAAAAAGCTACGCCTTCAGGGCCATGCCCTTCGGCCTCAACGTGGCCCCTCGGATCTTCACAAAGCTGGCGGACGCCATAGTACAACAGCTCCGCCTCCGAGACGTCCAGGTGATGGCCTACCTCGACGACTGGCTAGTCTGGGCTCCATCGCCCGAGGATTGTTTAAAATCCTGCAGCAAAGTCACCCAGTTCCTAGAACACCTGGGATTCAAGATAAACGCGAAGAAATCTCGCCTCTCTCCAGCTCAGAAGTTCCAATGGTTAGGAATCCAGTGGAACCTTCAGTCACACCGCCTTTCCATTCCCCAGAAGAAAAGGAAGGAAATAGCAGGGTCTGTCAAGCGACTGCTGAAATCCAAACGGATCTCAAGACGTCAGCAGGAACGAGTTCTAGGCTCTCTACAATTCGCCTCAGTGACAAACCCAGTGCTTCGTGCACAGCTAAAGGATGCCGCGGGAGTCTGGAGACGTTCTGCATCCATCGCTCGAAGAGACCTCAAGAGACGGCTCCTAAACAGACTTCGGCTTCTCCTCAAGCCGTGGTCGGAAGCGACGGCCCTGATAAGGTCCATCCCTCTTCAACACCCACCTCCATCAATCAACATCCACACGGACGCTTCGCTGGAGGGTTGGGGAGGTCACTCCCACCAAAAACAGGCTCAAGGCACATGGTCTCCCCTATTCAAGACGTTTCACATCAACATCTTGGAGGCCATGGCGGTCCTTCTAACACTGAAGAAGCTCTCCCCGCCTCCCTCGATCCATATTCGTCTAACCCTAGACAACTCGGTGGTAGTTCGATGTCTCAATCGCCAAGGCTCAAGATCGCCCCAGATAAATCAGGTGCTTCTGACAATCTTCCGTCTGGCAGAGAGGAAGAAGTGGCACCTGTCTGCAGTTCACCTACAAGGATTCCGCAATGTGACGGCGGACGCTCTATCCCGGACAAGCCCGATAGAGTCGGAATGGTCTCTAGACGCAAGATCATTCTCCTTCATCTCTCACCAAGTCCCAGAACTTCAGATCGATCTCTTCGCAACGAGCGACAACAATCAACTTCCTCAATATGTGGCCCCGTACGAGGACCCCAAGGCAGAGGCAGTGGATGCCATGTCACTGGACTGGAACAGATGGTCCAAGATCTACCTGTTCCCTCCCACCAACCTTCTGCTGAAAGTCCTCTCCAAGCTGAGAACCTTCAAAGGGACAGCGGCCCTAGTGGCTCCCAAGTGGCCCCGGAGCAATTGGTACCCCCTGGTCCTGGAGCTGCAGCCCACGCTGATCCCTCTCCCGGGCCCAGTTCTCTCCCAGCAAGTACAGAAGTCGACTGTCTTCGCTTCATCATCGAAAATCAAGGACCTTCATCTCATGATTTTCTCTCCCTAGCCGCGAAGAAAAGGTTTGGGATCTCGAAGAAAAGTCTAGACTTCCTCGAGGAATACAAGACCGAATCCACAAGACGGCAATACGAATCATCTTGGAGAAAATGGGTCTCATTCGTCAAGGCAAAAAATCCTACGGAAATCACCATCGATTTCTGTATGTCCTTCTTTATTCACCTTCATGGACAGGGCTTGGCAGCCAACACAATTTCTACTTGCAAATCGGCCTTGTCTAGACCACTGATGTATGCCTTCCAGATTGATCTGTCCAGCGACATCTTCAATAAACTGCCGAAAGCATGCGCTCGTCTACGCCCAGCACCCCCACCGAAACCGATCTCCTGGTCTTTGGACAAGGTGCTCCATTTCGCCTCCAACTTGGATAATGATTCATGCCCTCTCAAGGATCTGACTCAGAAAGTTATATTTCTTTTTGCTCTTGCTTCAGGAGCCCGAGTCAGCGAAATAGTGGCATTATCAAGAGAAGAGGGTCATATCCTGTTTACTGACTCAGGAGACCTTACCCTCTTCCCGGATCCGACGTTTCTCGCCAAAAACGAATTACCCACCAAAAGATGGGGCCCTTGGAGAATATGCCCCCTGAAAGAAGATGCCTCTCTATGCCCAGTAGAGAGCCTCAAGGTCTATCTTCGCAGAACTTCGGACTTTGGTGGAGGCCAACTCTTCAAAGGAGAAACATCGGGCAGCGACCTGTCACTGAAACAACTAAGAGCGAAAATCACCTACTTCATTCGCAGAGCGGATCCTGACAGTACACCCGCCGGTCACGATCCTAGAAAAGTTGCATCGTCTCTGAATTTCTTTCAGAGTATGGATTTCGAAAGCCTTAAGAGTTTCACAGGCTGGAAATCCTCACGTGTTTTCTTCAAACATTATGCGAAACAAGTGCACGAAGTCAAACATTTTGTGGTAGCCGCAGGTAGTGTTATGAAACCTGCACCTAACTCTGCATAGAACAGTGAGTTACTTGGGACTCTAACTCTTCGGGTGCCTATGTTGACCCTCGAGTGATACGTAGTGATGTCGAAAACACTTAGTGCTTTTCATATAACTGTTCTTATCCCAGGTGAAATGTCATAGTCGTCACATGAGTGCCGCATGCCTAGAGCATGATGTGTTTTATTTTAAAGACTGACGTTCCTCGAGAACGAGTGCCTACTAATAAATTTGAAATTCTCTTTCAGATTCAAGAGCAAGTCTTTT